>NC_090764.1:23051033-23083533 GCF_036898095.1 Palaemon carinicauda
GAGTGCGACCATTTTGAGCCCACAAGTTCAGTTAGAAAGTCAACGTCTCAAGAAAAATGGATTAGAAAGGGAAAAATTGACAAACTTGAAACCACTTGCCTTAGGAATCACAAATTATTAATGAAGACTCAAGCTGCAAAGAGAGAGAGAGAGAGAGAGAGAGAGAGAGAGAGAGAGAGAGAGAGAGAGAGAGAGAGAGAGAGAGAGAGAGAGAATTATTTTTATGAAGGTTGAACATCGAAATTTGATCATTTTCTTAAGTAAAGTGAGAAAATTAATTTAGTATTCATATAATTTTTTCTATATAGACCAATGCCATTTTATTAAAGCATAGTTTCAACTTATGTGGTGATCACCCATTTAATGACTTCTTCAGTCTACATGTTTTTGGTTCAAGAAATAGGCAGAGTAAAACTGGTTAAGGAAAAATAATTTACTCGTAATGCATGGTGTAATTCATAGTTGTCTTAAAACAAAACATTTGTCTAAGTAAATGTTATCTTATCAACGAGAAAATATTTATCTTATAATATTGTAGCCTGTTTTATTATGTTCTTCGTATGAAAATATGAATTTCTATGTCAGTTATTCAGAAAAGCCCGTCAGGATAATATTTACAATTAGATATAGAGTTTTGGGTATTTTGAAAGTAGTTCTGATGCTGATGCTTCTATGATGAAAGGTAATTTTAATATGGAAGAACGCCAAGTTATAAAGCGCATATTTCAATCGCAAAAATTATGTAAGGAACGTTCTACAAACATTAATGTTTGGTGATTGACTTGTATCAAAAGTAGATAATGATGGTAACAAACAGCTGGCAGTATACATTGGAAAAGTTGCATTGATGACTATAAAACAATCACAAAGAAATTGGCGAGTTGAGATTACATGCTAAAAGACTTATAAAATTACCCCAAGAAAGGTGAGTAATAGTAAAAGAAAACTCCGTTAAAGAGTTGTGCTACTGCTCTTGCCATGCTCTTTTTATCTGATATAGTTATAACAGCCTAGTAGGTCTATGAAATAAGTAAACTCTTCAAGTGTTCGGGAAAATCTTTAACAAGAAGCATACGCAATTATGTCTGGTGCAGTCTTCAGGTGGAACCTTTTCTTTATAACTCTAGCTACCGTCTGATTTGTTTAGTATATCGCCCTTTGGAGAAACTTTTAAGATAATTGTTTTTTATGTGTTTATAGATTAACTTCATATTTTTCTACTATCATTTATATTCCTGTATCGAGGTCGTTGTTCCCTGCTCAGTAAGACATACCACTTCCTATGTAATATTTCATGGCGAGATTTGAATTGAAACTTAAAAAAAAACAAATAACCAGGAAAATCACTCATTTTAGAGTAAATACATTTGAAAAGGTCTTAATAGTTTGAAATTATCAACTTGTCACGTTTTTCCTACATGTTTATATGTGCCAGTTTTTAAAAATCTATTTGCTTTTTGTTTCAGTGACTGGGTATGATTTGTGCAGCTTTATGATCCGGGTCTCCACTCCATTAAGTTGAAACTTCTCAGAAAAGGAAGTATAGACCCAGTAAAGGTAAGAAAAAGATTATTGTACCACTAAATTTAGTTCTTACTTTCTTCGATTTCAGTATCCAACAAGCAACCACAACTGATCTTTACTCTTTATGATTCAATTATTGCTATTATTCTAAAGCAAACCTGATCTTTAGGAATTTATCTATATCTCACATTTGCTCTTTTTTATCGGAATGTTTATGATCATGACTGAGCTTACGAATTAGTTTATTTTAACGGGTTTCGATTGGCTTATTTGGTGTCAATGACCTTAAGTGCCAGGATGCCAGAAAACCTCTTACCAATCAATCAATCAATCAATCAATGGGCTTAAATCTGGGACTAAACAAGTAGAACTGAATTGGCAAGATGTTACCACCTGCTTCGTTGGGTATGTAAGCAAGAACTTGAATAAGATTATCAAAATATTCTAATTTCTGAGTCACTGCCAAAGCAGTCTTTTGGACTGAAATAGTTAAGGGAAAACATCGAAACATCTTAGGTGATAAATAAGACGTCTGTGATTAAATAAAAGAACTAATGAATAGATTGACGTGGTCGACTGATAACACTTAGTACTGCATTTTGGAATGATAGATTAATGTGTCAAATATTGATGACCTGACTATGACAAGCTGATAACTCGGAAAGATAGACGTAACTGCCATAATTAATTTGCAATAATTATTATGAGGGTTAGATATAATAGGGTTCGTAACGCAATCTACTCTTTATGATAAAGAGCAAGTGTCTGGCCATATATATATATATATATATATATATATATATATATATATATATATATATATATATATATATATATACTTTCCTTTTCGGTAACAACTAGGGGGGGGAGAGGAAATAGTCATACCCTGTTGAGTGTGTTGTGAGCATATCTATATATTTAGCCGTCATTTTGACGGGTCATGTACACTCGTTCAAAATAGATCTCATGCGGTGTTTAGAAAAGGACATTAATAGGAAAAGGCAAAAACTATAAATTAGACTGACATTTAAAAAGGATCACAATCGGCTTGTCAAATCATATTAGAAATAGCTCATTTCATCCATTGGAAAAAAGTTATATTTTTGGAGCCATTAATGTTTGTAATTTAGTCTTCTATGCTAACATTTTTTCGTATTTATATATTATCTTCCGTTATTGTCATTTTTAAGTTGAAAACCAATTTTAATCATATTGTCGTGGATTATATTTCAAAGATAGGTTATTTCTGTCCGTTTAATCAAACCTACTTTACCTCTGTTGTTAACCCAAACATTTCTTTAGTTACCTAGTATTACTGTAGCTGGTTTTGTTGGGTCTTTTCCGGTCAGAGTAAAGCATTAGGATGACATCATTATTCACAAAGACTTTTATTAAAAGTTGCATATTTTATATATATATATATATATATATATATATATATATATATATATATAATATATCTATATATATGATATATATATAATATATATATATATATATATATATATATATCTATATAATATATCTATATATATGATATATATATATAATATATATATATATATATATATATATATATATATATATATATATGTAATATATGTAACATATATGTGTATATATGTATATATATGTATATATAATATATAGATTATATATATATATACATATATATATATATATTTATATATACAGTATATAAATATGTTTATTTCTTTATAAACGTACCATATCCCCCTTATGCGCTGATTACGCAAGTGTTGATTCAAATATACGTTATCGAATGTTGAATACCATTAATAACATTATTAAAAAAAGGGCGTTATAAATTCCCTTAACAACGGCTGCTGATCTGGGAGCACTGGCGAAGAAGATTTTCCATTAGAGTTGGATGCTTGATACAAGTCAGTGTTTGAGATTACGTTATCCGTATGGGTAGAATAGAATATAAGCATGATTGTGAAGTGTATTATCTGTAGTAATACCTGGTAAGCATGTTTCAAGTGCAGCGGGTGTTGGGCCAGCGGCTGAAAGGTCTCGTAAAGATGTTCTAGGTTGAAAAGTCCAATGTCCTCAATTTATTAGTTTTCCCCTGTCCATGATATTTTCAGCATTCTTCTCCAAAACCACTTTTTTGCTGCCTGGCTGTAACCTTTTCTCTCTGCTTTCCTCAAGACTTTGAGGCTGTAATTTTAAAGTTTTTGCCTACATAAAGACATGTTTGAATCTCTCTCTCTCTCTCTCTCTCTCTCTCTCTCTCTCTCTCTCTCTCTCTCTCTCTTACTCTCAGATTTCCGTACCAATCTGTAGTGTTGTTGCCATAATAAGCGTGTATGGGTGGCATATTCTTTGAATTTTTTAATGTAGAAGTCCTTTTACATATGCCGAAGGACTATTGTTATAGTAAATTTTTTATAAAGTCTTTTTGTTTCATTGGGGTTATTATATTATTTTAGTTTTATCTTTGTTTTACCATTACGGCAATATGCTAATCTATTTTATTAGTGCTGGAAGATTGATTGGCACCAGTACTTTTTCCTTCCCTCTCCTCCTTAATCTATGCAATATTACAAGGGTTATTCTTGCATTAGTTATCTCTCGCCAGTCACTGATAATGGCTGCTTCCGCCAGTTTATGAATTAATACAATAATGTAATGTAATGTAATAGCATAAGAATTTAATGATTCCATTAATAAAACTCAACTCTCTGCTCCTCTCGTCCCTGCATAATTAAGAAAGCTGTCGAAGGTACCAGACATATGATGGAGTATCCTGATGGGGCATGTCCCTAGGTGATGTCCAGGTTGAATTTAGTTTATTTTTGTACGTAGTGTGTTTAGAGCATGTATCTATGTTTATCTGTTTAAATATCTATCTATCTATCTATCTATCTATCTATCTATCTATCTATCTACATATATATATATATGTATATATATATATGTATATATATATACACATTTACATACACACATATATATGTATGTATGACGTATACTGTATATCATGTGTGTGTATGTATTCTGTATGAAACTACAAGAAGTGTTATTTGGCGCATCGTTTTCCTCCGAGGACTTCCGCTGTAAAATCAAGCTCTTGTTATTGGTTATCGGTCAAATGTTAATGCAAGGCAACGTCCAACATCAGCTAATGTGTTTCCATATAATACTCTTTCCGTGATAAGTGAGGAATAGTAAATTAGGTTTTTATATCAGGGTATATAATGATATATATCTTCTATCATATTCCATGTAAAGTATCCAAATGATATGAAATAGAAATAGAATTAATAGAAACATAAAAAAGCTTAAATGTAAATTCATTGAACAAGTAGCTGCATGGAATTACCTTCAACACTTCAAACACATTCACCATTGTTTAATTTTTCTTGGAAAATATTTTCAGCAAATTTTTCACTTTTCTGAAGAATAATAGTGACAAGAATAATAATGACATGGTCTCAAAGACAATTATGAGAATATGATGTCAAGTGGCAGAGGGAAAGAAGAAAGCGCAAACGAATAAAAAAAAAGTTTATTGAAAACTTTTTCCCAGGGGTTTTAGTTTTACAAAGTTGGGCTTCCAAGATAGTTGCTGGTTTGTTGTCTTCGACAAGACTCTTGACTTTTGAGATAAAAGACTCTCTGTGTTTCACAGTATTAAAAGACAGGGTCCCTTTTTATCAAGCCTGTCATCAAGGCGGAAATTTTTCTTACCGTTCCTTTATTTTTCTGGGTCATATTAGATTTGGAAGCCAAAGAATGATGAAAGAAGATCAAAGGGGAGCTATTCGCATTTCTCTCTCTCTCTCTCTCTCTCTCTCTCTCTCTCTCTCTCTCTCTCTCTCTCTCTCTCTCTCTCTCTCTCTCTCTTTCAAGGAGTATTATTCCAACAGCCTCATAATCCTTCAAAGATAATAGAAAATTACAAACAAGTTTTTGTGACTACTTAGTACTACAGGTACTGCATACGATGTTCCAATTATTTTCTTCATCTTACCACTAGTTTTGTAATTTAAAAATCATAAACTAAAACCAAAAGCTGTAGAAATGAAGCATGAAAAGGATATACGAAAGCAAGAAGTGTGTGATTACCAAAGAAATCTATGACTATATGGTGGGGAATTTACTTCATATTTCACTGTAGAAAATGAAGAAAGGTGCTGAATTCAATGGTGGCGGGGATTTTAAATGACATTTTATGAAATGAGCAATCTGTCTGCAATATATGTACCATAAATGTTTGCTGCACAAAAGAAGCTTGATAGAGTAAAAACTTCAAAGTTAGTTATTACACATCATCATCTCAGTATGATATATGACTTCACTACTTTGAACCTGAATTAAGGATACTCAGCAAGAAGAAAAAAAAAAAACAACGTTGTTCTCCACCTCCCAATGATTTAAGGCAGTGACCGATTTTCAGCAAAGTAATGAACCTCTGGGTTTAGAGTGTTTTTCATGTTATACTAACCAAAGAGTCAAACCATTCATGTTATGGGGAGTATCTACATTAGTATTGTGATGAAAGTTCTTGGAGAAGGACATTTCAAATTCAAACCATTGTTCTCTAGGCTTGGATAGTGCCAAAGCCTCTGTACCATGGCCTTCCACTGTCTTGGGTTAGAGTTCTCCTGCTTGAGGGTACACTCGGGCACACTTTTATCTTATTTCTCTTCCTCTTGTTTTGTTAATTTTTTGTAGTTTGCATAGGAAATATTTATTTTAATTTTGTTACTGTTCTTAAAATATTTTATTTTTCCTAGTTTCCTTTCCTCACTGGGCTATTTTCCGTGTTGGAGCCCCTGGGCTTATAGCATCCTGCTTTTCCAACTAGGGTCGTAACTTAGCAAGTAATAATATATATGTATGTATATATATATATATTATATATATATACATATATATATATATATATATATATATATATACATATACGCATACACACACATATATATATATATATATATATATATATATGCATATATATTCGTATATATACATACATATATATGTATATATATAAAGTATATACATGACGAAATATAGAAAAATGCTTATCTTGGCAATGCAATTGCTCCAATTCATCGCAATTGTTTTGACTTATCTGCTGATTTGGGATCTACAATCAATCTATGAAAATATAGAAAGAAACAAATTCCAAAATTTGTCAATAGCCTGCAGATCCCACAAATACGGCCTTATCTCCCTTATCTCGCTGATCACTCTTATATAATTTTACTCAATCAGAGCCTAGTGTTCTAGCTCACATTATTCGTAATAGTTGTGTCATGATGTGTTTAAGGTAAACCATTTATATACACCCTACACCATAATGATAGTTTCTAACTTTAAAAGAAATGAAGGTGATAGTTCTAGTAAGCCTGTTGGCAAAACATCTGAAAGCATATGCTGAAATTAATCATGTTATCAAGTTTATAGCTTGGCTTTTGCAAGGTCCCTTGCTACTTTTAATGCGTCTTTTGCAATGTTCAGTGTTTCGCAGAAATCACATCAGTCTGGTGTTGATTGAACTTCACTTGAGTGCTTCTGTTTACCTTGGCAATCATGAAGCCCTTGTTCTCTTGTTTAATAAGGATGTACTCGTTGAATCATTTTATAGTATTTTTGAAATTTTAGCTAGCTGATTGCAAAGAGTAGCTATTAATAGACATTATAATGAATGCAAACATCAACGATTTACCGCTCTGTTCATGACTATTTCCTTGCCATCTAACTTTGTACCTTTATCGTCTAGTCTAGTCTTCCCCTGACACTTGCTAATGATTGCCAGTGAAACATGGGATAATTATCGATGACACCCTTGTTTTCATTTATCTTTTCCTTATTGTTGTAAAGGAATAATTCTAGCTCTTGTTGCCCCTTAACTATATTAAAAGAAATTCTCACTCCTTTATGTTACCTATACTGTTGAAAAAAAAAAATAATTTTAATTGGAAATTCTTCTTCAAAATATACAGCGCTCAGCCGTATCTCTGTGAAAAATATAGGTGACCGTAATCTTTACCCTACTTTGTTATTATCTTTTACGGGTTGCTGACCGTAATATCACTCCTTAATGTCAATATATCCATTTTTGAAACGGTAATTGCCTGGCAACATTTATTCAAGGATTTTTACCCTTTTTTATGGCAAATTTTTAACAGTGTACTTGAACACCTCCATAGAGGGATAGTGCTATCAGTACACCTGACGCTATGTACTGTAGACCTTACTTCGTGTCTTTGCACAGTTTCTTCGACCCCTTGCTGCCCTTTCTTCATAGCTTCATTTTACCGCCTTTCCAATTGGATATCTTCAATCTTACTGGTCATCATTATATTGTTGCTGCAGGGTTTTCCTTAGTTGCACTAGGATGATGAATGGCCTCACAGGCCCGAGCACCGGGGTATATCTCCCCAAATTCATAAATCAAATAAATTCATACTTGAACACAGTCTGATGAGTTGACAGAAGTTACTTGAAATTTTAACCCAGTATTTGACCAACCGTTTTATGTATGCAGATACAGTTTTGTTAACCCAGAGTGAGGAAAGTTACTCTCTCTCTCTCTCTCTCTCTCTCTCTCTCTCTCTCTCTCTCTCTCTCTCTCTCTCTCTCTCTCTCTCTCTCTCTCTCTCTCTCTCTCCCCAAATAAAAATTCACTTATATTAAGAAATGTCGGTCATGAACTAAAGGCTCATGAGTATTCACAAAATCAGAAGAGGAAACTCCAGCTGATCCCTTTCTGTCATGTATTTGTGGAACAAGTTGTCTAATTGTGGAACAGGTTGGCCATTTGGGGAACAGGTTGGCCATTTGCCTTTCCGTAGATTAAAACTTTCCTCCTTTTGTATTGACCTCTCTCCTACTCATGCAAAAATCCCATTAAAAACCGAGTTTGGTATCATCAGGAGATATCAAAACTTGGATGAAGGATTTCTTACTGAAAATCTATTTACGTTTTTATCAGGTAGGCACGAAATAGATTGTTCCTATATTGAATTATCACAAATAAGTATTTGAAAACTAGATATGTATATTAGGAATGCTCATTCATTGTCAGATTTTATAAATAGATGCTGGAGTAGCTGGTTGTACTTTACTTAATTGTCATTTTTAATATGGTAAACATGGACGATATATGTTTTAGAATTATTCCTGTAAGTAGTTTTCCTCTTTACCTATTATAATTATATTAGATTTACTTAATTTGTACCAAAGTAATCAGGTTTTGATACCTCTGATGGATTCAATGCCTCCAAAATCCACGAAAAGTTTTCTATGGAGCCTAGATATTAGAAAGTTCATGCTAAATCTAACAATTATCAAATAAGTCAGTGATTGATAAGTGTGGTAACATCAGTGGATATTTTTTTAATAACAAAATGACACTTATTTTAGTTCTATGTTCATTGATGTACTCAAAATTCAGACAATTATTCGTAGTAGAGTTTTTGGCTACTTATATAAATGTAACTGTTAGCATCAAGTTTAAACATCGCAATTAAGATAATTTTCTGCATTACTGTTCAGTGAAATTTACTATATTTTTTTTTTTATAATTACTGCATGTTCATCTGTTATTGCTTGTTATTGATGATGCAAAGCAGAATACAATCATGAAACTATTATTCCTGATTTAGCCACACTAAATATATCCCTTTTCAACTTAAGTTTAATCTCGATAAATAGTTCGAAGTTGGTCTCGAATTGTTATTCTTAGTGTTTATTCTTTTTATTCTGTCAATATGTCTGCTTAAACAACGATTGGAGCTAGGACTGAAATGTAAATATATATATATGTATATATATGTATCTGTATATGTATATGTATATATATATACATATATACATATATATATATATATATATATATATATATATATATATATATATATATATATATATATATATATTGGTAAATAAAGATAAAGATGAGCCGACCCCCACAATGGAAAGTTACCATTTCATGGGTTGTTACCCTTCTCATTATTTTCATTTATATCTCGTCAACACCGTGGCATTCACAGAGGACTTTTAGTCTAGCTATTAAACTAACATTACTGAAACCATTTCGGGTCTCTTAGGAGACATTATGAAGTAAAAGTTCTATAATGATTCTATTTCACTCCGTTAAAGTTTCACGAGTTGGTGGACACGATTCTGTTATCATATTCTGTGTTCACATCGGTGGAAACTAACGTAATGTACTGTATTTCATTGTGATAATGTTCACGATAACATCTTGTATTTGGATATTGTGAAAGTTTATTATTATTATTATTGTTATTATTATTATTATTATTATTATTACCAAACATTTACTTGAAACAAGGTAAAAGACAATAAATTGCGAAGTTGAATGCATAGTATGTGAAGGAAACAAGACTAGGAAAGAGATAATGCGTAAATAAAAAGAAAGAAAGGGAAGTAAGACCACGTTGCATATGGTATAAAATAGTATGAATGTCTCTCTTAAATTCCTCCAGGGGGCGGGGGGGGTGAGTGGCGTGTGTCTTCAGTGAACCTCAAGTGTTGACAATATGCCATTACTTGAAGGTCTTTGCAGCGTCATTTTGTCCCTTAACTGGACTCACATTTCAGCCTTCAACTATAACTCCTCTTCCTCTTCTTTTCTTCCATCTTTCTGACTAGCCTCTTAACGTTTGCTTCATCCGAGTTTGGTTTGTTCCCTGGTTGCACATGGTCGCTGAATGGCCTTCCAGGCCCCGGTCTTTGATCTTATGCCCCAAATTTATGAATCCAGGTCAGTCTTTCGTAAACTGGTACAAAGTCGACTGGTGGATTGAATAAACGAGGAACTAAAATGAACTAGGCTTGAATAACAAGACTAGGGGTACTAAGGACTGGCTTATAGTTACGTGTTCTATTTATGATAGAAATATAGAAATTCTAACTGATGAAAAGTGAGAATTTATTCTCTGCTCATGTATATTTGAACTGTTCTCTCCGATTTTTCTTGAAGATTCCCCATCATCAATGAAATTTTTTTGTTATTATTATATATAAATATGCCACTTGATTTTCAGTCTCCCAGAAACTTTTCTTTCCTTGAAGTCTATGAATGTGTTTCATTTTAATTTGGTGGGTTACTCATTCCAATAAAACGTACCTTTATATCTTTCACTTGGATGAAAAATCGAATAGTTTCAATCTTTTAAATGCATCGAGGAATCTCAATGCCAAATTGCATTTCATCCCGCAAGTAATAGAGGTTGCTGTATCTTCCTGAACCAATTTCTTCGATTTTGATCTTGTGGTTACGCATGCGTATAATACTCTCACTTATCTGTTAAACGGTTCTCCAAACTCTCCTGCGACCTATATACTGTACACCATCGCAGGCAAGGAAATTTATGATTCCCTTGGTATACTGTATCTTGTACAGCAGGGAGCAATAGCCAGCGAGATCGACCTTTTGATAGTTATAGTCGTATTTTCTTTCTTATATACATTTGTATGTACGTATGTATGTATGTATGTATGTATGTATATATATATATATATATATATATATATATATATATATGTGTGTGTGTGTGTGTGTGTTTATATATACAATCTCTCTTTATATATATATATATATATATATATATATATATATATATATATATATGTGTGTGTGTGTGTGTGTGTGCGTGCGCGTGCGTGTGTGTGTACATGAAAAGACACATTTCACACGTACCAATACTATTATGATTATTGAATAATACATAAGTATATATAATAATAATTATACTGGTACACGTGAAATATGTCTTTTCATATACCTACAATAAATTCTTTGTCCACCAGATTTGTAAAACTGGGGACAAAAATCTTTCGAAAACGTGAACGACCAATTACTGCTGGACCATAAAAGACAATACTGTTTATCGACAACTCAGAGCGACGTTTCACACCTGTTTACAGTGAATTCAACGAAGCGAAGCAAAATGAGACTGAAAGACTATAACCTCGAGATGAAAACTTTGAAATTATAGACGCGTATATTACATTGCTTTTCCTACACCAAAAATAAGATTCTCTTACGCACACTATTATTTTTCAACTTTATTCTTGTAAATGTATGTAAAGTATGACCGCATGTATAGAGTGGATGAAAACTTTGGAATTATAGACGCGTATCTTACATTGCCTTTCTTACACCAAAAATAAGATTCTCTTACACACACTATTATTTTTCAACTTTATCCTTGAATATGTATGTAAAGTATGACCGCATGTATAGAGTGGATGAAAACTTTGGAATTATAGCCGCCTATCTTACATTGCCTTTCATACACCAAAAATAAGATTCTCTTACGCACACTATTTTATAAACAGAATTGCCATATGTAGGAAAAAGTCCATGCTAATTCTAAGCAAAAACTACTTGGTAGCATTTTCTCATGTGAAATACACAAAGAAAAGATAAAGAAAAAACTTAATCCAGCTTCCCGTTCTCCAAGCATGGAATCTCTCTCGCATCTTTCTTGCATAAATCTAAAAGAAAATGATGCCAAATCCAGAAATGTTTTTTTCTTGTCTTTTGCTCTGGATGCGGGAAAATTTTAATGATGCAATTGCAATGCTTTTGCTGAGAGACGAAAGGCTTTCTTTGAAGAAATCTTTAAGAATATCTTGCTCAAGAAAAGTTATGGAATGAGTAGCGCTTTGGGGATACCGCCATTATTCAAAGGAGATTTTACTCTCTCTCTCTCTCTCTCTCTCTCTCTCTCTCTCTCTCTCTCTCTCATCTCTCTCTCACTCTCCTCTCTCTCTCTCTCTCTCTCTCACATAGTAAATGGAGGGTGGAAAATAAATAGCCAATTATTTTGAGGTTTTCGAGAAAATGCATTACTACGTGACCAGAATGGTTGAAGGTAATATATGTATATATATATATATATATATATATATATATTATATATATATATATATATAGATATATATATATATATATATAATCATTATCGTCATTATTATCATCCGTTACTGGTGGGTCTTTCTATACCAGTTTATACCCGTAGATTTTCTTAATTCTTCAATCCTTTGTCTTTCCTCCTTCCCCTGCTTCTTTTGCAATCTCTAGTGACCCATTCTGTTATCCTTAATGTCCATCTATTATCTGCCCATTGTCTTTATATGTACTGCCCATGACCATTTCTTATTCTTACATGTTAAAATATCCTGTACTTTAGTTTGCTCTCTTATCCATTTTGTTCTTTTTCTATCTCTTAGTGTTACCCCATCATTATTCTTTCCATAGCTCTTTGAGTTTTAACTGGCTTATGTACCAAGGCTTTAATAAGGCTACATATATATATATATATATATATATATATTATATATATATTATATATATATATATATATATATATATATATATATATATACACAAGTACACACAATAACATCAAATGCAGCCATTTGTAGTCCACTGCAGGGCAGAGTCATCTCAGACATGTTTTTATTCACGTCTGGGGTTTGGCCAGTTTTCATTACCACGCTGGCCATTGCGGATTGATGATGGTGGGAGACTTTTGACTGATTGCTCACTACAAACCAACTTAGTTTGAGTGGTCCTGACCAGTAAAGCTTTGCAGATCATGGCGATAAACAACTCCTTTCACCACGATAAGGTATCCCCCACTACCTCATATTAGGATCGAACCCTATTCTCTTGGCTATCAATCAAGGCACCAGAGGCTCTTAAAGAAGTTGGAACCTTAGTGTTAACTGCATTTCAGCTTTGACCTGGTGAGACCCCTGTCTTTCATACCAGCGAGTTTTACCCATCTTCCCGACCTACAAGATGTTGTCATCTTGACTTCTCAGAAATTCTGCTGGCCAATATAAAAGTTTCTAATCGTTCTTGACACTGCCATATTTCTGGCGTGTTTTTAGCAGTTTGGGTCGCTCAGGGGTTGTTAAGGCTACTATGACCACAATGTTATAACGCCATGCTGTTTGATGGGAGAGAAATGACTTGACTACAAGGGGCCACTTGGGAAGTGGTTTATTTTTTTTTTCTTTTACTATATAAGACGGACGCTATGAAGGAGCTTAGGCCTTAATAATAGGCCAAATTCACTAATATTATATACTCGTAATTTGCAACAACAAAAGATAAATTGTACAGAAATTACAATAGTTCAAAACTGAACATTCATTTGATATTATTCAATCAGTTTCAGCATGTTTTCCCGGAGCTGGAGTTCTTTCTGACACACCATCAAGTAGAACAAACCATTCCTCTGATCCTATATTATTGAACACAAAATTTGCTGATGCATAATTAGATGAAAAGGTGCTTAGGAGGAATGTGGATAAGAGTTTTCTACTTTAGTTGGTCCCTTTGGACCAACACCTTTATGCCTACAAACCAAATTCCTTGCACCGTCAATAGATAAGGATGCAATTTTACTCAAATCAAAATTATTCTCGTACGAAGCTTGCTTGATTCTCTCATAGATGCCCTAGCTTGTTGTAGTCATACATGGAGACCAATTAAATCAGTTCATCATAAATATTAATTCACTGTCACCGACCCTGATGAAGAATACAAGCTCTGGTATTGTCAGCGGTCTCGTCAATGATAATTGAAAAATGCTTGAACCTTGATGATACAGACTTCAACTTTTATTTCAAATCGCCTGACATTTCATCAATTCATTTTGTAACAATTATGAAATGTTATTTGGTAAGTGTGTAATTTTAACTGTTTAATGTTAGTGCTTTACAAAATCACTATAAAACTAACGAATTTTAGCGATCATTCCGTAAAGTTCATAGCTTGCGGTAACCCAAGGGATATTCCCTTTATGAATTTTCGTTAAAGAAAAAAAAAATCTGTATTAGCCTCTGTATTATGAAGTTTTCACATCTTCCGCATTCCCTCTCGATTTTATTATCATATATTTTTAAAACCTTGTATACCACATCCAATCTTTTTTCTTTACTTTAGATTTCTTAAATAAGTTTTATAACTAACCCGTAATTCACACTTCCTCTATCTTATCCAAACATTGGAACTATATAAAACAAAATAAATTTTTTTCTGTATCATCTATGTGAACGAGGTAGTAAATGAGTGGATTTCTGTATCATATCTCTACAATAAACATTGCCTTCATCCGATTAGTGGGTTGCTATATTATCAAGTATGCCTGGTCAGCAAATTGAAGATCTGAAAGCGAGGGTAGAATCATATATATTGTCATGTCATATACAGTACATATTGACCGTAGAAAACAATCATCTTTTTATGTGATATCATGTATGAGTTATAAATAAACTGTTATTTTCTCGCCCCCCTAAAACATAAATCATCCAGGGATAAACATGTATGAAAGTTATCATCTCCACAATATAGGAAAATATCACTTATGGGGAGATCTAAGAAATATATGTGATTTGTCGCTATCATGCGAGTTTCCGTGTCTTTGGTAATTTACTTTTTGTAAGTTAATACTTTTCATTATATTCGCTCTGGGCATATTCTAGCTATTTTTTTTTTTATATTCTATTAGAGGAAAGTTTTATTCATATATTATTCTTATACTTACACCAGCGACCATCCAAAAAGGATATGCACACACACAGACTTGACCCTTCCCATCCCCTGCCCCATTCCTAAATAAAACCCCTTTCACCATGGTATGACTATATATATATATATATATATATATATATATATATATATATATATATATATATATATATATATATATACATACATGTATATATACAGTATATGTATATATATATATGTATGTATATGTATATATATGTATGTATATGAATATATATATATATATATATATATATATATATATATATATATATATATACTGTATATATACATACATGTATATGTATGTATATATATATATGTATATGTATATATATACACATATATACATACAGTATATATATATATATATATATATATATATATATATATATATATATATATATATATAGCCAGACGTTTGCTCTGTAATATATAAGGGAGGTTATTTCTTGGTGCAGGATTTGATTTAATCTTTCTTTTTGCTACAAAAGAAACAGTTTTCATCAACATTGTCATTGCACCTACGTCAAGTAATTAAGAAAATATCGAGCGGATGAATTTATCACGGGTGTTCCTGTACCATCCGCATGAAATATTTATTGCCAATATGTAATTGAATTAATACATTCATCCCCGTCATTTGAATGACTGTAAAAGATCACAGACCTCGTGTAATTGATTCTGTAATGGAACTGAGGAAGATGAATAGACACGCCATTGACCGGACAATGGGAAAGGCCCAATGCGGATTTTGCCTGATTCGACTTTGTTGTCATTTTCGCGTGAGGTTGTGAGATTATGATCTTTCTTTTTTTTTTTGGGGGGGGGGGGGACAATTTTGTTACATTTTTATTCTGATAAATAGAAGAAATTGCAGCATTAGCAATAATGTTCCAGAGCATAATGACAATGATACCTCTTTTAAGTACCTATTAATTGTTTGAAATATTATTACCTCCGCCAAGGAAGTTGGAAGGTTAGGTTTTACCTCCTGTTTGTATGTGTGTGTGTTTGTTTGTTTGTTTGTTTGTGAATAGCTTCCTGGCCACAAATTTAATCAAAGAATAATGAGACGTGTTATTATTATTATTATTATTATTATTATTATTTTTATTATTATTATTATTATTATTATTATTATTATTATTATTAACTTCGAAAAGTTTCAAGTAACAATCCGGTGGTTCAACTCAGAGATTTGATACTAGATATTCTATTCTTATAACACTGATATTGGTTGAGGTCATATGTCCTTTCCATTCATTGAAAGCCTTAAATAATGTGTGCAAATGTTGTAAACTAAGGTGCCTAGAAACGGCATTGCATTTATTATTATTATTATTATTATTATTATTACATGACGAGCTATAACCCTAGTTGGAAAAGCAAGATGCTATAAAGCCCAAGGGCTCCAACAAGGAAAAATAGCCTAGTGAGGACAGGAAATAAGGAAAGCAACAAACGACATGGGAAGTAATAAAATATCAAAACAAGACATTAAGTACAGTAACAACATTAGATTATATATTTCATGTATAAACTATAAAAACTTGAAAAAAAAAAAACACTACGCTTTTTATGATATAGTTGATAAGCATTGTTCAGAAGACTTAATATTATTCCCTTAATGGACATTAATTTTCATGAAGTTTTTTATAGTCCTGCGTCGTTGTCCGTTCTGTTGAGAAGTGAAAAATGTCATTAAGAATGTATGTATTCTGACCTTAAACTTTGACCTTAATATGTATTAATTGGCGTGGATTTTCATACTCTCAAATATGAACCAAGTTTGAAGTCTGTGACAACGTCCAAACTTATGGCTGATTACGTGAATTGGACATTTTGCTTGACCCTGACCTTGACCTTTGACATTGACCCTCCAAAATTTGATAATTTCCAGCTGTTTACATAAAAGTTAACCACTGCAATTTTCATTACTCTATGATTAAAATTGTGGCCAGAAAGCTGTTAACAAACAAACACACAAACAGGAGCGAAAACATGACCTTCCAACTTCGTTGGCGGAGGTAATGAAAGTTGCAGAGCGAACAGCAGTACATCCTAATCACATTTTACATTTTTCTTTACATTTCTTTTATAGAAATGTAAGGTACGTTTATTTCAATTGCACCAAAGTGTAAGTTTTCATTCGGATAAAAGTGAGAACAATTCTAGTAAGACGGATTTCTTTGATATATTTTGAATATTTCCTTTGATATAGTATCATCAATGGAGAGGCTCGTTGCTTTAGAAATACCTTTTGAGGACCCATAAAATGTTTTGATATTTGAGGCAACTCCAAGAGAGTAGTCTGCAGTGAGAGAGGGAATGCTCCTTTGACCGGATAAAGACTAATGGCTTCCCCTTGAATAACTGACCAAAAGGAAATCTATTTCGTGAGGATGCAGGTCAGCAGAGATGAATCGAGATGTATTTGGGCTTCTTCATGTATAAGGGTTTGTATCTGTGTGTACATGCGGTTATGTTTTTACATACATATTTTAGACTTGGGAAATAAGTACTGAATGAGAAAAATGGACAGAAATAAAGGGAAAGAGAAGCATATTTCAGAATCAGGAAATGAGTAATAAATGAGAAAAATGGAAAGGAATAAAAGGAAAGAAAGACATATTTTAGACTTAATAAATGAGTACTAAATGAGAAAAATGGAAAGGAATGAAAGGAAAGAAAGACATATTTTAGACTTAATAAATGAGTACTAAATGAGAAAAATGGAAAGGAAAGAAAGACATATTTTAGACTTAATAAATGAGTACTAAATGAGAAAAATGGAAAGGAATGAAAGGAAAGAAAGACATATTTTAGACCTAGGAAGTGGGCACTAAATGAGAAAAATAGACTGGAATGAAAGGAAAGAATGTATAGTTTTATCATAGTTGTAAAGAAAATTCGTTTAGGAAAACAAATGAAAGGTAAATGCTGTGGAGTAAAAACATTTTAATTTGAGATATATTCTAAGTTACAACTGACGAGAAAGTCAATAGAAAGTTCTTGAGGGTAATAATGGAATGCCACATTAAAGGTAGCAATGATGAAATAAGTGACATAGGACAGAGGAAATATTGGTTTATTTTAGTAAAGAAAAATATGACAGGAACGTTTCGAATCATAGAGATATTGTTTCCAGCTCGGAAACTCGCACTGGAAGGATTTTATGAATGAGTGCAAGGATCAAGAATGTAAGATTCTTGGGCAGGATGTGTTGTACTATGCTAGCGGTGTTTTTCGTTTTATTTCAGAAGCAGGTCCTCGGAAAGCTATTCAACTTTAAAAAAAGGACATCGTCGCTTGCTTTCATGACGTTTAATTGTATTTCCTTTTATTCTTTATTTATAACAAACGATATCGACGTCAATGACCTTTGATGGAAGGATGCCAGAAAACTCAAAATCAATCGATCAATCAAGAATTTAACGAAAACTAATTGTTTGTGAAGTAAAGGTAAAACGCCTCAGGGGGAAAATTAGGTGGCTTTTGGGGAACCTACATTACAATTTATAGAATAGTGATGTTAGATATATTACTAGGATATGCACTTAGGAAACTTTAATAATGCAACAGAAAATAAAAACTAGGATTCATATTTTTATTCATATATATTTGTATTGGGATAAATTTTTTAACACGAAACTAGAAACGATATATATATATATATATATATATATATATATATATATATATATATATATATATATTTATATATATGTATATATATATACATACATAAATATATATATATATATATATATGTATATATATACATAAATATATATATATATATATATATATATATATATATATATATATATTTATATATATATATATGTATTATATATGTACATATATATACATATATGTATATAATATTTATATATGTATATATATATTTGTATATATATGTGTATATATATAATGTGTGTGTGTGCAATGAGATGTAGTTGAAATGGAAAAGACAACTTTTTGTGAGGCATATGTAGAGAGAGTAAGAATTTGATAAACATTAAAGCCTAGAGATAAAACTAAAATATTGTAAATTTGTTGCCAAAAGACCAAAGGTTCGATAGGCATATTGTCTTGAGTTAATCTTGTTTATAGAATTGAGGAGAACAAGTTAATCAAAGAGTAAATTTGGACAGTTCGAATCAAGGATCTCTCTCTCTCTCTCTCTCTCTCTCTCTCTCTCTCTCTCTCTCTCTCTCTCTCTCTCTCTCTCTCTCCCCGGGGTTTACAGCGTGGAAGGATTTTGAAGGAAAAGGATCTTGATATCCAGGAAGCTCGCTAATGGCTACATGTATATATGACCTAAGTTGTATAGGGTACATGAAGCATTTGATTCCTCTGGTAATGTGCAGCTATAAGTATGAAGTGCCCAGATTAAGAGTAGAATGTAAAGTCTTCTATTATATAAATTGTTTTATACGCGGACATTATTAGGCATATAAGAATTATTAAATGTGCCATTATAAATTACAATAAATATGTTAATAGAAGGTAGAAGATTTGTGATTAGTTATAAAAGGCTTTTACCTGCTGGAGAAAGGTCGAAAACCTATCCTAACTACTCATAATTCACCCAGCTGGAAAGCTGTGTCGGATCCTTTTAGTGTAAAGGATTTAAGATCGCTTTACTCAACAACAACGGTAAAGTAAACAAAAAACTGAAAAAATATTAGAATACTACGGATTGATTTTATAAGTAATCTTAGATTATTGTATGCAAATAATTTCGCAAAATTTAAAGAATCCGTCTTTCTTTAGTTTTATAATTACTTTCTATGATTTTGAATTCATCCACTTTGGAACGTTCAAGAATGCGTTTCATTCTAGTGATGATTGAAGTGATATTGCGTTAAAAGCCAGCGTTCTGTCACATCTTAATCACTTAGAAGTAATGTCAGGTTTGTAGTTATTTTTTGCTTTCTTTCCAGTTTTTTGTGGTCTCTAATGTTCAAGCTTAGATACATCCGAAGTTCGCATTATTTCCATGATGGGAACTGGTAACGTAGTTATTCTATTAGGATTTCTTATGCGAAAAGTTGTCACACAAGTGTTGAAGATATTAAATTCTTCTAAAATTTTCATTATGACGAGTAAATAGGAACCCTAACTTCATGAATGTGACATCATATTATTCCTCATCTGCTACTTTATTGACTCAGGGTTTTAGATAGTTAGGCAATGAATAACTTCTTGAAAGAAAGAAATTTGTTTTTACAAAGAAATGGGATTTTTATCATTGGTTGGTTTCGTAGCGGGAAAAGAAGTTATTAACGTTTAGGATGGATAGCATTGTAATTTTTAACTATCAGAACAGTCAGATAGCATATAATCATTCCATCTTAGCCATATTCACGGTGCGTAATCAATCCACTATTGATGCCGATGTCCAGTGTGATGCTGAGTTCAAGTTTAACTTTGTACATAATTTAAAGATCAAGTAAGAATGTAATCTTTGGCATAACTTTTAAAGTGTGAAATAGGAATTTCATAATTTGTCTTTGGGAATGCTTTATTTTCTTTTTAGGGTGCCGGTGTTTTCCTAATTCTTTGTTTGGGTATATTTACATAGAGATGGTCAGAAATAGGTATATTAGCATAATTTCAGTCAGAAGTGGTTATATTTGCGTACATGCTGTCAGAAGTAGGTATATTTGCACAAATACAATAAAAAATAGTATATTTATGCTAAAATAGGCAAATGTGGTTATTTGCATACATACAGCCAGAAACAAAACAAAAACAAAAATGTCAGAAGTGAGTATATTTGAATAAATACAGTTAGATGTGTTTATATTTGCATTAGTATTCATAAAAGCCGTTATCTTTGTATATAGTTAGTCAGAAGTGGGTGTATTTGTATAAATAGTGTTAAAAGTTGGTATATTTTCAAAATACCGTCAGAACTCTGTATATTACAATAGATACAGGCAGAAGTGGATATTTTTGCAAAAATACAATCAGAAGTCAGTATATTTCCATAAATAGTTAGAATATGTTATATTTGTATAATTATAGTCAAACGTGAGCATTTTTTCCATACTTACAGTCAAAAGTGATATTTGCATAAATGCAGTTAAAAGTGGGTATATTTTTAGAAAGGCAGTCAGAAATATTTGCTTGAATACTCTTAAAAGTGAATAATTTTCGTAAATGCTGTCAGTAGTTGGTATGTTTGTATAAATACATCCAAAAGTTGGTATATTATAAACTCAGTCACAGATATGTATATTGTCATAGATACAGTCAGAAGTGGTTATATTTGCAAAAATGCATATCGCTAAGATTCAAAGGTGAAATTTCGTACTTTGTAACCATTGATAGTAGTTTTTCAAGTAGGGATATCAAGCTGAAAAACAAATTACTACACAGTTTGAAAGTAAGCAAAATGCCACTAGGTTTTATGGAATGATACTATGAAATTTTATCTTGCTAATGTTCGTAGACCCTTGACAACATTTATAAGAATATTTGAACCCCGAAAACTGAAAGATTCTTAAAGTAGTTCAGTGACGAAAAGTAAAACTTGCCATGATATATCTTAAAGGCTAAAAGGCCGCTCATGAATGGCACAGACAAGGGACAGTGCCATTGCCCTATCAAGCAGGACAATGCCCTAGTCTGACCATATTACATAAGGTCAGCGCCCAAGCCCAAGCTAGGACCAAGGAGGGCTAGGCAATAGCTGGCGATGAATCAGCAAGTAGACCTGTAGGCTCCCCCCTCCCCCCTCCTTAGCTTACAAGGATGGTGAGGTTGCAACGACCAAAGGATCTAACAAGTTTGAGCGGGACTCGAACCCCAGTCTGGCTACCACCAGGCAAGAACGCTACCACGTGTCCACCACAACCAAGTTTAAACGGTTTAACTTTAAGGAAACGTGATAGAGGTCTGCCTGTTCAGTAGGTGGATTTTCTACTGTTGTGATTTTCTTCTTTTTTTCGAAATAAGAGCAGTAAGAACCTAACCTAACCTACGCATCAAATACTAAGAGAAGCAGAGAATAAAGAATACAGCTATTGGGTTCACTCTTGAATTACAAAGGAGATTCCTTGACTTAAATGTATTAGACATATTGAAAATAGGGCAAATTCAAAGAAGTTGATGATTCGTTCCTAGGAAAAACAGTAGAAACAGTGTACACTATTTATCTTATTTTTTTTTTCCTCATTTAATACCTAGGATAGATTCTTACTTAGGGATAATACTCATAAGCTAGGAGGTTTGATAACACGAGAAAATTTTAAAATTTTTTATATATATATGTATATATATATATATATATATATATATATATATATATATATATGGATTTCTATATATATACATATATATACATATACATATATATATATATATATATATATATATATATATATATATATATATATATATATATATATATGAGATATTCACAGTATTCATTCTGAATATTGGAACAAGTAATGCCAAAAGTAAACATAACTTAAGAATGTACTGGACCCGAGTAAAGTGATTGCGTTGTGCTACAGCGAAAAGTTTCAATTGGTTCCAAGAATTTACTATATATTTTGGTGAGAATATTTAGGAGAGAAGGATCCTTTCCTCCCTATAAAGGTAAATACTTCAGCCATATCTTCAGAAACTGCTTAAGGACTCGTATGTAAACCGTATCCCATTGAATAAACTTGAGGGAAAATCTCTACAAATTTCCAGATATAGACTTTTAGTCGGTATCAAACTTATATCAGAGTAACCAACACTGTTAGAAGAAACCGTAATTTTAATCGGAACTTCTCCGTTAAAATATACTGTTCTCAACCGTATTTCAGTTAAATGCAGGCGACCGTAATTTTACTATATTTTGTTATTATCTTTTACGGTTTTGTGACCGTAATATCATTCCTTTACGTCAATATATCCGTTTTTGAAACAGTAAAAATCCTTAAATAAATGTTGCCAGACACTTGCCGTTTATTTTAATGCGAATTTTTAACAGTGTATGCAATTTCATCTAGTTAGGGTCTTTCTTATTCACTATTAAGGATGTTTAAATCAGGTACTGTTTATACATCAAGAATTATATCCCCAGCTCTTAAGGTCTGTTATTTTAGTTAAGTAATTTAAAACGAAATTTGTTTGTCATAAAAAATCCGCCGTGTGACAGCCCTCGAGAAAGCTTCATTTATATGATATCTCGAATCTGAAAGATGACCTCAGTAGCTTAACTCTAAACGTAAGATGGATCATACTGCGCCATATATAGACTGGTCTTTTATGGACAGGGTTTAAAGGTCGCTCATGAATGGCAGGGGCAAAGGACCGTGACATTGCCCTATCGAGTAGGATAATACTCTAGTCTAGAGGCTGACCATATACATATGATCAGCGCCCAAGCCCCCTCTCCACTCACGCTAGGACCAAGGAGTGCCCCCCCCCCCATCCTTAGCTCACAAGGATGGTGAGGTTTCAGCAACTAGAGACTAAAGAGTCTGAGCGGGACTCGAACCCCAGTCTGGCGTTCACCAGTAGGGTACGTTACCCCATCGGCCACGTATAAACTATATAAGTATTTTGTTGACAAGTTCACAGGAGATTGAAGACTAAGCTTGCTCTCTGGCTCTTCTGTTCTATTTCATTATTTTAGTTCGGTAATGTCATTGAATAAATAGAAATATAAAGTCCCCTCTCCTTTCATTAAGCTTCCAGTGTGTTTGGTTATTTTTTATTTATGTAATTCTCTCCGACAGATTAAACAGAGTTTGATGTTGATTTATATTATCTAAATGTGAATAATTTGAAAACTTGAGCTACCGGCAATCATTAGCCTTAGAATTCAGTTGAAGATATAATCTTGCAAATGGATTTGTAAGGTTGTAGTTGCCGGATATTGAGGGCATGTTACTCTCTCTCTCTCTCTCTCTCTCTCTCTCTCTCTCTCTCTCTCTCTCTCTCTCTCTCTCTCTCTCTCTCTCTTTATATATATATATATATATATATATATATATATATATATATATATATATATATATATATATATGTATATGCGTGTGTGTGTATATATTTTTTTCCTGTAATCCTAAATATCCATTACACACCAAGTTTAATTTTGCCCTCTTTGAGTAATCAGTTAATTTCTCTCTCTCTCTCTCTCTCTCTCTCTCTCTCTCTCTCTCTCTCTCTCTCTCTCTCTCTCAAAAGAGTAAAGCTGAGAGAAATTACTTGTTGAAGATTAAATTACTATATATGCCAGAAGAGACAAGAGGGGAAAGCAGATATGGTTTCGTTTATGTTCAACGTCTTCTTGTGTCATTTCTACCTTGTAGTCTTCACTCTATTTAATGAATCAGATTTTATGCTCTCTCTCTCTCTCTCTCTCTCTCTCTCTCTCTCTCTCTCTCTCTCTCTCTCTCTCTCTCTCTCTCTCTCTTCTTGTGGAAGAAATAAAACAAAACTAGTCAAATCAGACTTATACAGAGAATTATTGGCTGACGGAAGAGATGTGTAAAGGATTTGCTCAGATGAAGCACAATGAAAAACTTGAATAAAAACAGTTGAATGGAAAAGGAATAATGTATTAAAAGTAGCGTCGTTCCAACTGTTGATAATATATAAGAATAGTCATTACTTCAGCCTTTGCTATTGGAAGACCACCACCTCCAAGCTGGTTTATTCGCAATGGAAAATTAAAATGCAAAGTACAGTATACCTTTGTGTTGTTTGAACCACCCTAAGCAAACTAGACTAAAATAGAATTTTCGTATTATTTTTAGTTATATTAATCTAGGCTAATATATATGTATTTTTATCAGTTATCAGTTATCTTTCATATAACTTGATTTAATCATATTAATTTCAATTTACTTGGTTATAAAAACATTTTAGCGCCTATCTAATTGATAGTTTAATTGCTTTTTCAAATAATGATAATATATCTTGGATACTGCGCGTGTTCATAAGATTTTTAAAGGGTAAACTTCTGTTTTTTTTTTTCATATTTTTCGGACTGATCTTCTTAGAATTTATATAATGATATACTTAGGAGTTGATATACATTCTTTGCTAATGTCAGATTTCAAAACCACTTTTGTATGGTGTAATTTCCATTTTTTACAAGTTAACATTAAACTTTTTAAACAAAAGACTATTTTTAAAGTCATTGTTGAATAGCATTATATATATATATATATATATATATATATATATATATATATATATTTATATATATAAATAGATAGATAGGTAGATATATATATATATATATATATATATATATATATATATATATATGTGTGTGTGTGTGTGTATACATATCTATATAAATATATATATATAATATATATATATATATATATATATATATATATGTATATATATATATATATATATATATATATATATATATATGTATATATTATTGTGTCATTTTGTTCTCTTATGCCATCATGAATAATCTTTGGTACTGCTCTCTCTATCCTCAAATAAATATAAAAATATTTGAATTTTTAATCTATGTAATCCTGGCCCCATACCCGTAGTTCTTCCAAGAACATGAATATTAATACTATTTTCATTTACTTAATTACTGTGGCAAGAATTGAAGTGTATATATGTGGAAGTATTGGTTGTATCCATGTATACCTTGTATATATGTGGAAGTATTGGTTGTATCCATGTATACCTATTCCTGATCTAGATATTAATCTTTGACACCGTCATTCAATTAGTTCGTTATCCATGTTGCTTAAGATTTTCCATAATTCTTATCATCCTTTACATTCATATCTTCCCGGTCAGTACCATCCCGTTCGTAATACTAGGTGTGCAGTTAGTTCTAATAGTCATGCCTTCTCCATCATGAAGCTCAATACTACACAGCATTTTAGAAGTTTTATTCCAGCTCTGATCAAGTTGTGGAATGATCTTCCTAATCGGGTAGTTGAATCGTAGAACTTAAAAAAAAGTCCTACGATTCAACTACCCGATTAGGAAGATCATTGGGTAGTTGAATCGTAGAACTTAAAAAATTCAAACTTGCAGCAAATGTTTTCCATGTTGAACAGGCTGACATAAGGCTTTTTATAGTTTTAATGTTGTTACTGTTTTTAAAATAGTATTTTTAATTTTTCATGACTTCTCATATAGTTTATTTATTTCCTTATTTCCTTTCGTCGCTGAGCTATTTTCCCATCTTGGAGCCCTTGAGCTTATATTATCCTGCTTCTTCAACTAGGGTTGTAGCTTAGCTAGTATGAATACTAATGCTAATACTGTAAGCCTTCACCAATTTTAATATTCTTATTAACCATATGCGTATAGCAATCCTAAAAATTATAACCAGTGGTCAATGTAAACCATGTAGTATTTGCTTAATTTCGGGTTATAAAACATTCTGTATAGATAACTTGGTACTGATAAAACATTTCCCAGGTCCCGGCCAAAGTTTTGAGTGTAATATTTCCCGATAAATTCCATATAATTGGATAGGTAATTGGCAGGATGGTTTCTTGATCAATGTATATTTTTACGAAATATTTCAGTGTCAGAATGCATGACAACATTCTTTATGAATGATGTTTGTTGGACTTTATGGAAATTTTTCGCATTACCTTACGTTGCTGAATGGTAAATAGTCAGTATAAATGCCGACCATGCTATTTTAATACCATGATATAATTTTTAACATTTTCAAAGTCTGATTTTGTCTTTCATTAAGCAGTCTCTCTCTCTCTCTCTCTCTCTCTCTCTCTCTCTCTCTCTCTCTCTCTCTCTCTCTCTCTCTCTCTCTCTCTCAATTAAAGGCACAAATTATCATAATCTATGTGATGTAAGAAAACAAAATCGGGTTTTGCAACTTCCTCGTAGTTTTATTATTTAGAAGCTAAGTTAAAATATTCTTACTCCCTTCCATTTCTTTAGACTTAAAATTAGTATGAGAATTGTTGAAGTCTTTTTTTTTATTATCAAGCTGAATTCTTTATATCTCTTTAATTGGAAAGCATGTATAATATATATATATATATATATATATATATATATATATATATATATATATATATATATATATATATACATATATATATATATGTATATATATATAATTATATATGTATGTATATGGATAAATATCAACACAACATCGTGTTCAAATAGAAATAGATTTCTACCTCATACTTGGGATCGAACGCTAGCCCCTTCTAATGAAAGACCAGGTCGAAACCAACCATGCCACGAGAGGCCATAAAAGAAATCGGAACCTAACGCTACCCAGCAGTTCGAGGATTTACCTGGCGAGACATCAGTCTCTTACCAGCGAGTTTTACCCGATTTCCCGGCCCACCACGTGACACAATTGGTAGTAATTCCTTCAAATTACCCGTAATGAGTCAATATGGATAAATATCAACACAACATCGTGTTCAAATAGAAATAAATTTCTACCTCATACTTGGGATCGAACGCTAGCCCCTTCGACCTAGCCTTTCATTAGAAGGGGCTAGCGTTCGATCTCAAGTATGAGGTAGAAATTTATGTATATATATATATGTATGTGTGTGTGTGTGTGTGTGTGTGTGAAGTACTCAGATTTTTCCAACCAACCGTTTAAAATATTTAAAGGCCGCCAAGAAGTACATAGATAAGGAACAGTGACATTGCCCTAGCTAGCTAGGAGAATGCCCTAGAGACTGATCATACCCCTCTCCATCCAAGCTAGGATCAGGGAGGGCCAGCCATTGGCTGCTGATTACTCATTCTTAGCTCACAAGATGGTGAGGTTGCAGATACGAAAGGAACTAACGAGTTTGAACGGTACTCGAACCTCAGTCTGGCGATCAACAGCTGGGGACGTTACCAAATAGGCAACCACAGCCAGTGCCGTTCTCATTTCTTTCTTTTTCGCATGAGAGCTGATATATAGCTTCATTAAATCGGTGATTGGTAATTATCAAATATATTAAGTATCAAATAACAAATAATTTGATGAAATGCATTAATTTGACGCAAAAAAATTATTATATACTAGCGAGGCTAAATATATATATATATATATATATATATATATATATATATATATATATATATATATATATTGTACACAGATTTAAACCTTCTCAACGCTCCCCTTTTCATTAGTACAACACGGCAGTTTCGGCCGTTTGTGGGAATGTGTGTTTTCCGAGTATAGGCCTACCTCTCTGGGTACGCCCTCATACCCTGGTATGACTACTCCCACATTCCCCTTCCTTAGGGGAAGGGAGAGACCGATTAGTAGTACGTCTTGCATTGCTGCTGAGCGTGACTGGAAAATGTATATATATATATATATATATATATATATATATATATATATATATATATGTGTGTGTGTGTATATGTATATGTATATATATATATATATATATATATATATATATATATATATATATATATATATATATATATATATATATATATATATATATAGAGCCAGACATTTTCTATTTATCATACAATGGAGGTGACATTTTATGGAAAATATAAAACCCTACTCGCACCGCCCAAAATTTAGATCCTTTTTTTTTTTTATTCATTACTAATAGCTTGTACGGTTATAAAGCCAGCCCATTAAGGAGGGCTGGTACCTGTAGCACATTCATTACTGATAAAAAAAATGAGTAAACCTCACGCACTGGGATAATCCTCATTACACTTAGGCCATAAATATTAAAAAAATATAACAATTTTAGACCTCGTGCTACTCCAGCCCCAAACCTCCAGTACTCAAAACTCTACCCTGAATACTTTTTCTAAACTCCAAATTCGTCCCCAACCCTTCTTTAGTGGGATTCAAATCTATTGTCTTTTAGAATGTTTCTACCCTCACATGTAAATGAGGGCAGAGGGAGCAGAAATGTTAAATCAAAACGATTTGTATCACGGCTGGTGGCTGTGTTTTTTTTATTTATAATCGTAAGGGGTATTCTTTTTTATGAATTTGAAAAATAATTTACCGTATATTTAGGCATTAATTTTTCAAGGGATTTAATCAAAATTAGGAAAAGGGATTTGATTAGAAATGAAGCCTAGGTTTCTCAAATCATGAAAAAATTTAATTCCAGTTATTGTTCTAGTGTTTTATTTTTTCGCCAGTTTCATATTTTTATTTAATTTTAAGGAAAAGGCGGTTCTTGTTGGAATCACTAAATTGTTAGAGAGTATGCCTATTAATATTTGTAACTTTTCATTTGCTATACGAGACCCTACTTTTTGCAATTAATTTGATGATTTACACTTCCTTTTTCGCAATCCTACTAACACAACAGACTAAAACCAAACTAAAAACTGAAGCTCTCTATTAGAATTAATGTCCGTTGGTGTGAGTCACTAAATAGCATGTAGCCTACTCCAAAATCTCTATCAATATTGAAAAAAGAAATAAACATAACGCCAGATATTTTTATTTTGGAATTTGCCTCACCTATTGCAAAAGAGGTCAACTACATGACAGATTATGTAAGTACAGAAAATTAGACTCTTTCTCATTTAGTCAGAAAAATGTGACAAAAAAGAAATGTTAAGCTGTTGTCAAACCAAAGTGACTACGAACACATTAGTATGTTTTAAAACAGTGCAACGTTTCTCAGATTTCATTCATAAAACATTTACCAACGTTGGGCTATCGGGGAAATGTGGCAAACGTTGCCAGATCTCTATACCTGGTCAGAAATGGTAAGCAGCTTATTATCTTTGTTGTAAATATTTAACAGTGAGACCATTTCTATCATCAGGAACACTAGAAATTGCGAAAGAGTACTGGGAAATCTGTATGTGTTATGCAAGTACATTTTCAAGAATATTTTCTTTACCTAAACTACCATTCAATTTATTTATTGTGTTAATAGATGCAGCTTTTGAATGAGAATGAGATTATCTGTCCTTATTTGTACTCACCTGTCATGTTCGATTAATTCAGTAACCTTTAAAAGAATCAATATTCATTTCTCGAGAGCTGAATTAGATTCATAATTTTTAATAAACCTTGCCATGTTCCTTGGTGAACATACATTAATAGAATGTATGCGGAATAACGAGAGGTAGAATTTGACGATAATTGTCCTCCGTTTGAAGACCTCAATCACTCCCCTCTTTTTTTCTATCTCTTTTGATCATAATGCTGCCAGTTATTAATTTTTTCTTTATTTTCACTTCTCTGCCAAGTTCCCTCTCTCATTCACATACGCTATTAACAAATTCCTATTTGTTCATTTGCTTATTCCATTAAGAGAGGAGAAGATAGTGTGGGGTGTATGAAATTAAATGGGAATCTTTTTATATGATTCCCAGGTGCCTCAGATAGCAAGAGTAATTATAAATTAGTTTATTGTTGTCGTGAAATTATTCATATTTAATGTGTAAAACATCATATGAAAAAAATGTAAACTTAGTCTTTAGCGACACATGTACAGTTCCCTCCAGGAATTTCGAGACAGGGCATATGACTATATAAGATACACGCACTAGGAGTATTATGGTAATACTGTAAGTGGGCGTTTCCATTTATATGGGGCTATTTTGTTTTGTTACAACGAACTGGATTGGCTGTAGGTATTTCTTGATGACAGTTTGTTGTCTGAATTTTTTCTATTTGATTCATCACAAAGAAAGAGATATTTTCAAATGATAAAGTTGAATTCAAAGAACATTACTAATATTATGAACTTCACCGGTAAATATGATTTAGTAAAAGCAGGATAAAGAAGCAGTCTTGTTCAAATCGCAGTGATTCCTAATTATCGCACATCACCAACGTTGCCTTCGCATAGGGCGATCGTCTGCTGGAGCCTGGAAAACAACAACACGTTTCGTGTATATTATTTCATTAACAGTATCTGTCCTAAATATGAACATCTTAATGAAGATACAATAATGTCTTATGATACAATGCTTGGTTTGTCTTCAGACTCCAATATGAGAAGAGCCAGTTTTGAAGAGACACTAAGTTCTCGAGACGAGTGTTGGTGAAGAAAATATTTTATGCAAACTCAACGTTCTCTAGAATTCTGAACTTACGCTAATAATTTAAACAAATGAACAACTTTAACGTTGTTTCAAAGGAAAAATCAAGCGTTATAGATGTTTATATGGTCCATTACTGACGTATTGAGAGAATGGCTCTTTTCCACAATTAACACACGTGTTTCTGTAACCCTTAAAACGATACACTCACGCCCAGTTAGAAGGCTCCTACTCAGTAAGCACTCTCTCTCTCTCTCTCTCTCTCTCTCTCTCTCTCTCTCTCTCTCTCTCTCTCTCTCTCTCTCTCTCTCTCTATATATATATATATATATATATATATATATATATATATATATATATATATATATATATACATATATATATGTATATATACAGTATATATATATATATATATATATATATATAGTATATATAGAGTTTATATATATATATATATATACTATATATATACTGTATATATATATATATATATATATATATATATATATATATATATATATATATATATATATATATATATATATATTTATATAATTTGACAAGGGATATGGGATTTCATGCAACTTATATTTAAATTACATATGTATATACATATATATTATAGATATGTGTATATATATACATATATATATAAATAAATATAAATATATATATATATATATATATATATATATATATATATATATATATATATATAATGTGTAAGTGTATAATTTTCATTGAAAGCGATAGCCTTGGTTGCGTCAATTCGTTTCCTACAGGAATTCTCATATTTCCTCAGCTTCTTCAATTTTCAGACGTAAGTCTTTGGTTTAGTAGACTCTTCCTTTTCTTTATATTTTATCCACTACAATACTGTTTCGACATAAATACGCCCTTATCAAGTAATTACTGGTCTACATAAGTTTACAATATATATATATATATATATATATATATATATATATATATATATATATATATATATATATATATATATACTCTGGTTAGGTCAGGGTAACACCTGCTAATGGTAACATGTAACCCATTACCCACCCGTAGTATATACGTGTGTGTGTGTGTGCGCGCGTGGGTCGGTCCAAATAGCCCCAAGCAGCAAGCAACAAGTTAAGTTAAGTAGTTAAAGAACCAATCAATTCTGAATAACCACGTGACGGTCCTCCGAGGTATTGTGGAAAACAGAGTTCAGCATAAAGTGACATGAGGCACCTGGTGGCGAAGATAAGACTACCCTTTAATGAATCAAAGACGAAGGCAAGAAGAGGAGGCGAATCGCCGCCGAATTCAGAAGGCAACATTGAGAGGAATAATTATTGGGATGTCGATGTGTGGACAAACTCCTAGCAGCATTGCCTATAATCTCGGATTCTCTCGTAGCTC
>NC_090764.1:23088533-23113533 GCF_036898095.1 Palaemon carinicauda
CTAAAGTTTTTGAACGTCTTCTGGCAAAACGTCTTAACAGGTTTGCTGAAGGTAATCATCTACTCCCTAGTTTGCAATTTGGTTTTCGTAAAGGCCTTGGAGCATGTGATGCCCTTCTTACAATCTCCAATGCTGTACAGAAATCCCTTGATTGTGGTCGGGAAGTTCGTATGATTGGCCTTGATTTTAGTGCTGCCTTTGACCGTGTTAATCATGAGGCCCTTGTTTTCAAACTGAAACAGTTGGGAGTGGGTGGGTCGTTTCTTAGCATTATTATTGATTTTTTAAGTAATAGATCTCAAAGAGTTGTTGTTGATGGGCACCATAGTGATTATAGGAATGTGATATCCGGTGTTCCACAGGGTAGTGTTCTTGGCCCATTACTTTTCATACTATATACACATGACATGTGGTTTGGCCTTGAAAACAAGCTTGTTGCATATGCAGATGATGCTACTCTCTTTGCATCAATTCCATCCCCTGAATGTAGATCTAGGGTTGGTGAATCCCTTAATAGAGATTTAGCTAGAATTAGTGCATGGTGCAAATTATGGGGTATGAAGTTGAATCCTAACAAAACTCAAAGTATGATTGTAAGTAGGTCAAGGACGGTGGCTCCTCAACATCCGGATCTCAGTATTGAAAATGTTTCTTTAAATATGTATGACTCTTTCAAAATTTTAGGTGTGATTCTCGACAGTAAATTTACTTTTGAGAAACATATAAGGTCTGTGTCTTCTTCAATTGCACAAAAAATAGGCTTATTGAGAAAGTCTTTCAAGATTTTCGGTGATCAATCTATTCTGAAGAAGTGTTTTAATTCTTTTATTCTACCTTGTTTTGAGTATTGTTCTCCTGTCTGGTCTTCAGCTGCTGATTCTCATCTTAATTTGTTGGACAGAAACTTACGGTCGATTAAATTTCTTATTCCTGATCTAGATATTAATCTCTGGCACCGTCGTTCAATTAGTTCATTATGCATGTTGCATAAGATTTTTCATAACTCTGACCATCCTTTACATTCAGATCTCCCTGAACAATTCTATCCTGTTCGTAATACTAGGCAGGCAGTTAATTCTAATAGCCAGGCCTTCTTCATCACGAGACTCAATACTACGCAGTATTCTAGAAGTTTTATTCCAGCTGTTACCAAGTTGTGGAATGATCTTCCTAATCGGGTGGTTGAATCAGTAGAACTTCAAAAGTTCAAAGTTGGAGCAAATGCTTTTTTGTTGACCAGGCGGACATGAGTCTTTTTATAGTTTAGTTATGACATATTTGTTTTTGATGTTGTTAATAGTTTATATATGACATGTCTGTTTTGACGTTGTTACTTGTTTTAGAATGATTTATTGTTAATTTGTTCTCTTCATTTATTTATTTCCTTATTTCCTTTCCTCACTGGGCTATTTTTCCCTGTTGGAGCCCCTGGGCTTATAGCATCTTGCTTTTCCAACTAGGGTTGTAGCTTGGATAGTAATAATAATAATAATTGGGCATGAAATCGAATGAGATTTCCTAAAGGAAATGGTGGGAGTCTTGGGAAGCGGGAGGAACATTGAGGTAGGTGGAGGAAAACCTCTAAATGTCGAGAGATTATAGCAGTGAGAGAGAGAGAGAGAGAGAGAGAGAGAGAGAGAGAGAGAGAGAGAGAGAGAGAGATTATGGCAATATATATATATATACATATATATATATATATATATATATATATATATATATATTATGTGTGTATGTGTGTGTAATTATATATATGGTTATACATACCCACACACACACACACACACACATATATATATATATATATATATATATATATATATATATATATATATATATATATATATATGTGTGTGTGTGTGTGTATATATATATTTATATATGTATACATATTTATATAATGTATATATGCAGTATTTATTAATATGTATGCATATATGTATGTATTATATATATATATATATATATATATATATATATATATATATATATATATATATATATATATATATATATAGATAGATAGATAGATAGATAGATAGATAGATAGAGAACAGATCTACACTTCCTCACTCCTACCAAATAGGTCAGAACCGCTAATATTCTAGGATTTTCGCTAAACGTTCCAACGTTTCATGGTCTAATCAAACGTATCTTTGAAGAATCTTATACTCCAACTCTTTGTCGGCTGCTGTCAAGAGGATCGATTCCTCTTGAAATCCCACGAGCGAGTTGTCCACCTATCTTTTAATTTATTCATTTCATAGCGGTCGTAGAATTGAAGCTGACGACGAATATGACCGATCAGATTTCCTTTCAATACGTTCTTCGTTTATTAATTTTATTTGAAATTTGCTCTTGACTGCTTTGTGTGTTTCTTTTTTTAAAAGGTTTTCCAATATTAAGAGAATTTCAAGAACCAGTCAGGTCTTATACGTAACTATTAGGTATTTTTTTTTTATTTGGCTGGTGTATTACTAACGGATTTTGATGTCTTGATTTTAAATTATTAATAATAACCACCTCCCTTTCTTTAGACATGGTTTATAGTCTATGAAAATTCCAATATTAAGAAAATATGAAAAACCAGTCAGATTTTATTCGTATCTATTAGCTTTTTTTTATTGGCTGGTGTATTATTGAGGGATTTTGATGTCTTGATTTTAAATGAGTAATGATAATCACCCCTTTTTCCTTGACCCGGCTTATGAAAATTCCTTGTTGGTTGTTGCTATCAATTTTGCATCTCAGCTAGTAGCTATTTATTATTATACTGTGGTGATGTACTCCCCGCTACCTTTCGTTTACTTAGAAAATTATATTGCAATACGCATTGCATAGTATATATCACACTTCTTCTTCTTCTTTGTCTGCATCTTTTCCCACTTCAATGTGGGGTGGATGTTTCTGGCCAGCGTTTTCCATCTAATTCACTTTAAATGATCGTAAATTCTGCTCTGCTTTCGGTGATTTTTTACCTAACTAGGAAATTGAATATTTTGGAATTTGGAAAATCATCCATATAAAATCTAAAAATGATGTAAGATAACAGAATTATATTCAGGGAAATTATATGGTAAAGAATTTGCTTAAAAATCCAATAGAAATTCTTAAAAATAATGTAAACGAAACCATTTTATTCGGGAAATGATATGCTAAAGAATTTGCTTTGAAATCAAACAATATAAAATCTGAAAATATTGGAAAGAAAATTATTCGGGGAAATTATTTGCCAACTAAATTTAATATGCTTTATAATCCTATAGAAGTCTGGGAGCATTAATGTAAAACAATTTTATTTTAGATGATATGGTAAAGAATTTGCTTTATAGCTTAACTGTTTCCATTTTTAACAAATCAAGATATATTTTCTTTCTTATGTCGACACTTTTCTGTGTTTCAAGGGATGAGGAGTGAAACTTTAAATGCATCATGAAATGTATTATTATTATTATTAATGGTTTTCATATTGTTTTGGAATTTCACAGTATTTACCAATGAAATTGTTGGGACAAGCACATTCAAATATTTAGATCATGAATATATTATTCATATTATTAATAGTTTTGTAAAGGTACTTATTTAAAAAAGGTGATTCATAAGTTAACTACATATATATATGGATATATATATATATGTATATATATATGTATATATATATATATATATATATATATATATATATATATATATATATATATATATATATATATATATATATTCGCTTTTACTGTGTAATTTGCATAGGCAACATCTGGTACACGTGTGTCGTTTCAAATTTAAAACGAACCCATCAAAGGTATAGGTTAGCTGTTAAATAATAAATGCAAAATTTCTTCAATATCCTACACTAGAACATTTTTTGTCTCCAGAGGAAAATTATCAGCCTGTGAAATTGTTTTGTCTAATCAGCAGTTTTAATAATCGCGTATCCAGATTCATAGAAGATTGTGACGCCATTTCTGTTTTCGATATGTTTACAATATCTGCCAGTGAACTAAGAAAGGCTTAATATATCAGACCATTTTTCATGAGTTTTCCTGCATTTGTTTTAACCAGATATCTCATGAATAGTAAAAGGAAGTTTAATTAAACATAAGTATTTGAAGAATTTTGAACTTCATAAAAGGGTACATCTGAGTATTGACGATTTTTTTTTAGTTATTGCTTAATTTTAGGTTTAAGAGTCTCTCCACCAACGAAGTCGTAAGGAATCTGTGTTTTTCTTATATAGTTGTTTGTGATTTAACAAAGAATTCTTAGAAGGGATGAATTATTGATTTCGAAAGAAATTTTAGACAAATTTCACTGACCTAAACACCCCCCCCCCCCCTCTGAAATAAGTAGTTTTTCTGACTCTGGGGTATAAGAAATTTTATTCATAGAAGTATTTTGATATTTATAAGTAGAGATTTTCAGGAAATTCCCCTGTTCACTGGAAGCTATAGATAAATATGTTGTCGGTTTAGTAGTATTTCTAGCATTACAACAAATAAGAACTGCAGTTATAATTTACGCTGTTGAATTTAACTTCTTACTCAGGATTTTTACGATGAAAACAATTTCTGAACTGCGAAAAAATATGTTTTTATCTGCACATCTTCCTTTTTTTCTTTCTCTGAAATACAGGGAGTCCTTTAGAGAACACATTTTAATGATAATAACCTTTCAGTAAATTTAAAACCGAATAAAGATTAACTGACTTCATTTAAAAGCATATCAATATAGAAACAGTTGTATGAATTCTTGATACATAATAGAGCTTCCTCCTATTGTTTGCATGATCAACCGACTGAAAACACTGGAAAATAGGAGGAGGGGGACGGTAGAGGGAGTTATGAGCTTGGTTATTAAGTTGGATTTAAGAAAATAATTTTCAACTTCAGATTCTCCCACTCTTGGACCCTACCTCTTTCGTATGTAATCCCGTATGTGTTAAGAATTTTTTTTTCTATTTTTTTTTTTTTTTTTTTTTTTTTTTTTTTTTTGCAGATCTTGTGGATTTCTTTTGTTATTTCATTCTGTTGCCATTTCTCGTTTCCATTCAAGAGTTTTCGTCTAGTCTTATTTCTACCAGAAATATACACAGTCCAATCATTGATGGTGCATCTATCATCATTTAAAGGTAATTAATTCTTATAACGTGGGTCAATATCTCTCTCTCTCTCTCTCTCTCTCTCTCTCTCTCTCTCTCTCTCTCTCTCTCTCTCTCTCCAAGTTTGAAGTAAAAACAAAATTATCTTCATCCTTTACGCCTGACACGAATCTCTCATGTTAGTTTATATGTTGATTATATTTCACTGCTGCTAACCTCTTTACCACTCCTCGGGTGTATCTCCGCATCTCTCACCTTTTTCATTTCTTCTTATGCCACGTATGCAAACTAGACTATTCATCTTTACAGCATCCGCATTTTTCACCTTTCATTCATCATCAGCATCGTCAACAATCCCTTAATAAACGCCAAATTTATATTCAAAGACACATCGTCTCTTCGTAATCTTGAGCATACATCCTGCATCATACTTTGTTCCACATATTGTGTAACTCACATTTTCTTTCTTTCCACCATGAAATTAAAAAGAAAACATCCAATTCTTTACGTGAAGCACAAGACTTGAATAAATCTTTTGTTTGAGTTAAACTTCGATGTCTGATGCCTCAAGCCAGTACATTGCTCTCCTGCGTGCAGAAGGCAAATCATGTGACATTACCAGTGTACCTTCACCACATTTTCCCGTGATTAAATACATTACCCAATGCCATCAGTATCAGTGTTTATACTTAGGATAAACCTCAAGAATACATGTGAGTAATGCATAATGCGCAGGTCATTATCAACGCTCTATAGTTAAAATGTTTAGCAATCCCAGTACAGTGAGGAATGGGCTAACTCTATCACGGTCCAGATATACCAGGTCAGCCAGACAGTGTACCGATTTTAAGCCTCTTCTGGGCACCTACGTCATCTGAAGGGGCTTAGTGTTGGCGAGACCCATTAAGAACGTAGATCTCTCACACAGTCAATGTAAATAAAACAACATTTTACCTTTGGAAAATATTTTATTAAGTTACAACTTTCATTTTTTTCCTTAGGGCTTCCTTGCATGGTTGTCCTTGAGGTTTTCTATACTTTATCAAATTATTAAGATATCGCATTCGAAAATATATCGATATCTTAACAAAAAGATTGCCTTATCCACAACATCTACCTATTAAAACGCCAGTTTTTAACAAAGTGTCTTTATACACCTCATAAACATTCCAGTTTAAATGTCGGTCATTAATGGCAGAGGCAAGGGACAGTGACAGTGCCCTAGAGACACCATATATACATATGATCAGCGCCTAAGCCACTTCTCTATCAAAGCTAGGACCAGGGAGGGACAGGCAATGGCTGCTGCTACTCAGCAGGTAGACCCATAGGCTCCCCCCCCCCATCCTTAGCCCACAAGGATGGCAAAGTTGCTGGCATTACAAGAAACTACTGAGCTTGAACGGGACCCGAGCCCTAGTACAGGCGATCGCCAAGAAGGGACGTTTCCACTAGGACACCACTACCATTTAAAACAAACAGTTCCTGTTTTGCAAGATATTTCTTGGAACCGTAATGAAAAGAAATTCCATTGACAGAGTGGTACAATCTGAAAACACAGCGATTTTGGAATAATCTCCTCTGGTGACTGCTGCAAAGAAATCATGTATTGCATGGGAAATATGATGATATATCTATATTCCAGTGCTGCAAATGTTATCATCTTCACCCCTATGTTGTGTGTGTTTTTTTTTTAGCAGGGTTGATATTTTATATAGAGACGGACTTTAAATAAGTGATATATTTTTATTATAAGCATTGGCAGCATATTTCTTGTATATTATCAAAATTTCCTTTTATAAAACTGAACTCTATAGAATTCCTTTCTAATCAGATAATGGCATAAACTAATCTCTCGAAAATGATCAATAATGAATTTTACTGTTCTTAGTTTTTCACCCTTTTGATGTGAAAAGTGTGGAATATTATCGAAGTTTTCTCATGATTTGCTTTTTTTTCTTTCTTTTTTCTCTTCGCCTTCATGTTGTCATTTCTGAAGATTTCTCTTTGGTTAGGTTAGTGTGTGTATTTTGGCCACTTTGTGTATGGTTAAAGATTGGGATATACTGTATTTCTGTTTCGATTTTAGTCAACAGGGGAGAAATTATAGTAGAATTTTATAAGATATCTACCCTTAAAGGTTTAAAGACCACTCATGAATGGCAGAGACAAGGGACAGTGACATTGCCCTAGAGACTGACCATATATGCATATGATCAGCGTCCAAGCCCCCTCTCTACCCAAGCTAAGACCTAGGAGGACCAGGCAATGGCTACTGACAACTCGGCAGATAGTCTTATAAGCTCCCCCAAACCCCCCATCCTTAGCTCACAAGAATAGTGAGGCTGCAGCGACCAAAAGAACTTAGGAGTTTGAGCGGGACTTGAACCCCAGTCCGGCGTTCACCAGTCAGGGACGTTACCATATCGGCCACGACAACCATGAGCTTAATATACAGTTAGGGCAGATGGGAAGTTGTCTCGCTTCAGGCTACTCGCCTGGCTCCAATCTTCCAGCACCTGCCTCTAAGGAAGAGGGATCGCGATCGCTCTATCTACTCTGCTTAATCGTTAGTAACTATCACCATTGGGAACCTTGGTCTTTGATTTGAAGTGTTACATCATCACCAATTCACTCGAGCTATTTTCTGCCCAAGAATTATATCCTCCGTGAGGGATCAATCAACAATTTGCAATAATCATCTTGAGTAGGCCCTAATTATTTTTGTTTTCAAGTGCATCGATACTGGATTGTAAATGTAAAATGAACCTATGTGATTTAGTTGTATTTGTTCAAGATTTGTGTCTATATTTCCTCTATTTTTAGAGAGGTCTTATGGTTACGATGCTTTATGCCTGGGAGATTTTTCACTTGGATATTTCCCATATATTGACAACGAAATGAGGATGAATACTAAATCAGAAAACGGCCTTACCATGATGATCAGCTACACATCCTGCTTTCTTATAGATATTGTGCCAATTGCATGTATTTGATTCTAATAAATCCTCAGTTTATTTTAACCTGGACCTTTTCAACGTCTTTCCAAAGTACACACTTATCCCATCTGGGTGTAGCGTCGTCGGTGCACCCTACACGGTTCATTGTAGGCATTAATTTTCTTTGCAGCATCCCTTCGACCACTAGCTACCTTCTATACCTCTTCCCCAGTTTCCTTTCTTCCATCTTGTTTACCAACATCTTTCAATCTTTACTTCAAAGCTACGGGGATTTTCCCCTCAGGGAACGGGCTGCATGATACAAAGTCACAAATCCAAATGATTTCCTTCCAAACGTATTCTTAGTTCTTTCAATGACAAATAGAATTCCAAAACTTTTTTTTTTATTCCAGTAAGCCTTCGTCATTTTCAGGCATAAAATCTATTTACTTAGTGTAAATTTTACAGACAACATTCACTTTTTGAGTCGTCTGTATTATAACACTTGTCCTCCTTAAACTAGTTATCATCATCTTCTATACCTATTGACTCAAAAGGCCTAGTTTAGATTTCGCCAGCCGTCTCTATATTGAGCTTTTAAATCAATACTTCTCCATTCATCATTGAATATCGTCAAGAACCTGTATGTGTTAATTGTCAAAAATTGAAAAATTCATCTTGTATATCAGATAATTATGAAGCCAATTTACACTAGGCGAAATCTGCAAAGTTAATGCTGTCACCATTACTGATTGATCTTTAGTAAATCAGTGAATTCTAAATATAAATGTTGTAAATTAAACACGCAAGGGTAACTGTAAAAAAAGAAAAAGGTAACGATATGTTTTGTTATAACATTCATTTATTTTATCTTTTAGTGTTTTCCTTCTATTTGCTTTCCTTAACTTGCCAATTTACGACAGACCCTGCCCCTCTTCTGTGTTAGATTCTCCATCATCGCTATCCTTGCCACCCTTGTCTTTATTGAGGAGCTCTTCATCATTGGTATTGGCAAGAGTCGAGTGAATCTCTCTCTCTCTCTCTCTCTCTCTCTCTCTCTCTCTCTCTCTCTCTCTACTTATAAAAAGTTAACCAACCTTTAAAAAGATTAGAAAATGTTCAAGAACAACAACTACTCTCTCTCTCTCTCTCTCTCTCTCTCTCTCTCTCTCTCTCTATACTTATAAAAAGTTAACCAACCTTTAAAAAGATTAGAAAATGTTCAAGAACAACAACTACTCTCTCTCTCTCTCTCTCTCTCTCTCTCTCTCTCTCTCTCTCTCTCTCTAACCTTCGAAAAGATTTCAGCAAAGAACAGCAAATGCTATTTCTACTTTAATCCAATTACATTTCATATTTTTTCTCCATTAAGCTCTGGTGATTCTGTTCTTATGAGTCAATTATTTATGTAATTTCATGAATTATGCTGACCAAGCTTTTGTTAAGTATGACATCAATATTTTTATGAGTTCATTTAATAACAATTTAGTTCTCTTAGTTTTTTCTGTCTTAAGTTATGTAGGTCGTTAGTTCCACTTGCAAATGTTAGATTCAGTAATATGACCATGATATATGCAAAGGTATTCTCTTTGCCACGTATTTGTTTAAAGTTTTAAAGACCACTCATAAATGACAGAAGCAAGGAACAGTGGCATTGCCATAGCAATCAGGATAATATCTGACTATTTTCCATATGATCCCAAACCCCTTTCACGCAAGCTAGGACCAGGAACAGGTAGGTAATGGTTGCTGATGACTCAGAAAGTATACCTATAAACGCTATAAAATCTAAGAAGCTCTGACTATCAACATACATGATGATTTATAAACATAAGAATAGATATCCTTTTTAATTTTTTTATGTCATGTTTTATTTGCAACTAAAACGCTATTCTCAACATTTCTAAATAGAGAATCTCTTCACCATTTGTTCTTGCAATTGGATCATCGAGGACAGCCACCATTTCTGGCTTTTAAAACTCATCGTGGCTCAGAATGTTTTTAATTCCCTCACAGGTGCACTAACTATCAAAACCTTTTCCACTTTCCCCCATGGATTAATATATGTGTATCATTTACAAGTTTTTAACTTTGCTCAAACTGCATATATACCGTTTAAAATGCTTACAGAAGTCTAAAATTACTGCCAGATCAGATCTTTGCTCAAACACCATCTATAACGTTTAAAACGCTTCCAGAAGTCTGTTATGCTGAAACCACAGAGGCCTCTCTTTCTCTCCCCTCTCATGTGCATTAACTATGTTTTCCCTTGTCCTGTACTATCTATCGGTGTAATTAAGGCTTACCATGACATCCAGATCCCACTCCCTACATACGTAAAATGAAAGACCTTCCTCCACTTTTTTCAAGGTGTGATTAGCCATTAGCAAATTGCATACCCCGTGGCAGTTTTCCAATTTCAGGAGCATTAGTCAGGTTGGAATACTTTTTATATATATATAATATATATATATATATATATATATATATATATATATATATAGATATATATATGTTTTATATCTGCTAGTAAGCTCTTTATCTAATATGAGGTTAGTTTCAGAGAAAGTGAATTTAGAAAATTTCATCTTCAGTTACTTCATTACTTACATAGGTGGATACACACATACACACATATGTATATATATATATATATACATATAAATAAATATATATATATATGTATATATAGACGTATATATACACATATATGTATATATATACACATATATGTATATATATATATATATATATATATATATATATATATATATATATATATATATATATATATATATATGCACACACACAGACAGAGAGAGTTATTCCAAGTCAAATATGATCTGTTACCCTTCCAAGGATTATAAACCTCCTGTTTCTCCAGAAAAATGTTGAACCAGGGTTTGTTTTTCGCTCGATATTTTTATAAATGAGAAGGGAGACGTCTATCAATCAATTATGTTGACCAGATTCTCATTCAAGAGAACAAGTGGCTCAACAATCATGACCAATTGAAATGCAAAAGATCACTCAAAATGCCATTCCAGTCTGTCTGAGATTGTATATATATTTTACGTGAATATGACACATCAGGGACATCCGCTAATCGAATAAAACGCTTTTGTTTTCCTTAAACATTTTTCATTGCAGAGGAAATTATTTACAAGGATACATGCACATGTTTAGAACTTTACCAGTATAAAACTAGTAGGAAAAAGATGTTTAGTAATGCGTTACCTAATGGTCAATAAATATGTTCAAGAACAATTTAAAATGTTCAAATTTATGGTTAAAGTTTTACATAGTTTCCTTCGGTTAGATATTAACTGTAATCTGAAGTTCCAGGTTTAGTAATGGCCTGGAACGTAATATTTCCTCTTATTGTTAAGTATGGAATGATTCCCATAAGGTATTTTCAAATATTTATGTATAAAAAATAGGTTAATGGAAGTAATTTGAGAATATTCAAAGATCAGATTGTAGACCAATATTAAATCTAAGGTGAAATTTTTACATAAAATGATAGGAGACTTAGGAATTAGATATGAACGTACACACACAATACAAATAAGATTGTGTAATAACACTGAGCTCAAAAGGAAAGGAAGTACAGCGGTAGACAGTACACGAAATGATAGTTGGGCTGAATTATTTACATTTGTTCATGTTGGAATTGGAGTTTTTGGTTCACTGCGTGTGTTGCATTCTAATTTGAGAACTATAGCATTGCTAATATGTGAATTAAGAGATGATTAGTATATGTTGATATATATCGCTTTAAAGTATACGGTTATCACTACTAGCTCAACTACAGCACTACCTAAGTCTTGGAGAACATTGGTTTAATTTGAAGTTTCCTTCTCCTAGTAACGTTGACATTGCCAATAGTGTTTGTGTTGTCCACAAGCATTTCTCTTGTGAGTTATAAATCATATATTTTTCTGGTATGCCTTTTAATAGTGCCATATCAGAGACGAAGAGGATGTTCCTTTATGTTTAAAGAAGAGTAAAATTTTCTGGGCAAGGAAATGTAGAGATAATTTTTTATATGAACTTGACTAGACTATTACCTTATTATTTGCATGGGAATAGTTGAATATAAAATCATGGAATGAAAGCCAAGTATCGCCTTTAATAAGTGTAGCGATATTTGAATTAACTTTTTATCCCTCGCCTTTGAGGTGAAAATTAGTTATCCAAATTAAATTATGAATCTGTGCATACTTTTGATAAATTCTACATGCTCTGTCCTGTCTTGTCTTCCCATAAAAGTAGGGTGTAGGTTACTCGGCCAGAAAAAAAAAAAAAAAAAATTGATATATTCATCCTTTACTGATGAATCAAGGATGAACAGTCATTGAAAATCTACCAGCACGATTAACATAATTCGTGTGTGTGTGTGTGATATATATATATATATATATATATATATATATATATATATATATATATATATATATATATATATATATATATATATATATATATATAATGTGTTTATGCATGTATATAGGTGTATGTTTATGCGTATGTGTACGTATAATTTGCATGAATTGTTTAAAACCTACACACACGTTGTCTTAGAGCATGCCCTTCTCTGATATATTACTTACTAAATCATTTTGCCAATTTGCAAAACTCATTTCTTTGAGTTGAGGTCTCTCAACCCATATCCGCTTATCCTTTGATTTTCTAGATGCATTAAGTATGATAGTTTATTGACTCTAGAATGTTTTAGATATTCGTGATTTTCCACCTATGGATTTAGATTGGATATTAGTATTAATTATTAATATTTTTTTTTCCTGAATATAGCGCGAGAAGTTCATAATTCACTTTTATAATTTCTCTTGGTCTCGCACATTATTATTATTATTATTATTATTATTATTATTATTATTAATGTTGTTGTTGTTATTTTTATTATTATTATTATTATTATTATTATTATTATTATTATTATTATCATTATTATCATTATTATTATTATTGTTACTTGCTAAGCTACAACCCTAGTTGGAAAAGCAGGATGCTATAAGCCCAGGGGCCCCAACAGGGAAAATAGCCCAGTGAGGAAAGGAAACAAAGACAAAATAAAATATTATAAGAACAGTAATAACACTAAAATAAATATTTCCCATATAAACTATTAAAAACTTTAACAAAGCAATAGGAAGAAAAAGAAGAGGTTTATTTCTTCGATTTAGTTAATTTAAAATTACACAAAATTGATGAACCTCAAACTGACAAGTGACTCATGCAGAACAGAATTTTCTACAGCTCAAAATATCGTTTATATAATTGTTTTCCCAGAGGATTTCGACCCAATATGCATTTGATGGGTTCAGGACTTACATATCGTATTGCGTGATTTCAAGTCTGAATTTCAGGGGAATTTCGACTGGTTGTCCATTGCTTGCTTGATATGTAGCATTTCCCTTCGCAAATCCGCAATTCATCCGATTTTTAAAAAGTAATTTTCCTTTTCAAAGATATTCAAACAATCGAGTATTATTGTCGAAAAAGGATATAGAAGAAATAGCCCAAGACCTACAGATTATAAAATTTTTATTTAAACCAACTTCTTGCACGCAACAGCCCCTAAAGCCCATCGAAAAATACTCAATAAAAATATTGCTTTATTTTATCATAAAGAAATCGTTAATGAATTTTATTTTGAAAAATGGAAATATGCAGTAGGGATTATAATAAGCAAATTTTATGTTCAATGATGGATTAAGCCTCACAATTAGTGTGCAGATTAGATTACAAAAAACTGAAATTGAAATGTAAATATGTAATGCATCCCAGCATGGAATTTCCCTATTTTTTTCGGTTAGAAATAGTCGTCCATGGCATTTGAGGCTACCTATGAATATTAGATCTTTAAGAAGTTCTTCATTATGCCTTCTTGCAATTAATACTTAATAGTAGCATACTAAAATGTAAATCAGACACAGGAAAATTATGACAAAGTTCAGTAAATTGTGATAATAGTTTGATATTTATATTGACTTTTACATTTTTCTTTTTTGTTATGTTTTGCTATTTAAAGATATAGTATCCTTATAAAGGCTTTACATGGAGGAATATTGTTTTAAAATAAAGTGTTGTTTCATTTGACGGTAAATATGTGGGTGTGAGTAAATCCAGACCTTGAACGTCATTTACCATTAATACTGCTTTAGGCGGTACTTTTTCCATACAGAATCGTTCATGCACACACAAACACGCATATATATATATATATATATATATATATATATATATATATATATATATATATATATATATATATATATATACATATATATATATATGTGTGTGTGTGTGTGTGTGTGTGTGTGTGTGTGTGTATATACATATGTATATATATGTATATATACAGTATATATATATATATATATATATATATATATATATATATATATATATATATAGTGTGTGTATGTGTGTGCGCACGCATGAGGTGTGTATCAGAATATGTATATAATATCAATACATACGTACGATTACGCATTCGCTTATTGCGTCTACATACAAATGTATAATTAATATATGTATATATATGCATGAATATATACAGGATATATAATTATATGATATAATATATATATATTTTTATATATATAATAATGTATATATATATATATATATATATATATATATATATATATATATATATATATATATATATATATACATCAAAATTAGATACAGAAAACTAAAAAGTGTTGTCTTGAAATTCATGCCACAAATGCTTTAGCATTAAATTAAATTGCCTAAGAGAACGACTGTGCCATATATGTATGTATGTATGTATATATGTATATATATATATATATATATATATATATATATATATATATATATATATATATATATATATATATATATATGTGTGTGTGTGTGTGTGCGTGTGTGTGTGTGTATGTATATGTATATGTATATGTATATATATATATATATATATATATATATATATATATATATATATATATATATATATATACTGTATATATATATGGCTAATTTTACCCTAAAAATTTAAATAGTAATCATTTATTATATTTAATTTTTTTTTTATTAGAAGTTGCATCCATATTTATTAATTTTTCAATGAAAACATGACGGAGTTCAGTTATCATCTAATGACTTATAAACATAAAATAGATGACGTATTCAGAATAAAAAGTATTTGAGATTACTTGCTATTCTTGAATTGTCAAGCGTTTGAAAGCAAATGAAAAGAGAAAAGATATGTAGAACAAAGAAAAAGAACAGATGAAATACAATAGAATAAAAAATTGAAAATTGAGAAATGTTTGTGATATGAAATTTAGAATTTCCAGGAGACATAACACCGAGGTCAACCACCCTTCTTCTTTAAAAACGACCTCCTGGTCGTTTGACTTTAATATCATAAGTCTACAAAGTGCAATTCAACGTAATTGACCAATAGCGCTTGTTTGGGTCCTCTTTGACATCCTTCCCCTAATGGAATTTCACTTTTCTTTTGCTTTCTCGCTCTTTTTCAAATTATGAAGTTTAAGGGCCTTATGACTCCTCACTGAGAAAGAAAGCGAGAAGGAGAGACAGATGGAAAGAAAGAGCTTTGCATAATATAAAATTCTGCCTGGCAAATTTATTCAAATGTTTCTCGCAAGGAGTCGCAGTGATGTGCTGAATCATTATCCAAAGTATGCTTCACTTGGCGAGCAAAGCCGAGCTCATGACAAAATAGAAAAGTGATTGATGAATGCGTGCATCAAGTTTTTAAGGTTTAAAGGCCGCTCATGAATGGCAGGGGCAAGGGACAGTGACATTGCCCTATTGAATAGAACAATGCCCCCTCTCTATCCAAGCTAGGTCCAAGGAGGGCCAGGCAATGGCTGCTGATGACTCAGCAGATAGACCTATAGGCTCCCCCATACCCCCCATCCTTAGCTCACAAGGATGGTGAGATTGCAGCGACCAAAGAAACTAACGAGTTTGAGCGGGACTCGAACCCCAGTCTGGCATTCACCAGTCAGGGACGTTACCACATAGGCCACCACAACCCTTAAAGTTTGGTGTATTGGGGTCATAGGAAACAGGGCTAAAATACCTCTCCTCCTATACTGGACGCGTTTTTGTCATCGGGTATTGCATTTTCAAACACTTTGAGAGACTTTGTCTTAACAGTATTGTATTTTTTATCTCTTTGTCTTTGTTGCATATTTTTCTCTTTGTCTTTCTTGTATTTTTTATCTCTTTGTCTTTCTTGAATTTTTTATCTCTGTCTTTCTTGTATTTTTTATCTCTTTGTCTCTGTTGTATTTTTTATACAGTGTTTGTCAGAAAGTTATCGGTCTCACCATAAATAGGAGACATGTATCTAGGATATGGGCAGTGCTGTTGATGCCCATATATGTTTGATTAAGGGAGGATTAAATACTAATCAAATCCTTACGTACCACTGAATTAGATATATTAATTTCTACATGGAATATTTTATCTATGTAGCGATACGTACTGTACAAAATTTATCTTTATCATAATTGTTTTCACTTTGTGATATTCTTTGGTGTATTTTTCACTTCTTTACGAATAGGCTTTTTAAAGTAATAATTACAGTTTTCAGAGTGTTAGATATTTAAAGAGGAATTAGGTTTTCTTCATTATGGTGCTCAAATTTTCACCGCAATATGTGCCGGAGAGCAGTGCTCAATACATACATAACTTCATCCTTGACTACACAAGCAGGTATTCTGAAAGCTATTTAGCTGTTATAAGGATGTTTTTGCTTTTATTGTTTTAAACTGAATTACCATTTATTTATTTATTTATTTATAACAAATAATATCGGCATCAATGACTTTAGATGTCGCGATGCCAGAAAACTGATAATCAATCAATCAATCAATCTTTCTTGGCTATAGTTAGTTAATGCTATTAAGGAAAGAGCAATGTTAAGGATCTTACATTAAATAAAGGACAGTTCTTCTTTAGAGATGAAGTTAGTTCAAGTAAAAACAAATAAAGAACACAGCCACGTGCCATAGTATTATAAAAAATGACTGGAGTTCGTGATTATATTGTAGTTTATTCATGGGATCATTCGCAAGAGCCAATAGGGTCAGGCCATCTGAAAACAAACCAACGAGCAGATTACTCCCTAAGTTCATAGTAAGCCCACAAAGAAAAGAAATGTATTACAATTTTTAGAGTACTGTACTGTATTTGCATTAGACAAACTGTCCATTATATTTTAAGCAAAGAATATGTGTCACATTTGTAGAAAAAGAATAGTTCTACTGATACGCTTTAAAAAGGATAATTTTTCCATGAAAAATAAGTTGGGATTTGTCTGGCAAAGGACTATTATTAAGTTTTGTGTAGGAATACATTAAATTGTTATTCTTAATTGTCAAGATTAAGTATTTTGTAACAATAGAAAGTAAACACTGATACCGGAAATTATTTGAAGTGCAAATGTTTGTTTTAATATCCCAGATTACTTTCCAGAAGATTGTCCTACAACCAAATACAAGAATTACTTTTCTTTTATGAATCTTTTGAATATAAAATGTGTCAATTTAGGAGGTAAATATTGCTTTCTGTGTATTTTACCGAATGATAAATAGCAAATTTGAAATGCTTATCATGAAGAACAAAAACATTTCTTGTTTAGCATTGTTATATCGTTAATCTTAATATGATGTTCCTATAGTTTAAGTAATATTCAAAGCTGTAAACTTCCAAAAATAGAAAGACCAAATAAAAATGAGATATATGTAGAAAAATATAAGTTTCCACAGACAAGAAATTTTGGTTACCTAAAACCAAAAGGTATTGATTTTGTTCATAATATTAGGGGGACATCAGTTTTAGGTTACCGTCAAAGGAAGGTTCAAAGGTACAGTTGTCTTAAATATACCATTCTTTCTACATTACGTACTATAAGATATACGTTAGTAGCTTTTCCCAAAAAATTAGATATTAAAAAAAAAAAATAACCTACTCTTTCAGATTTATTTATATGAAGTTCAAAGGAACTTGAATGCCCCTAAAACCTTTTGAATACCAAAAAAGAAAGTAATTATTATCGAGTTTTCACCTTTTCTCTTTTCTATCTTAATATGTCACCTATGAATTTTTTTTTTTTATTTTCTAAGAACGTAGGCGTATCCGGGAAGAGATTGCTAAAGTTCTTCTACCGATTTAATTATGGCAACGAAACTCCATAACTTCCACGACTTCTTGGTAAACTTTCTCTATGATTAAGTTGTCGGTTTCTCTTTAGAATAATATTACTTCCTATAAAGAATAGAACGAGGCTTAGTCAAACTTCAGGGAAAATTATTTTTTTTTAGACATAGAATGGCGACTGTTATCGTGTATATTTGAAGGTAAAAATTAGATTGGTAACAGATGTCACTGTACTAATATAAAAAATACATAGGTTTGAATTTTGAATTTTATTAAAAATTCTTGTATTCTTAAGTCTATGGAATTTGTAATTACTCTCACATGTTCCTTCGCTGACATGTACCTTTTTACGTCATTATCATTATATGATTTAATCTCATCATTAACATTAATTCATATAATCATCAGGACAGAAATATGACCTTTTCCATTTATCACATTTTTATTCTTATTTCGCATGTCATCAAACTTTAATATTTTTCTAACTGGTAAAACCTAGTCTCAGTATCACTCTTGTGTACCTTTGTTAAGGGTGGTGATTTTCTGTCTATCGACACCTATTAATAAACTCCATTTAATATGTGAATGCCGATGTAAAAATAAGGTGAATATTTCACACCTGCCAATTATGGGACGTTGTGAGTGAAACTGAAAGTATTAATGTACGAGAATGAAATCAAAATGCATATAAAACTTCCTTTGGTTCTTTGGCTTCTTTATCTATGGATAATCCAACTCCTATGAGAATATTTGCTACCTAAGGATAGTATTGCTACTTATCAAAGTCCTATACTGCTTTCGTCGTTATGCCTAAAAGTTGGTTTTGAAAACAATCATAATATTCCAATTCATAAAAAAAGTCCTGGAAGAATACTTAGTCCAGTCCCAGGTGGAAAGGCTTACACTTTTAATTTGATTGCCTGAAATGATGACAAAACGTCGATTGCTTTGAGGTAGGATTACCAGCCACGAGGTTGTGGTGGCCAATGTGGTAACGTCCTTGAATGGTGAACGCCAGACTGGGGTTCGAGTTCCGCTGATACTCGTTTGTTTCTTTTGGTCCCTGTAACCTCACCATGCTTGTGAGCTTAGAATGGGAAAGCTTATAGGTCTATCTGTTGAGTCATCAGCAGCATTGCCTGGCCCTCCTTAGTCCTAGCTTGGATGGAGAGGGGGCTTGGGGGCTGATCATATGTATATATGTTCAGTCTCTAGGGCATTGTCCTGTTCTATAGGGCAATGTTACTGTCCATTGCCCCTGTCATTAATAAGCAACCTTTAAACCTTTAAAGGCTTATTTATATACAGGTCATTTGTTATCATGGGACGTGAGAAGTGGGGAAAACTGAACCAAAGTTTAACTACTTGTGATCAACAATAACAGAAGAGGGAGGTACCGGTACTGAGAAGTAAGTGAGGCAGAGAGTGAAAGAAGCATGGCCAAAAGGGAGATAAGTAACTGGAGCTGTTCTAGACAGGAGAATACCATTAAGACTCAAAATGAAGATCTACTGTATAAAACAGTTCTCGGACCCATATTATTATATGAGGCCGAAACTAGGGCACTTGAAGAGGAAAGAGGAGGGACTGTTGAAATGTACAGAGATGGGATATTATTATTATTATTATTATTATTATTATTATTATTATTATTATTATTATTATTATTGTTGTTGTTGTTGTTATTGTTGTTGTTGCTGTTATTATTATTATAAGCTAAACTAGAAGTCTAATTGGAAGAGCAGCAAGATAAAAGCCCAAGAGCTCCAAGAGGGAAAAATAACTGGGATATTATTCCTTGAGAGAAGGGGTTCAAGATACAAGAAGATTGTGTGTTATGTGTAATGTAAAAGACTAGTCTAGGGAAGCTCGTCTGAGGTACTGCGCTATGGCAATGTAATAAGAAGGGAAGCGCTTGAACCAATCAGCAAAGATAAGGACATACTGATGAGGGGGGAGAAAAGTGGGTTGTCAGTGAATCAAATTGATAGGTGGGGTAAGGAGGGATATCGGTGAGGTGGGATTAGGGTAAGAAGATACAACGAATAGAAATAGATGGGGAAAAGTGAATCGAGTGGGCGACCCTGCTATTTAGTGGAACTAATAATGTTGAGAGGAGGTGAGGAAAGAGCGAACGGGGAAATAAGATGAAAAACGAAAACACTGAATAATGGATGTATTTTCACTAGTTTTTATGTTCATGCTTTGGTAATTTTTTTTTTATGAAAACAGCTTAAGTTATGGAGCTTCTATGAATTTTTAAAGAGTAAGAACTAAATGTACTCTCTCTCTCTCTCTCTCTCTCTCTCTCTCTCTCTCTCTCTCTCTCTCTCTCTCACACACACACACACACACACACATGCAAATGGAAATAAAATCGTCAATGAATGTAATGTTTTTGCAATTTCGACATCGTTTGTACAAATGGAAGTTTGTATTGGCGGCTTTGAAGAACAGATTAAAAACGATTCAATTTAATTGGTTTCTTGGAATCCGATATAAAGTCAAACATTGATGAAATTATGATTTTTCTGTAGTTATTTTCAGGCGATTTCAATCTTTTTGGTTTGCTTAAACCTATATAGGTTAGCCCCCAATTTCGATGTTTCTCATTTTCTTGTATTATGTAAATACTATCGGTAGTTACATTAATGAGTTCTTCCTCAGTCTGAGACTTTTTTTATATAATTGTCTATAATAATGATAAGTCAATTAGTCCTAGTTGTCAAATATCGTCCCAGAAATAATCTGTATATAATATTGATTTCAAATAAGAAATTGGGCACTTCAGTTGGATATTTTTAGCGTTTTGTCTGAGAAGCTGTTGTAAAGTAAGAAGTGGGATGCAGGCATTGGGGGTAACTGAATATATACGTAAACCTGGTTAGGGTTGAACTTCAATTTTATTGCAAAAGTTCCTTAACTACAGGCACAAATGATAACTTTAAATAATCTCGGAATAATTTTTTATTATAGCCCAAGTTCTTGAACTACAGACATAAATGACAACTTAAAATAGTCTCGGTATATTTTTGTATTATAGCCAAGTTTTTTTTTTTTAACTCTAGGCATAAATGACAACTTAAAATAGTCTCGGAATAATTTTGTTTTATAGCCTAAGTTTTTTTTTTTTTTAACTCCAGGCATAAATGACAACTTGAAATAATCTCGGAATAATTTTGTACCAACAAGTATATTTCTGAATGAATAGGAAAAAGCTCAGTTGAGATATTTAGTACTGTAGTGTATGAGTTCATATTCCCTTTTGAAATGAAGCTGAAAGATGTAAAATGTATACAGTAATGGCTTCTTTCATGATTTATTGGGATATTCAAGGATTACATCATGCTGGTAAACCATAGGATTGAAAATGAAAAGTTGTTTTTGAATAAATCGTTCTCTCTCTGATATAGTTAAGCAATTCTTAATGGTGATTTGGATATCAACGTTCTTGAAGTCATCATGGTTGAGTTTATTAAATAAATTTCTTGTCAAAATTAAAAGAGCTTTTGAAGCTAATATTAATCCAGTTTAAGGCTCACAATGGCTACTTCTTCATTCCATTCCTTATACAAGAATGCCGAAGTTGGTGTAAAATTGGACTAATTCTCGCTACTAATAACAAATCCTAAACATTCTAGACTCGCTAGTTAAACTTTCTTTTTTATTTTCTCCTACAAAGTAATTAAATAGCCTTCCACGAACTCCCTAACTCAGAATAGAAATCAAGTAACTTTAATAATAATGTCTATAGACATGCTAGTTAAGAAGAAAAAAAATAATTTTGAAATCCTCTTATAATTTGTTGGAATCCATCGTTTGAATGGTTGTGGATATTATTAAAGGTTTATTTTCTTGCTTGCCAATTAGGCTTCTGTGTTGCTGTGTATTAACATTTGTTCCTTATGGTTATTAATTTACCATTTAACATTTAGCATTCACTAATGGTCCAGAAATAGTAATACTGATAATTGTTGAAGTATTTTTCATCAAGTGTCAAAAGGAAACACTATGTTTTTGAACGAATGAATGATATTGCTTGATGGATTATCATTATTAGAAATGTTGAAATATATCCATAACCCTGTTGATACTAGATCTGATCTATTAAAATAAGACATATTATCTGCTGGAGTTATATATATTTCCTGTACATTTCCATCTTATTTGCTATTTCCTATTTTTTATTTGATACCAAACAGTTCTTCGCTTAAGGGGTTAACTACTGACTGCAATTGTTGAGTGTCCACTTTTCTCTTGTAAGGCAAGAAGAGACTTTTTAGCTTTAGTATCCAGCTCTTCAAGGAGGACACTCCAAAATCAAACTCTTGTTTTCTAGTCTTGGGTAGTGCCATAGCTCTCTATACTATGGCTTTCTACTGTCTTAGGGTAGGGTTCTTTTCCTTGAGATACAATCGGGCACAGTATTCCATCCTATTTCTCTTCCTTTTGTTTTTGGAAGTTTTAATAGTTTATAGATTAAAAATGATTTATTTTAATGTTACTGTTCTCAAAATATTTTATTTTAATTGTTAATTACTTTTCTTGTAGTTTATTTATTTCCTTTTTTCCTCTCCACACTGGGCTGTTTTCCTTGTTGGAGCCCATAGGCATAAAGTATCTTGCTTTTCAAGCTTGGGTTGTAGCTTAGCAAGTAATAATAATAATAGTAATGAAAATAATAATAATTTAATAATAATATTAGCCTACTCTTCTATTCGGTGGTTCAGGATTATAACGGCTTCATTGTTCACTTTGTGTAATTACGAGCTTAACAGCTAGATTTTCCCCAAGATCATTCAGCTCAAGTGAAGAGCTGCCCCACTTATATCCTGTTAACACAGAGGATCAAGTTAATAGAACCTCACTTTTCATTGGAATTCAGGGAACCCGTTCCTGAATTTGGGTCAAATGATCGGGTGACAAAATCAAAGGGAAATTCAGCATATCTATTCTATTTCTCAACGTATCACAAATTACTCCCGGGGAAGTAATTGCTATTTGTGCTTGCAGCATTATACGATCAACGTATACTGCTGACGTATATATACAGTGTATGTATATATATATATATATATATATATATGTATATATATATATATGTATATATATATATATAATTTATATATATATATATATATATATATATATATATATATATATATATATATATGATGCTCTCCTACGCCTATTGACGCAAAGGGCCTCGGTTAGATTTCGTCAGTCGTCATATATATATATATATATAAATATATATATATATATATAAATATATATATATATATATATATATATATATATATATGTATATATATATATATATATATATGACGACTGACGAAATCTAACCGAGGCCCTTTGCGTCAATAGGCGTAGGAGAGCATCATATATATATATATATATATATATATATATATATATATATATATATATATATATATATATGACGACTGACGAAATCTAACCGAGGCCCCTTGCGTCAATAGGCGTAGGAGAGCATCATATATATATATATATATATATATATATATATATATATATATATATATATATATATATATATATATTATATATATATACATATATCACTATTTTAAAACACCCTTTTATCAAAATATAGAATAGCTAGGAATACAAGAGCTGGTCATATAAAGAAAATCTCAATTGTTACATAGCATATATACTGGTTGATTTGGTTGATAATATAATGGCGTAACTGTAACAATGGTCACATAAAGAGATCAAACGAATGCTCCCTTTATTCTGTAAAATTAAAAACGGGATGCCATTCAATTTTAGTATCGCAAAGCTTTACTTGCATGTCAATAGGGAGCCGAAGTCTGACGTCAAATTACCACGTGCTCGTTCACAACATCTGCTTCAGCTGCTCACAGACGTAGGAACTTGCCACTCCATTAACTTGACTTTTGCAGTCATTATCCCATTTGAATTGGAAAACGACAGTATGTAATCTAAATTGTAGAATGTTTTAACACGATATATGTAGTATTTGTCATGAGAAAATGAGTAAATCAACTGCATTTTGCTGAAAATGACCATCCCGCACTAGGATCCTTCCGAACAGTGCTTACGCTTGAACCAGTTTGGCCGTTGCCATGGTAACTGACGTTATGTCTTCACCTCCCTATTGGTGTTAATTGTCAAGAAGTAGAAATGTAAACATTCTGTCGTCAGAAATGGTTCTTATTTCTTCGAGTTTATATCTTCCAAGGATGTAAGATGTGCAGAATTTGAAGGTACCAATATCTGTGGAATTTTTATTTTGGGATTAAGGGACTTGATCCTTTATTTTTATCTTCGGTCATCAGCAGTGTAAGACAGGAGGACATATTTACCAATTTCTTTACATAATAACATTAAGCTATTCGCCTCTTGGCTGTATTGTAACTAATAGAAAACGAACGTCATATGTTCTAAGATATTTGAAAATTACTTTCGTGCGCCTTTTTATCATATATACTCTCTTGTTTGTGAGGTGACTGTTGACAAACTTTGAATTAACAGCAGTGACTATTTTTTTTTTTTTAAAGAACAAGATTATCATAAAATTAAATTTCATTTTATTTATTAAAGTTTCGTACAAGAGAGGAATGACGAAAAAGTATGTAAGAATGACCAGGGATCTGTATACAGATTCAAAGACCAGTGTCAGATCTACAATTGGGAGAACAGAATATTTGTTGGTATGGTAGTTCAAAGGAGATTGTCGGTCTTTCAAAAATGTTATCATTAATTCAATGACGTTAGCAAAAGT
>NC_090764.1:23118533-23121033 GCF_036898095.1 Palaemon carinicauda
ATATATATATATATATATATACACGTATATATACATGTATATATATATATATATATATATATATACATGTATATATATATATATATATATATATATATATATATATATACATATATACATACGTATACATATATAAAGAAGAGAGAGAGAGAGAGAGAGAGAGAGAGAGAGAGAGAGAGAGAGAGAGAGAGAGAGAGAGAGAGAGAGAGAGAGAGAGAGAGAGACTGCTGATCAATTTGGAAAGGTTTGTACTTATTGAAAGGCAGGATTTTCTCTCACCTAATCGATTAACACATTTTGGGCGCAAGATTTGATGGGAATAAATAATGAAGCCATTACATTTTGGAGTGAGGTTCAAAACCTTACAAATCTTTTAAATACTTAATCCAATCTAATTTAAATATGTATTTTTTCCAGGCAGAACATTCAGATTCACTGAATATATACAATTTAAATCTCCATTTCTCCCTTAGTTATTTTTTCTTTATATGCTCTTAAAGACATATTTTTCATGTAGTTCTTTAATGTTTTGCAATTTTTTATAAATTACTTTCTTCTAAGTTTACTTCATTCAACCTCTTGTATAGATATTCATGGCTGCTTCTGTGAGATGCAGCTCAAATGCCCTCAGTCTTAGTGGCTTGCTTGAGGGAGATGTGTGCTCTTGTATTAAGAAGATTTGTGTTCATCTTCCCAATATTGTTCAGTATACGTCTGATCTAACCAATACATAAAAGACATACGCAGAAGTCGTTCCACCAAAAGAAAAAAAAAAGAAACGCGATACTCTTTTTGACGTTTAATTTACTTGGCTTTTTTAAATGAAGTAATATATTAGTGGTATTGATCTTTTTGCATACATTGCTCAAGGAGAAATTTCTCTCTCTCTCTCTCTCTCTCTCTCTCTCTCTCTCTCTCTCTCTCTCTCTCTCTCTCTCTCTCCTCTCTATATATATATATATATATATATATATATATATATATATATATATATAAAAGAGATGTATGTAATATATAATGAACGAAATGGGATGTGTAATTTCCCCCCCCCCCCTCTCTCTCTCTCTCTCTCTCTCTCTCTCTCTCTCTCTCTCTCTCTCTCTCTCTCTCTCTCTCTCTCTCTCTCTCTCAATTGAAAAGCAGAAGTCACAATGACCTTTTGTTATTTATATACCATCATAAAACACGCACCAATCCCTATAGGCCTACATGTATTAAAAAACATTTCGTCTCATATTATCTATTGCGTTTGCAATTTGTGTTCATTCTCTCTATCAAACAGTTATTGAAAATAGGATTTAATATTTGTATGCTGAAAAGGACTCCATTGTTCTGCTCGATTAGAATCATTCACCAATCACGCACAAAAATAATAGTTTTTCAGTAGGTTCAGGACAATTAATCTCGGGGGATGAATAAGGGATGTATGTTTATTCTAATGGTTTAGTATCAATATGACTTTCTGTACTTAATACGAAAAAGGGAATAACTAATTTATTACATTAGTTACCATGTCCCGTATAATCATATTAATTTACAAATCACTTTAAAATTATGTATTCATTAACTTATTTTTGCTTTATTTTTTCTGATTCATTGATAATGTTATTCACAAATTTGGAATTTTCCACAGAGTAAATATATAATTATTAGGTTTTTCATAGATTCAGGACAACTAATCTTGGGGGAGGAATAGGGGATATATATTTATTCTAATGTTTTAGTGATCAATATGACTTTCTATACTTAATACGGAAAAAAAGAATAGCTAATTCGTTCCATTAGTTAACATGTCCCGTATAATTATCTTACTTTATAAATCGCTTTCAGATTATGATTTCATTAAATTATTTTTGCTCCATTTTTATGCTTGGTTGATAATGTTATTCATAAATTTTGAGTTTTGCACAATATAGAGTAATGAATAATGGGTTTTTCAGTAGGTTGAGGACAACTAATCTTGGTGGATGAATAGAGTATATATATTAATTCTAATGTTTTAGTGATCAGTCTAACTTTCTATACTTATTACAGAAAAAAAAGAATAGCTAATCTGTTCCATTAGTTAACATGTCCCGTGTAATCTTATTATTTTACAAACCGCTTTCAGATTATGTATTCATTAACTTATTTTTGCTCTATTTTTTATTTTTTTATAATGTTGTTCAGAAATTTTTAATTTTGCACGATGTAGATATATAATTATTGGGTTTTCAGTAGGTTCAGGACAACTAATCACGGGGGAATTAATAGGGGTTATAATGTTTTAGTGATCAATATGACTTTCTATACTTAATACGAAAAAGGGAATAACTAATTTGTTACATTAGTTAACATGTCCCGTATAATCATCTCACTATAAATAGCTCTCAGATTATGAATTCAGTAACTTATTTTTGTTCTATTTTTATGCTTTGTTTATAATGTTATTCCCAAGTTTTGAATTTTGTACGCTGTAGATTAATGAATTTTTTAATTTTGCCATGATTAGAAAAATATT
>NC_090764.1:23128533-23133533 GCF_036898095.1 Palaemon carinicauda
TAGGGGCTTTTTTACCTCTATTCTAAGGTGCCTTATCTCTAGCATTAGAGCCTTTTTTACCTCTATTTTTAGGTGTTCTATCTCTAACATTAGGAGCTTTTTTACCTCTATTTTTATGCGCCTTATCTCTAGCATGAGGGGCTTTTTGATCTCTGTTTTGAGGTGCCTTATCTCTAGCGTTAGGGATTTTGTAACCTCTATTTTAAGGTGCCTTATCTCGAGCAGTAGGGGCTTTTAAACTTATGATTTTAGGTGCCAGGGGCCTTATCTCTAGCATTAGGGGATTTTTTAACCTATATTTTGAGGTGCCTTAACTTTAGCTTTAGTGGCTTTATGACCTTCGATCAAAGGGATTAACCCGTGATGAAGTGTGGGACAGAGGTAGATGGAGAACGCTGGCTAGAAACATAGACACCACATAAAAGTGGGAAAAGATGCAGACAAAGAAGAAGAAGAAGATGACCTCTATTTTTAGGTGCCTTATCTCTAGCATTAGGGGCTTTTTGACCTCTGATTTTGAGGTGCCTTATCTCTAGCCTCTAGCATTAGGGGCTTTTTGGCATTATTTTGAGGTGCCTTATCTCTAGCATTAGTGGCATTTTGACCTATATTTTGAAGTGCCTTGTCTCTAACATTAGGAGCTTTTTTACCTCTATTTTTAGGTGCCTTATCTCTAGCATTAGGGTTTTTTTTACTTGTATTTCAAGGTGCCTTATCTCTAGCATTAGGTGCTTTTTTACCTCTATTTTAGGTGCCTTATTTCTAGTTTTTTTTTTTACTTGTATTTCAAGGTGCCTTATCTGTAGTGCTAGAGTCTTTTTTTTTTTTTTACCTCGATTTTAAGGTGCATTACTTCTAGCATTAAAGGCTCTTTGACCTCTATTTTTAGGTGCCTTATTTATAGCATTAGGGGCTTTATGACCTCTATTTTTAGGAGCCTTATATATAGCATTAGGGGCTTTTTACCTCGATTTTGAGGTGCATTACTTCTAGCATTAGAGGCTCTTTGACCACTATTTTAGGTGCCTTATTTATAGCGTTAGGGGCTTTTTTACCTTTATTTTGAGGTGCATTACCTCTAGCATTAGAGGCTCTTCGACCTCTCTTTTTAGGTGCTTTATTTATAACATTAAGGGCTTTTTTACCTAGATTTTGAGGTACATTACCTCTAGCATTAGAGGCTCTTTGACCTCTCTTTTTAGGTGCCTTATTTATAGCATTAGGGGCTTTTTGACCTCGATTTTTAGGTGCATTACCTCTACCATTAAGGTTTTTAACCTCTATTTTTAGGTGCCTTATTTATAGCATTAAGGGCTTTTTGACCACGATTTTCAGGAGCCTTATATATAGCATTAGGGGCTTTTTTATTTCGATTTTCAGGTCCATTACTTGTAGCATTAGTGGCTCTTTGACCTATATTTTTAGGTGCATTATTGATAGCATTATGGGCTTTTTGACATCGATTTTTAGGTGCATTACCTCTAGCATTAGAGGCTCTTTGACCTGTATTTTCAAGTGCTATATTTATAGCATTAAGGGCTTTTTGACCTCGATTTTTAGGTACATTACCTCTAGCATTAGAGGCTCTTTGACCTCTCATTTTAGGTCCCTTATTTATAGCATTAGGGGCTTTTTTTTTTTATCTCGATTTTGAGGTTCATTACTTGTAGCATTAGAGGCTCTTTGATCTTTATCTTTAGGTGCCTTATTTATAGCACTAGGGACTTTTTGACCTCGATTTTGAGGTGCATTAATTTTAGCATTAGAGACTCTTTGACCTCTCTTTCTAGGTGCCTCATTTATAGCATTAGGGGCTTATTTACCTCGATTTTGAGGTGCCTTACTTTTAGCATTAGAGGCTCTTTGACCTCACTTTTTAGGTGCCTTATTTATCGCATTAAGGGCTTTTTGGCCTCAATTTTTAGGTGCATTGCTTCTAGCATTAGATGCTCTTTGACCTCTATTTCAGCTGTCTTATTTATAGCATTAGAGGCTGTTTGACCTCTATTTTAGGAGCCTTATCTATAGCATTAGGGGCTTTTTTACCTCGATTTTGAGGTCCATTACTTGTAGCGTTAGAGGCTCTTTTACCTCTATTTATAGGTGCCTTATTTACAGTATTATGGCCTTTTTTACCTCCATTTTTATGTGCCTTATTTCTAGCATTAAGGTTTTTTAACCTCTAATTTGAGGTGCCTTATTTCTAGCATTAAGGGGTTTTTATCTCTGTTTTGAGGTACCTTATTTCTCGTATTAGGGGCTTTTTTTTACCTTTATTTCAAGATGACTTACCTCTAGCATTAAAGGCTATTTTACATCTTCGTTTAAAGGCTCTTCATTGCTGTTTTCTGTCTGTTCTAGTTTTTCATGATCTTTAGGTTTTTGGTTTCCTTTGATATTTCATCTTCCAGTTTCCTTAGTTCATCAAATTCCTTCCTGATTTCATCGTATTCTCTCCTAGCTCGTCATTGCCTTCTAGATTTCAAGAGAGATTTTAGTGCACTGTGTCTTCATTTCGTCAGATTCCTCAGAGAAATCGATGGCATCCGTGTCTTTGTCCATCAGGGCGATAGGTAAAGACAGGGATGCTATAAATTTTCTCTGCATACGTCATCACGCTAAAGCAAACGATGAGCAACACAATGTATTTCCCAATACGATCTGGATATGTTCTTTCTTCATTGTCGAATTTTGGGACTACCCTGTTGAAGAACCACAGGTCGCTCACCGTTCAGTTGAACCATTCTGTCTCCGTCCTTATTTCCTTAGTTCCAATAGTCTCCAAAAGCCCAAGCAAACGATGAGCAACACAATGTATTTCCCAATACGATCTGGATATGTTCTTTCTTCATTGTCGAATTTTGGGACTACCCTGTTGAAGAACCACAGGTCGCTCACCGTTCAGTTGAACCATTCTGTCTCCGTCCTTATTTCCTTAGTTCCAATAGTCTCCAAAAGCCCAAGCAAAGGATCATTCAAGGCGGGTATATTATGTTCTTCAAAGCTCAACAACTTCTGCAGCAACCACCAAAACCAGTTGTAGATGAAGGTGTTCCGAAGAGCCTCCTGTTGATCCTGTAGTTGTAATACAGAATTCTCACAGTCAGCTCCCTATTCCAAAAATAGCCATTAACAATGTTCACTGCGTTGCATGCTTAGTTTGAAAAAAAGAGATCCGGTCTTCAGAAGTCATTTGAATCTCGGGCGGAGCCGTTCAGAACTGCTCCGTGAAGATTCTGTTCTGGAGTCATTTAGAAGTCCATGCTAAGTTTACGGCTATGTCTTCTGAAGCCTTTTGAAGATCCCGGAAAATTTTCTTCAGGAGCCGTTCAGGGAGCTCCAGGAAGAATCTGTTCTGGAGTCAATCCGAACTCCATGCTAAGTCTACGGCTGTTTCTTCTGAAGGCATTTGGAAATCCGGGAAAGTTTTCTTCCCAACCCGTTCAGAGATTCTGTTCTAGGGTCATTCAGAACTCCATGCTAAGTCTTTGGCCATTTCTTCGGAAGCCATTCGGAGATCCGTGAAGATTTTCTTCCGAAGGAGTTTAAAACTCGCGAAAAAACTCTTCTTTCGTTTCAATAAACCCATCATCATCATCATCATCATCATAATAATATTAATAATAATAAACTACATGATTTGATTTATCGATTTGGGTCTGAAAGTTCTAAAGTCGTTCAACGCTCGGATTTGCAATTTGAAGGAAAAGTAAAGAGACTGAATAGGAAGATGAAAAGATGATTAATACTATAATTTATTACTTTCATTATTAAGTAACGCCTGCAGCGCACTCGTCGATCGAACTCGGGCGAAGGGTAATTGACGTTTTCAGCAAACCGCATTGAAATAACCGAAGGCTTCGACTTATTTTTTCAGGTTTGAGATTTAAAGCAACCCATTTTCGGTACGTATCCATATCAGAGCCATTCGAAACACAGAAAATACGTCGCGGAAAAACGCATTTTACGAGTACTTTTCTAAGGAATTTATTTTAGATGATCAATAATGATGTAATATTCACATGATTTTTCCAATGGAATTATTGCTTTCTAGATTTTTTTTTCGAAGGCGATGGATGTTACTATGTGTATATGTTATGTTTCTACCAATGGTTTATATATTCACACACATACACACACACACACACACACACACACATATATATATATATATATATATATATATATATATATATATATATATATATATATATTCTCCTCCTACCCCTATTGACGCAAAGGGTCTCGGTTAGATTTCATTAGTCGTCCCTATCTTGAGGTTTTAATTCAATATATTTCCATTCATCATCTACTTACGCTTCGTAGTCCTCAGCCATGTATGTCTGGGTCTTCCAACTCTTCTAGTGCCTTGTTGAGCCCAGTTAAACGTATATATATATATATATATATATATATATATATATATATATATATATATGTATATATATATATATATATGTATATGTATATATATATATATGAATATATATATATATAAATATATATATATATATATATATATATATATATATATATATATGTATATATAGATATATGTACATTTATATAAATATATATATATATATATATATATATATATATATATATGTATGTATATATATATATATATATATATATATATATATATAAATATATATATATATATATATGAGTATATATATTAATATATATATATATATATATATATATATATGTATATTTATATATGTATATATATGTATATATATATATATATATATATATATATATATATATATATATATATATACATAAATGTGTATGCACGTACATTTGTGTGTGTCATCAGCCGTGACTGTTGCCAAAATGTGCCTCAGTGGAATCACCCCTGAAGATGCCATTGTCTATTAAAATTTCAAACATAAACATGCACTTACACACGCGCACGCACAAACATGCATACACTCAGCTATATATATATATATATATATATATATATATATATATATATATATATATAT
>NC_090764.1:23138533-23143533 GCF_036898095.1 Palaemon carinicauda
AGATTGGCATTATTAGCTGAAGTAGTAGTGACGGTATGTTACGTAATTGCATTTGATCACCCAGGTGAAGGATAAAGCCTAAATATGACCCATTTTAGAGTCTTCAAGATAGACTTTCTACACATGTCTGTATATTCCCATAAGAAATTTTATCAACAGGTTCAGTTCGCCCATTGTTTCTCTTCTCTACCTAACCCAATTTTCTGCAGTTTTTGTCGTTTATGAAGTAGGGGTCGTATGTGTTCGAGTTCCACTCTTATTTCAATAAGTCCCTTGGTATATCCTTCATCAAAGAGAGAGAGAGAGAGAGAGAGAGAGAGAGAGAGAGAGAGAGAGAGAGAGGAGAGAGAGAGAGAGAGAGAGAGAGAGAATGTAAGTTTATATGTCCAAAATGAAAAGATTTCATTGGCATCGACTCAAAGTGAAGATCATAAAACATATTTTCTAAGATGTGAGCGCCTTAAGTCGCCATGTGCTACTTATTTTCTTTTGTGCTGTATATTTTATAGTGTTTCTATATCTCTATCTTAATTGCATCTCTAGAATATATTTTTGAATTTCAAAGCAAGAACAAATCAACTGACAACAAGGTCAATGTACACTAAACGGACATTGATAATGAGAACAAATTAATTGACAGCAAGGTCAATGTACACTAAACAGATATTGATAATGAGAACAAAGTAATTGACAACAAGGTCAATATACACTAAACAGATATTGATAATGAGAACAAATTAATTGACAACAAGGTCAATATACACTAAACAGATATTGATAATGAGAACAAAGTAATTGACAACAAGGTCAAAATACACTAAACGGATATTGATAATGAGAACAAATTAATTGATAACAAGTTCAATATACACTAAACGGATATTGATAATGAGAACAAATTAATTGATAATAAGGTTACTGCTCATTTTGTCTTTGCCTACACATACACCAAATAGTCTGGTCTATTATTTCCACATTTTCCTCTGTTCTTATACAACTGATAATACTGAGATTACCAAACAATCCTTCGGTCAAAGGGTTAACTATTGTAATGTAATTGTGCAGTGGCTACTTTCCTCTTGGTAAAGGTAGAAGAAACTCTTTAGCTATGGTAAGCAGCTCTTCTACGACACACCAAAATCAAACCATCGTTCTCTAGTCTTGGGTAGGGCCATAGCCTCTGTACCTGGGCCTTCCACTGTCTTGGATTAGAGTTCTCTAGCTTAAGGGTACATTCTGGAACGCTGTTCTATCTTATTTCTCTTTCTCCTGTTTTTTTCTAAGTTTTTATAGTCTATATATGAAATATCTGATTTGGTGTTGTTACTGTTCTTAGTATATTTTATTTTGATTGTTTATTACTTCTCTCGTAGTCTTTTATTTCTTTATTTCTTTTTATCACTTGGCCATTTTTCCCTGTTGGAGCCCTTCTTTTTATCACTTGGCCATTTTTCCCTGTTGGAGCCCTTGGTCTTATAGCATCTTGCTATTCCAACTAGGGTTGTAGCTTAGCTGACAACAACAAAAACAACAACAACCGCATTGCAGTCCTAGGATATTGTCACTGTCCATAAGACACGAACATACCATCCCTGTGGACACCGTGGCCCAGTTAAGAATTTCTTGAACCTCGAATGTTTATCACTTTATGGGATCATGGAAATGGGACAAAGGGGGAGGGGGGGGGGGGCGTAGCATCAGTACCCCGAAGACAAGCAGAGAGCACACACGGCTGGCTTTTTCATGGGTGAAATATGTGTGGTAGAAAAAAATGATGATAATGCATGAGACAGAAACCATCTTTTTTAGATTTTTCTTTATTGTAGATGTTTTTTAAGTATATATTGTATTGATAAAAAAAATCTTTAGTTTTAGATTACTATTATCCGCTTCCTCAAGAGGGAAGTAAGTTAATTTCATCAAAAGGTAAGATATTTTCTAGGTTAACAGAATGTAAAATTGCTTAAAAATGTTTAAAGCAGCTCTACTTTTCCCTTTAAATTTTGAGTTCAAACAGGCTCAACTTGTGAAAAATTACAATTTATAAGATTTTTACGAAAATAAAAAACACCTCTAAAATTCACTTAACCGTAAATTCGGTCTTGTTTGGTTGTACAAATGCGTCGTATATGTCAAGAAAAACGAGGACTGCTAATGTTAGAACACCAACCATAAAATCATCCCCCCTCTATTGTTAAATATATCAAAGTTATAAAGATCGTCGTATCGTTGATCAAATAAAGAACTTCCCGCAAGGATATGAAATTTAGATTAAAGTTCGTAATGTTTGATGTACAATGAAATCAATCTTATCGTTTACTTATTGAAATATTTTTCTCAATACATGGAGTTAAGTATCCCTCATACCATTATCCTAATTGTCTGTAAAGCTATCGATCCCTTCTGATTTCAATGTCATAAGTCTTCACTCCTGTCTGTCATGAACCACTCACTGAAATCACCAAAAGCGTCAACCAGTGGACGGATTACCCTAATGTGTTGGAAATATTCTAAAACATGCCCTCAATTTCCCCTTAGCTTTGAAGCAGGTTAACTCTAGGGAAACAGAAGGGAAGAGAACCGACATTTGGTGCTGCTGCTTAGACTTTTAACGAATTGATAATTGTTTTTACGTAGAGTTGGACATTGCAATTCTGAGTGCACCTCGCTCTGAGGGAGTGCACCCAACCACGCCCTTACTGCGCAACAAGTTCCTACACTATCTGTTTTATTATCTGCCGTGAAGTTAGGGTGTAACACGGTGCACGTCTTTGGAGCGAGGTGTGCCAGAAACTCCTGCGTCCAACTGTACATGGGCTCTGAAGGTACCGTATTTTGTCTAGTAGATTTTAGTAAAGGTATTTATAATACCCGATTTCCATTCCTATGTAAATCCTTATACCCATTTGATGTTTTTCATTATTTTCTTAGCGTAAACAAAAACACATTTTAAGTAAAGTAAGATCCAATAGGCTTCAGTGGTTATCAGTGGATCGGAAGAGCTTTTATCAATATTGTTACATGTTGTCATAAAGGCATTGAACGTAAACCGATAAATTTGCATAAAACAGCAATAGACGTCCACCCGGGAAAGACATTTGAATTCTTCAATATTCAAGAATTTCATTGATTCTCAGATGGATTAAAGGGAAATTTATCTACCTTTGTGACTCAAGTCAGTTTGTGGACAAGGCAATTTGAACTGGGAACAAAAAGGTATGTAAAAGAATTAACAGGTTTAGTCGTGAGTTTCATGAAATGAAATGAGATATATATATATATATATATATATATATATATATAGTAGCTTCACATGCACCAGCTTTGGGCTATTTATCCCAGATTTATAAATCCAAACTATTACCTTTGATTTTGATGAACTGTGGAATAAAATTCTTTTATTATTCCATCATTCTCAGTAACCCATGTAACCGGAATTTTTTTTTTTTTCAGTCAGCAATCTACAGATTTAATTTTCACTTCAGGACTTGAACCTCATTAGTATTTACATTCAAATCTCATATCCTACCATCAATTGCAGTTTTCACACTATTCTGTGCTGACCCTAATTACTATCGTCAGTTAATAGTATCACCAGTAAACATTAGTTAATTCTCTAACTTCCGCCTAATCTAGTGTTATGTTACACATATACTTTCAGTTCGATTTTCGCAACAAGCTTTGGTGGCCTGGAGGTAGCGTCCTCGCCTGGTGATTGCCAGACTGGGGTTCGAGTCCCGGTCAAACTCATTAGTTCCTTTTGTCACGGCAACCTCGCCATCTTTGTGAGTTAAGTTTGGGGGATTTGGGGGAGCCTATAGGTCTATCTGCCGAGTCATTAGCAACCCTTCTTGGTCCTAGCTTTGGTGGAGAGGGGGCTTGGACACTGATCATATGTAATATGGTCAATCTGTAGGGCATTGTCCTGCTGACAGGGCAGAGTCACTGTCCCTTGCCTCTTCCATTCATGAGTGGCCTTTAAACATTTTGTGTGTGTGTATATATATATTATATATATATATATATATATATGTATATATATATATATATGTATATATATATATGTGTGTGTGTGTGATATATATATATATATATATATATATATATATATATATATATATATATATATATATATATATGTCTGTATACATGTGTGTAAGTGTAATAATCTTCTACAGTACGCTAATTACTTTACATAAATTTTAACATGTGATAAAAAAACGAACATATTAGACTGTCATTTTAGTGAGAAAAAACGTAGTAAACGTCAGGATCCACTTATAGGATCCTGGTAAACATATACCATAACAAGTTGCCATCGCAAGATTTGAAAAGGAAATTACATACACAGCGACTTTGAAAGTTGACTGTTAGATTCCATACAAAGAGGAGTGGTGGATTCTTACAGCCTATTAATTCTTCCTACCGTTCTTGAGGAAGGTTTCCCCTTACAAATCACAGTTCCAAGGGCCATTCCATCTCAAAAATATTTCTCCATATTTCAATCTGGATAATGTTTTCTTCTAGTTTTCTTGTGATAAAGCTGTAGGGGGAAGCTTTGTTCTGTGGATTCATTTTTGTATATATTCCTTTTCACTGTATGTCATAAGTTCTTCAAGATAAAACACATTCCTTCCAAAGACCTAATTAATTTTTTTCATATTGATAGATTCTTTTTTTTTAGGAGCAACTTTCTCATTTGTGGGTCTTTATTATTTGTGTTGAATAATGAAAATATATTATGAAAGCTTTACGATGACTAACTTACACAAATTCAGAGCCACCATAATCATTCAATCTATGTTTTTCTATTCCATTCTTGATTGTTTCAGTTATATTAAGCAAACAAACTTCTTGGTTCACGTCAGATTAACGAATACGTCACATTGATTTATGGATAACTTCTCTCTTTGAGGTGAAAATTCAATGGCCTTCTGTTAAAAGGATTTAACCCATTTCTATGAACAAGAAAGGGTAAACACCAGCATACAAAAGGTTTA
>NC_090764.1:23148533-23166033 GCF_036898095.1 Palaemon carinicauda
ATCTTTCTTAGGAAACTATGACCATGAATTACATAAAAACACAAAACAGTTTTTCTGTCATACAAGGTTATTTTTGACAACGTTTAGCAACGAAAAAAAAAGAAAATCTATCGAATTTCGATGTAAGGATACAATTTTTTTTTTTTTTTTTTAAATTAGTACTTTATTTTGAAAAAAATAATCCTATTACTTCTTTCTTATGAAATTATAACCATGAATTACATAAAGAAAAAATGTAAAACAGTTTCTCTGCCGTAGAAGGTTATTTTCGAATACTTTTAACAAAAAGTAAAGTAATATTCAGCTGGATGGATTTTCATTTCGGAATTCTTAGAGCCTTACGTTAAAGAGAAGAACCCCATACTAGTCATATTGGGGTGTTTAATTGGCCAACATCCTGTTACCAACGGGTTTAAAGATGTTCCCTTTCTCAGGCTGCCGACGGCCAACTTATGGAAATATTTTGTTTACCCGGTTTCGGGTTTGTTTACTCAGCAACAGCAGGACAACCTTACTAATGGGTCACAGTTGCATTGTTGGCCCAAAATGCGTCGCTTCTTTTTCTTATTATTTTTCTTAATTTGACAGCTGTTATTTTTTTCTTTCAATTATATCTTGTAAGAAAGCATCGGATCTTTAAAGCACTGTCACTATTGTAGTTTCTATATAGCTAATAGCTCATTTCGATTCACGGAATGACCCAGTTTGAGAATGATTATATCTATATAAAAAACATCAAGTTTTGCTATATATATATATATATATATATATATATATATATATATATATATATATATATCCAGTCACGTAATTAGGAAAGAGGGAGGCCGTGGGGACGGGTAAATCTATGTGCGTGCGCACGTGCGCGTTTGTGCACGTAATTTCTGACGGTTCGCGTACATTAGTCGGTGAATAGAGGCTGTAAAGAAATGGAGTTGTTTCACCCAGAATTCATGTACAGGTAAAAGAAAACCAGCAAACAGAGAAATGTATATTTTTTTTCAATGATTCGTTTTCTTAAAAGGGTTTTAGTCTAATATTTTAGTTGCAGTAAATGAGCTTATCAGAGCTGTTTTAGTGATAGAATGAGCTTCAGATAAATAAATAAGTTGTGTGCATAACCTATGACTGTTAGTATGAACAAGATTTTGTTACAAAATTGACAGTACGTACGTACTCTCAGAATAAGGAAAATATTCCTTTATAATCTGAAATTCCGGTTCGCTAGTAAACGTCAGTGCATTAAACTAAATGAACGACATCAGAATAGCATATGAAATATCATAATTTAAATTAGGTTAGAGGATTAAAGATAACTCATATGGTGAAATTTTGAAATCGAAATATTGGTAGATTTAGCTATTCTGAATCTGGCAATAGTGTGTGATCGTGTCTATCTGGATCGTGCATATACACGTACTGTACACTTTAGACGACGTAAATAAGGTAAATATTCCAGCCTTAAGATGCTAATAGATGAGTAACCTTTTCATTTTAACATATTATTATTATATGTCTGCTAAAGAAGGTGATGAATGCAAGAGTTGATGGGAGAAGTACAAGAGGAAGGCCAAGGTTTGGGTGGATGGATGGTGTGAAGAAAGCTCTGGGTGATAGGAGGATAGATGTGAGAGAGGCAAGAGAGCGTGCTAGAAATAGGAATGAATGGCGAGCGATTGTGACGCAGTTCCGGTAGGCCCTGCTGCTTCCTCCGGTGCATTAGATGACCGCGGAGGTAGCAGCAGTAGGGGACTCAGCAGTATGAAGCTTCATCTGTGGTGGAAATGTGGGAGGTTGGGCTGTGGCACCCTAGCAGTACCAGCTGAACTCGGCTGGGTCCCTGGTTAGGCTGGAGGAACGTAGAGAGTAGAGGTCCCCTTTTTGTTTTGTTTCTTGTTGTTGTCGGCTACCCCCCAAAATTGGGGGAAGTGCCTTTGGTATATGTATGTATGTATTATTATTATTATTATTATTATAGGTTACAATGACTTTTAATTGGGAATAGTATTCACGAAGTTTTTTTTTTTTTTTTTTTTGGGGGGGGGGGGGCTGTTTTGGTAACTATAAAAGTACCGTGTTGCACAGTGAACATCATTTACAAATGTTGGGGTCCTGCAATGACAAGCGTTTTTTGCAAACACTGGGCCCGATTAAGAAATGAATAACGGTAAACAGTAAGATGAGATTGAATATGCTTTCACATTTTATAAGTATTTCTGTTTAAAAGTTAATCAAAGTCGGTGTGACCTTCAAAACCTTGATGGATGTTACATGTTTGATTAATTTTGATGAGTTTATGCCCAACATACGAGAGCACTCAAATATTGCACCCCCTGGCCGTTTAACAAAGAGCTCTAGTTATTAAAAAAAAATTTCTGCCTGAAGTCAGGGTCACATGGCCTATTTCCATCAGTCGTCTATCATTAACTAGGTAAACAAGGCATTTTTTTTTATTATCTCAAAGCATTGATATTGATATTTCGTATTAAAAGTTGGGGTAATTTTTAGTGTATTTTGTGCTCGATTTCAAATAAAAACCAGTGATGATTAAAACATGAATTTGGAAAAATCTATTACAAAACATTTAACACGAAAAATTCTATCTTGACTTTTCATAATAAAATTTTGTATATAAATTTCATGGTATTTTTTGAATAATTTGTATTAAACTTCTTATTCCAGATGCATGTATTTCGATTCGTAATAAAGGCGAAGTATGCTGTGGTCGGCCACTATTTGGACCCTGCAAGTACCGCTTAACATTCCATTTGCAGAACCTCGTTGAAATTGGTCCAAGATGACGAGTCTTTTATTCCAAACTCTATGGGTTATTCCCCAGGTGGTTACTCTCAAAACTGGTAGGTGTCTGTGGTAGTTGTTTTCAATATTACTTCCTCCAAGGAGGCTATTTTCATCTGTCTGTTTAACTCAAAAAGTTACGGATGAACTTAGAAGTGAATAGATGTTGGCGATGATCCGAATCGCCATCCGGATTCAGAATTTGTATTATACAGTAGATTCATTCTCAGTCTAGAAGTGAAAGAGGGGTAGCTCGGACCGTAGACTTTAATAAATGGTTGCCATTCTTCATTGGAGGAGGTCTGATTACTTTTAATTTTGTTTCATGGCTAAAATCTGTGATTATTTTTTCAAACTTTTCGAATTGTGAGAGATAATTCTAAGAATTTTCAAATATGTTTCGTAATCGAGTATGGGATCTGCATTCAAATAATATACCATTTAAATTTGAAATTAAAAGGACATGAAATGCTTCCACAGGACTCAAATTCTGAGTGCATATTACATAATGAATTATATCAGGAAGCATTATATGTTGAGGTATAGAATAAGCATATAAAAGTAAATTCAGGGGTTGTATTAATATGAAGATTAGAGTCAATGTTGATTTATTCAAAATATAAATCCTTATTTATTTTTATAATGTGAAACCATGTTTCCCTTACCATATAGTTACAGAACGCTATATAATTCTGTTTATAAGTATTGTTCTCAAGTAAGGAACTATAATCATGCACTCTCATAGTGCCTCAAGTACTATTTGTTTGTTTTTCTTTTGAACATTTCTCAAGCTGGGGATTTCCTATTCCCCTGTTCATTGTGTAAGGCCCTTACTTGAACATCATTTCTGTAGTAAATCGGGAAATTTGGTAAAATTGTGCCATTGACGATATTGGTTGCAGATTCGTCTTGCCACGTACAAGACACGGGCTCTTGCTACTAAGCAGTTCCTAATCCTCCGAGAGTGAACATTGACCCTCCCGGCAAACTTCTACCAGTTTAAACCTCGATAACTGAAGGAACTATTCACGTTTCCAGTCTGGAAACGTTGGCCACTGATCTCAAATACTGGGGCTACCATAGCCTGTGTGCCATTTCCCTTCACTGTTTTTAATGAAAGTTTCAATAATCTTCGGTGTAATTGAGTGAATTAGTCTTGGGTAAAGGGAGTACAGTTACGTGCATTTATTTGTTTAAGGATTTTTGCATAGTCGTTGTTATTGGGGTTTCAACACTACAGCTAAACATGCCATCTTTTAATGAAATCTTTGCTATGTATCTTCAATATTTTATTTTTGTTACGAATTCTCATCCTAGACTACTAACCTTCACCAAGTTTCCTCTGATAAAGTTTCTTTTTTACATGATGATCATCAAAGTAGATTTCATGGCATGATCTCTGTCCTCTGGTTTTTTTTTTTTCTTTTTTTCTTTTTTTGATGGTTATGAAGTGGATATCATGGCGTAAACTCTGAACAAACATGCCAACATATGAACCAATATGCCGTTTTGAGCCCTAAATAATATCGCACAATAATAATATCCTCCTCTACTTCAAATTAGATTCAACAGGAAGCCCCTTCGGTTGTTTTCTTTCTAAATACTCAAGTTGAAAGGAAGCAGGGGAGCGGAAAGGAAATTGTGGTAGAAAAATGACTAAGAGGAAATTAAAATCTCATCAGATGGAATTGAAACTTCCTCTCTGATGCTAAAAGACCCGGGGAGGTTTAAAGGTTGCTCTTGAATGGCAAAGGCAAGGGACAGTGACATTGCCCTAGCAAGCAGGACAATGCCCTAGAGACTGACCACATATTATATGATCAGCGCCCAAGCCCCCTCTCCATCCAAGCTAGGACCAGGGAGGGCCAGGAAATGGCTGCTGATGACTCAGCAGATAGATCCATAGGCTCCCCCAGACCCCCCAAACGTAAGCTCACAAGGATGGTAAGGTTGCAGACGCTAAAGGCACTAACGAGTCTGAGCGGGACTTGCTATCCTTACAAAGAAAGGATAGCAAGAGGGTGTGTGTGGTCCATCATCTTCAAACTGACCCCGTGAACTTTTGGCAGTCTATCGAAGGATTGATAGATAGATAGCTTCACTGAGCAGTCCTGACTTACGATGGAATCTTTGAGCAGCCCTTGTGAGGCTAAGCTTCCTAAAGCTACTTAACGATTGGAGGCAAAGCTCGCTACATTTTCCATCATTTTCATATCATTATGTGAGAGAGAATATTTTTACTTATGTGAGGTTTGGGTCGTTATATTCTCCTGGGTAAATTACATGATTTCTTTTCGTTGATGGTGTATTGTGTTTATTTGCTGGTTATATTCGTAACGAGTTGGAAATATTCTAAAGAAGCTTTGTTCGAAAGAAAATTGAGTAAGTGCGCCATTTTGAATTTTAGTATATTATTATTATTATTATTATTATTATTATTATTATTATTATTATTATTATTATTATTATTATTATTAGTCAAGCTACCAGCCATATTTGGAAAAGCTGAATGCTATAAGCCCAAGGACGCCAACAGTGTAAGAAACTCGTGCGGAAAGAAAGTAGAGAGATAACAAATAAGATATATATGGGAGAGAAAAAAATATAATTTAAGATCAGTAACAACTTTAATGTAGATCATTCACATATAAACTATGAAACAAGGCTTATGTTCGTCTGCTCTACAGAAAAACATTCAACCGTCAGATTAGGAGGATCATTCCATATTCTGATCACAGCTGGAATAAAACTTCTAAAATATTGTGTTTTATGAAGCCTGATGAAGAAGGCAAGACTAAGAATTAACTGTATATCTCGTAGTACGTACGGAATGGTATTGTCTGGGAAGATCTGAATGAAAGGAACAGAATTATGAAATAATTTTTGCAGCATACACAAAGAAATAACCGAACGACAGTGCCAGAGATTAATATCTAGATCAGCAATAATCATTTAGTCCCCAAGTTTACTGTCCAACAAATTTAGAAGTCCTCAAAACATTGTTGAATGAAAGAATTAATACATTTTCTCAGGATAGATTGGTCATCAAAAAATTTTCGACTCTCAATATGCAATTTTTTGTGCAATAAATTGAAACAAATAGTACGGTACAAATTTTCGTTAAAATGACTTTGCAATAAAAATCCTAGAAGTTTAATTGATTTGTATCTATTTAAGGAGACATTGTCAATGCAAAAATCGTGATGTTGGGCCATTGTCTATAACCTGCTTACAACAATAATACTTTGAGGTTTGTTAGGTTTTAACTTTATCCACCATTATTTGCACCGTGCACTAATTATAGCTAGATCTCTATTTTCGGATTGGGCAACCATAGATCGACATTTAGGATATGGAATTGATGCCAGGAGAGTAACATCATTTGCATATGCAACAAGCTTGTTTTCTAGGCCAAACCCCATGCAATATCATACAAATAATGCACTCCTATAGTTACTATGATGCCAGCCATAAACTACTTTTTGGAATTTTTTACTTATTCCCAACTGTTTCAGTTTGAAAACAAGGGCCTCTTGATTAACACTGTCTAAACCAGCACTAAAATCATGGTCAATCATGGAAACTTCCTGACCATAATGAAGAGATTTCTGTAAAGCATTATTGTAAGAATGGCATCACATGCTCCAAGGCCGTTGCGGAAACCAAACTGCAAACTAGGTTAGAAATAATTATCTTCAACACCTTTTTAGACGTTAAGCCAAAATACTTGAAAAAAAACTTTAGATAATATAGGAGTTATGAAACTTTGGCGTTAATCATTCGTTTAGCATTTCAAAACTTGATTGGTGTACCTCTATTGACCGAGGCTACATGGAAATAATAGATAATTAGGCGGGAAAACGACGAGAATTGTAGAATTGTACCATACTTGAGGAATTGTTAAGGTACTCTGGAAGCGTTGTTAAGTATGTAAATTTTGGTTTCCTACCATATGTGAAGGTAACAAGTTGAAGACTATGAGAGAAAATGTTTGTAAAACAAACGTTCAGTTAGAAAGGTTAGAAGGGTACTTTGGTTTGGCAGATTGAATAAGTAGGCTACTAATTTGATGGGAAACGTGAGTGGTCAAGGGAACGTTTGAATTAGCTATTAGATATAATGGAAAATTTTACGTTGGTGAGGTATGTCTCATTTATTATTTTGCAATATTTTGTAGGGGAGAGAGAGAGAGAGAGAGAGAGAGAGAGAGAGAGAGAGAGAGAGAGAGAGAGAGAGAGAGAGAGAGAGAGAGAGAGAGAGAGAGAGAGAGAGAGGCATATTGATTTTTCAAATTAAACAAATTAATCCTAGTGGGAGAGAGAGAGAGAGAGAGAGAGAGAGAGAGAGAGAGAGAGAGAGAGAGAGAGAGAGAGAGAGAGAGAGAGAGAGAGAGTTACAATGGCATTCGATGTCTCCTCGGAGACTTTGTTTGCTCTTGAGTAGAGCGATTTAGTTTAAACGTTCAGAGAGATTTAATGATCTTGTCTAACTTATTTTTAAACTCGTTTACCATGTAACTGTTTACTAAATCCTCTGGAAGTCTGTGCCATGTATTTGATATTTTGTATGTAAAGGAATTACCACATTGACTGGTGTTGTATCTTTTCAATTCCAGTTTCCTCTGGACTGATTTGTGCTAAGTGTGAATAGATTGTTGTAGACTACATTTGTTATATCTTTAAGAATTTTGAATGCTTCTGTTAGCCGACCCCTTAGTCGTTGAGGTTGTAGATCATATACTGTAAGTACAAACGGTCATATATTCAATTTCTATCCAAATTGCCTTAGAGTTGGAACTGGTTTGGCGGCCGTAGCTTGTACTGCTTCCAGTCTATCTATATCCTTCTGATTACTTAGAACCCAAAATTTGTGCTTTCTTTTCTTTTGGTGGACTTCGAATCTGTGCTAATAATAATGCCAAGATCTTGTTCCTGATCCACACTTTCTATTTCATTACCCAGCAGTGAGTATTATTATTATTATTATTATTATTATTATTATTATTATTAGCTAAGCTACAACCCTAGTCGGAAAAGCAAGATGCTCCAATAGGGAAAAGTAGTCCAGTGAGGAAAGGAAACAAGGAAAAATAAAATATCTTAAGAACAGCAACACCAAAATATACATTTCCTATATAAACTATAAAAACTTTAACAAAACAAGAGGAAGAGAAATACGACAGAATAGTGTGCCCGAGCGTACCCTCAAGCAAGAGAACTCTAACCCAAGACAGTGGAAGACCATGGTACAGAGGCTATGGCACTACCCAAGACTAGAGAACAACGGTTTGATTTTGGAGTGTCCTTCTCCTAGAAGAGCTGCTTATTATAGCTAAAGAGTCTCTTCTACCCTTACCAAGAGGGAAGTAGCCACTGAACAATAACAGTGCAGTAATTAACCCCTTGGGTGAAGAGTATTTGTTTGGTAATATCAGTGTTGTCAGGCGAATCTGTAAGGAATAGGCCAGACTATTCGGTATATGTGTAGGCAAAGGAAAAATGAACCGTAACCAGAGAGAAGGTGCAATGTAGTACTGTCTTGCCAGTCAAAGGACCCCCATAACTCTCAAGCGGTAGTATCCCAACGGGTGGCTGGTGCCCTGGGCAACCTACTACCAGAGATTACTATAACCTATGTGCTTAACTTGCATTTCCCACAGTGAAAGGCATTTGCCATTTTCTGGACCATTCTCTAAACTTAATTTGCCTGTTTAAAGGAATTTCTTTATAGTAGCCTAACAGCTTCTACAAACGTCATAGGCCTACATGTAAAAAAAAATATCGTATACGTAAATCATAGTAATAGTTTTAATGCAACCAACGGAATAGGATGTTCATTGCTTTTAAAAATTTATATATACTATAGTTTGCATATGAGAAGGAATACTTCCCTTATACTATATATATATATATATATATATATATATATATATATATATATATATATATATGTGTGTGTGTGTGTGTGTGTGTATATATATGTATATATATGTATATATATATATATATATATATATATATACTATATATATATATATATATATATATATATATATATATATATATATATATACAGGATGCCAGAAAACCTCAAATCAATCAATCAATCACACTCAAGCACACACACACACACACACACACACACGAACGCCTCGCTAGTTTTATTTTCACTAACTTCTCAAGTAAATCGAACCAATTCATGATATGTTACACCTTAAAGTATATCTGCCCCGATGTTAATGTCAACGTGTCAGGCTGAATGATGCAAATGCTCTGAGAAGTAAACAAACCGCTTGATGTTGGGCGCGCCTTCAGGCAGCATTGCCTTCTGCATACTGCACACTGACGTCATCTTCAAAAGCTGTCGGGTAGGAAATGAAAGTTGTACTCCACCTCTCCAGGCCATGAAATGGATATATGCCATCAACTCTCTCTCTCTCTCTCTCTCTCTCTCTCTCTCTCTCTCTCTCTCTCTCTCTCTCTCTCTCTCTCTCTCTGACACACATGAAGTGGGTGCTTTAAAGATTTATAAAGATTTACATGACTAGAAGGGAATCTTATTTTAGATTTCAATTTTTTTTTTTTTTCGAACCCCTTTCCCGGTTATTTCATCCGCTTCGGTTATTCATTATCTTAGGGGTTGTTGTGTCCTGATTGGTAACATCTCTGCCTGGTGTTTGCCAGACGGGGGTTAGAGTCCCGCTCAGATTCGTTAGTGCCTTTTGTGTCTGCAACCTTATCATCCTTTTGAGCTGAGATTGGGGGCATGTGGGGAGCCTATAGGTCTACCTGTTGAGTCACCTTCAGCAATTGCCTGGCCCTTCCTGGTCCTAGCTTGGGTGGAATGGGGTCTTGGACGCTGATCATATAGTATATGGTCAGTCTCTAGAGCATTGTCCTGCTTACCAGGACATTGTCACTGTCCCTTGCCTCTGCCATTCGTGAGTGGCCTTTAAACCCTTGGGAGATATGCTATCTCTGATATAGGATGAGCTTTTATTTCGAGCTAAAAGTCAGCTAGGGAATGGCAATTTTTGTATAGGTCAATGAAATATTGATTTGTTTACAGTTTCACTGTGTATTGTAGAATGCTGGGTATTATTTTCAGTGATACAAATCACGCATAATTCAGCATCGCAAAGACTATATCTTTTCATATTATCATTGAGTCAATTAAGACAATTTGTTGGAGAAACGAACTATTGCGACTGGCGAGAAAATGGGATATAATTCAATGTGAAAGCCTAGTTCTTTGGGCTGGGATGTTTATTGTAGTATATCTTATTTTCAAATATTATCACTATCTCCAAAAAAAGGATACATCGAACAAGTCACCTACCACTTTGAATACGAAAAAAAAAATTCCTTGTTGTGTTCAACAGAGCACCTACATACAACACGCAATATCATTAGGCTTTTATTTGGACATATAATTAAAGTATATTGTATGGCGAAAGCATGGCCATTGGTTTTCAGTGTCTTTTACACTAGCTGCATTTTTCTTTACTATTGTCTTTGGGAAGGGTATAACCATTTCTGGCATGCATATAAACTCCATCTTGTGCACAACCAATTATTATGGAGACGACAGATTGTGCAGACATTTGTATGGTTCAAAGATAATTAACTTGCAAGGTGCAATTAATATTGCAAATTTTAGAGCTGCCTTCTGTGTGTTTGTTTATTGAAGAATAGCATACATCAGAGGTCTTAAAAGTGTTTATTGCAGTCTCTAGATGTTAAAGTTTGCAGATAAATTGTTCTGGCATTGAACCAAGTTATTTTTAAGGCAGATTGGTTTTCCTAACTGAGTGAAGGCTTCACTGATGTCACCAGAGACTGACTAAATGTCTTCCAGCCTGTTTAATTACTTTTGCTAGAAAATTTTCCAGTTAATTCTGCCTGTGTAAAAACAGTGCTATAGTGGACCGCCCTCCAATCGTCAAAGAGTCTGGTTTTAATTGCAACTTTAATTTGACAGTCTTATACCTGTTAGAAAGTTGGTTTCTACAGGCAGAACAGGATATCTTCTGATTTCATGGCTAGTGCAGTACTGTTAGGAGATTGAATGTCCAGAGTTGTAAGAACCTTTTCTGGAGGATGTTATTCACAAAGGATTGTTTTAGTTTGTTGGCTCATAAACTTAATAAATGTTCTCTGCACCCTTTATGGACAAGTACTTTAATAGTCTGCTGATATGCTGTGAAGACCAACTACTGTGGAACTTTGCATTCATCAATGATATTCTTTCCAAGAGGGGGTCAATTGATCCTAGATACTGATGTTTGGAAATATTTCATCACGTACTCCTATAACAAAGGTTGAAGCTAGAGATGTGATGCTTCAGATAAATTTTGACCAGTAGCACTTATTTTTCTTGTTACCACATGGAGTAAATTGGGAAGACAGTATTAATCAAGTACATGGTGGACTTCATAACTGGATGACTAATATCGAATCTTTCCACTAAAGAGCGGTATTAAAATAGAACAGATCTTTCCCATTTACTACTAAACCGCCATTCCATCACTCCCTGTTTAGCTTATAGTTAGCAGTATTGCGCACAGAAGATTTGTTTCATGCTGTGTTGCCACTTGTAGACCTAAACATGCTTCTATACCTTTTTGCATAATCATCACCTTGAATCTACTAATATATTTCAGAAATTCAGATTTAGCCAATAATTCAGGAACTTGACTGTGTTAGTACGGACCTTAATTTCACTTGAGACGCCTAGGCTTGAGTTAATGTAAGGTAGAACTATTTTTTTTGCACTTGCAATTCAGTGTTACACATCAGAATGTGTAATTATAACAAAATCCTGTAAGGCGAATTAATAAGTTAGCCTGCCCAGGCAAACCCTAAAGTACTTAAGATCTTAAGTTCCAACTATTCATGGCTTCTTTTCTCTTAGTTCGTAGCTCCTTAGTTATTCACTTGACACGTCATGGGTTTAATCCGTATTTGAGTGTGAAAATTATTTATATTACACATGTGAAAGTGTATTTGTTGCTGTTATTTTTTTTTAATTACTAGTGTATGCGACACGTCAATAATAACAGCTAATTATTTAGATAAGATATGCACGCACACGCACGCACCAACTCATCATGGTATGATTATTCCCTCTACCCCTACCCTAGGTACGTGTAAGCTAGCGTGACCGGAAATAATATATATATATATATATATATATATATATATATATATATATATATATATATAAAACCAGAGACTTGCTCTTTTTAATATATAAGGGAGATTCTATTTATTATTGCCTGTTTTATATTTTAACCAAGGGTGGAGCCGTGTACCACCCGTGTTTCACACGATCGTACATAGTAACGACATTTCTCTTTTGTATATATTATTCTTTGTATCTTCGCTCTCCCCTCGCACTGACAGCAACTTGTTTTAACCTGTCTGCCTACTTCATTGTTAACTGTTAACAGCACCGGTTAAAACAAGTTGCTGTCAGTGCATCTAGAGAGCAAAGATACAAAGGATAATTAATATACACAAAAAAGAGAAATATTACCATGTACGATCGTGTGGCAGACGGGTGGTACAATATTTAATACCATTGTGTAGGACATAACTTTCATATCATTCGAAATCCTTATTTTGAATTCATTATGAACCTTCATGGTTAACTGCTCGGTATCGAGATTAGTCAGTTAATATTTTCGTAATTTTTTTTCTCCCCCCCGAAAAACCTTTGTTGCTGCCTCTGAAAGCTTATTGTGAATCGTTCTGAATTTAATAAGCCCGATTCCCTTCACAGAATTCTGAATTTTACGCGAACTGCTTCTCCTTGCTTTCAGCTTTTGCCTGAAAGACTGCAAAATTGATAAAAATGTTCAAGCATGCAGAAGAGAAAATATAATCTGATATGAAACGGAAAGAAGGAATATTGTAGATTTATTTTTATTGTGAGACATACACACTCTCTCTCTCTCTCTCTCTCTCTCTCTCTCTCTCTCTCTCTCTCTCTCTCTCTCTCTCTCTCTCTCTCTCGTGTTTAAGTGTCCTTCGTTATACATAAGAAAAACATCCAAATATCCTTAGATCATTAAGAACGTTAGTCATTACGGTTTCCATTCAGAAATTGCAAATATGTTGGCGGAAACCATTAGCACCCTCATTTATTGATATGGTTCCAAAATTATGCAGATGTTATTAAGGCGAAATGGCGACATAAAAATCGTGACATGCGCTCTACAGAATTCAAGTTTTTTTTTTTTTTTTTTTTTTTTTTTTTTTTTTTTTTTTTTTTTTTTTTTTTTTTTGTGAAATGTGTAATATAGTCTTGAAGCCTCATATTGCAGGATAGGAAAAAGATTATGACCACGCATTTTTACACTGAATAAAAAAATACATATTCATATAGAGAATATCCGAAATATTCACTTTTTAATTTTCAGGAAATGCCTTTTTTTAGTATAATTTTTCTTATCTGAATTAGAATGGCTTACTTTATTTTTTTATATTAATATTATTATTAGTCTTTTGGACTGGCTGTAATGCCAGTTACGTATTTTCTTCTCTTGGGAGACACAAATGATTTTTATCCTTTCTAGGTAGATATAATTAATAACCGATAAACTTCGCCAGTGAAATTCAAGAATGTTATGTTGTGCTTAGGAAACTTCCAATACATGTACGAAGGAGAACTTTACTGATTTGTGAGAGATGATAAGAGGTTGGGGATTAAAAGACGTCATCGTTCAAGCATATATGTGCCTCTCTGGTTGATAAATGGTGTTCTAAATGGCACGCAATACAACCACTGTTAGGAAATTTGTGAACTTTTCTGAGGCCCAAGAATTTCTATCTTATGTAGCAAATTGTCAGGTGTATTTTCAATACTATAGTCTCTATGAATAGTAAGTAAAATATTAGTCACTTTAAACATCGATCGGAAATGAACTAAATTAATATCAAAGAGGCTTTGTATAGCAAACAACCTCTATACGTAAATAAATTCATTGTTTATAGATAATAGTCAATAAGTTGATGTCAATAGACAATTAGTATTTTTAACTTCTCTCTTATTCCAAGTTATTTTGTTGATGGAAGTGAGTTACCTCTGGATATTTCTCATCATTAGCAGTGACCTGCAATTGGTGCAGATTGATGGTGGTAATTACCTTTCCCGCTTCCCAGGTAGCAGCAGGGCTAAACTATATTGATTTTTACCAGGATTACAATAAATCTCTTCTCCATTTCATTTTAGAGCAAAGGAGAGAATTTTTCAATAATTTAGATATTACAAGAAACAAAATTTATTTTATGATTTCACTAAATTCACATTAAAAACTTCGTGAAGTAACAAGTTTTATGAAAAGCTTAAAATCCAATGCTATCACTGGATTTGGGTTAATAGCTCAATCTTCAGCTGAAATTGACTCTTTCTAATGTAAAGTAAGAATGTTCCAAGTTATTTTTAATGAATTAACACTGCTAGATTATGGTAATTTTATGACGTTTTGTGATAATGAGAATGCTTTACAGGCCATTTATAAGATTTTAATGCAATTATTTCCTCAACTTTAGAAGCTTTGCAGTGGTACTACACTCATAATTCTAGGAAGGCTTAGTCGAATTCGCTTAGGAGCAGGGTACACTAATAATGCTAGAAATGAGGAAACTTATAGAATTGCAAAAGAAGCAGGTAATGAATTATTTCAAGTGAACAGTGATATTACATGTCAAGGTTTTTACCTCACACCAGTGGTTGTTTTATAATATGTTTAGACAGTTGATACTGGGTAGGTTAAAATCAAATGAGAGATCGTGACTTATTTTTAGATGAATTATACTGTACTAGTTCACTCATTCTTTTTCATGTTATGGTTTATATATTCGGAAAAAAGTAATTATAATTTTATCTATTAGTGTGGCAATCCTAGTTTTTTTTTTTTTTAAGGATTTGGTATTAGTGAACCATCATGGATATGAGGAATAGCAGAAATGAGATGGTTATAAAAAAGATTAAAGAAAATCTAGCTAGAAGATGAGATAACAACGGGACCAACCAGGTGGGATTCTCATATTGAAGAGAGCATAGTATTATCGAACTATCAAATGATAAAGTAATTATATCTAATGGAATTACACTTCATAATTCACTAGTTTCAAGTCCTACAACTGCAGTATGTTTATTGGATACAATTCATGTCATTCCTTTTCACCAGGGTAGAAACGTGTTCTGCTCCAAACCCATACTATAATACATAATCGGTTTGATTAATTTGTCCAACATGTGGACGAGTATGGCTATGGTCTCTGAGCTATTCTTTTATACTAGGAACCTAAAAAACATTATACTTACCTTATTTACCCTGTAATTGCACACATACAAGTAACACCACATAACACTCTGGCCAGTAAACAAAGATATTGCATCACATCTACCGTCAATTCAGTAGTTTGAAGTCTGCTTCTCTCTCTCTGACTTCTATTGTTTCTTCAACAGAGATCTTTCCTAAGCCCAAGTTGCCATTAGATTTAACCACCCATTTACATTATCTGCACAGAGTACTTTTTAATATTTTAGGTATATTTGATTTTATTTACCATCGAATATTTATGCAAGACAAAGCAATAATATAAAACTAGCCCTGCGTACCTTTTATTATGTTATCTCCTTGACCCTTCTCCCTCCTCTTCAGGATTGAGTCACATTGTAAGAAAAACGTTAGCAGCCTTGTCGTTTGTTTGCAGTCTTAACTTTTCCATCCTTCTACCACTCCTACAGTCTGTTGACATTTAAGTTTTTTTCAGTATCTTGATTGGCTTCTGGACCAAATAACGCGTAGGCAGAATCTACAAAGTTCATAGTTAAGCATGTTATATTCATGCATGTTATATTACCAGCCGTATTGGTAGGGTAGGAAGTTATACAAGATTGCTGGTAAACATTTACGATGGGTTAAAAATATATTTTAACTTGTCCTCTTACAATTAGCTGTAATTATAATACTTTGAATGAGCGCGTTTATTTCTGATACTGAATTACTAGGTGATCAGATAAAGGGGAAATATGCTAAGATATTTTTTTTTCCTCTCTCTCTCTCCAAGAAATGTTCTGAGAAATTTATGCTTAGCCTTGACTATGAAGTTCGATGTCTTCAATGCTATATTAATCAAGCTTTTATGTTCGCTATGCAATTTATAGTGGCTTTAGGCAATTTCCTTTCTCAACTTATTTTATCAAAAGCCAGTTCAGAAAGTGGCACTTCAGTAAAGGAAATATGTATGTTTCGATGTCACGATGCTATGAACATATTATTTCACTTATGAAAAAAATTTCCTTTAACTGTGACTTTATTTTATTATTTTCCTGATATTCATTGGTCTTTTCACTTAACCTATCTCACATTCCTATAATTTTTGGAAGAAAGAAAATATTTGATAATATGTTCCACCAAGACTCCGTTCGACCAAAGCCATTACTTTTATTAAAAGAAAGAATCCTTGAGCTCATCTGCATAAGAAATCGATCAGTGGTGAGAGGGCTTTCTGATTCTCAAGTGTTTGTAATATGTATAAGATTTAGAAAAATGGTTTTCCTACCTATTGTCTTCATTTTTCTTGTGATTCATTTACATACGTACTCTAAAAAAATATTATTACAACACTTATACAAACCAAAAGGCCTAGATACAAGCATATTTCACTCTTACCTCCCCTTGGTATTAATAAGTAATCAACACACCTTGGTATTTATATACAATTAACATTCCTTGGTATTTTTATATAATCAACGCCCCTTGTTATATATATACATGACCAAGGATGAATTACTTTTCTTATGATTTAATTGCAAATTGACTCTTGAAAATAGAAATGGATAAAACTATTTGTATTAGAGTGAATTAATTTTCCATGATAGTTGATTAGAGTCCCTGCAGGCATGGCTTCGGCTAAGAGGCATAGGTTCGAATTTTTGCCCTGCCAGAAGCTGTTATCATAAATGGGTTTCTAGTGGATATACATAACCAAAGGTAGAATTCGAAATTAAATATCCCATGCTGTTTGATATTTATTTTTATGAAAATCACGAGTATTAGTGATATATATATATATATATATATATATATATATATATATATATATATATATATATATATATATATATATATATAGTGTGTATGTATGTATGTATGTATGTATGTATGTCGACATGTATTATGAAAGTTGCACTTATCCTCTCAGTTACTTATGAGACCCTGTTATAGTATTTAATAATACCTACAAACATTAATAAAAGAATATAATAAAAACTGAAGGACGAAAGTTATAAACAAAAGCGGATGACCCAGAGGGATGAACATGATCACTTGAGAACTTCTACGGATATCGTATTTCTTTGAAGTTATCACGGATAAAATACACGTTCTTTGCCGGGCTCTTCTTTGCGTCAGATTTGTTATGGGATAAAGATTCCTTTTCTGCAAACGATCAAAGTTTGTTCTGGAGAAGAGAGCCATAAAGTTTAAAACACATCCTTCCTTAAATTTGTGTGAGTAGTAGTGGGAGGGGGAGACGGGTTGTGTCCTGTGGCACTATTTAGTTTTCTTTGATTTTTCCAAGTGTCGTTTGGTTAATTTTCACGTAATTTTTATCTAATTCAGTTATTTTTTTTCCTGTCTAATAAAAGTACTGTTTTAATACTCTTCATAATGCGTGCAAGATGC
>NC_090764.1:23171033-23176033 GCF_036898095.1 Palaemon carinicauda
TGGGACAACAGTTATATTGTTAACTTTGAGTTTCTATTGAGTTCCAATTGTTGCATTTTGATTCAAAATAACATTTAGATTTGTAAGTCTTAGCAGTGTCGAGACCAAGTAAGTTACGTTGTATGGTAGCAACGCATGTTTTGCCATGGACTTTCATAGGAATCGAGAAACTGTGCCATTGGGGATATCACAACATTCGATTCTACTGTTATTTAAGAATTCTCATCCTAATATTAATGAAAGTGGTTGAGGAGTCTTGCCAGGTTTCAGCGGAGAGTCTGATTGGGTACCAACCAAAATGTATTAAAAGTTAGTAAATTAATGGTTCTACTAAGCTATAATGTTAAATATACTGATTAGACTGGAAACCGGACTTTGCTGCCCTATCAATTGAATATCTACGGAATGCCTATGGCTTCCTTAGTGGTAATTTTTTTTTTATTCGTTCCCTTTTGGCTTAGTGGTTTTTTTTTTTTTTTTTTTTTTTTTTTTTTTTTTTTTTTTTTAATTCGTTCCCTTGGCGCTAACTCGCTATCTGGTCAAGTGTACTAGTCTTTGGCCTGAATAGTTTTAGAGGATATCGAGTTCAGTGACACTTATTATTAAATGTTAACAAATTGCTGTTTCTTCATTACAATATTCTTCACCATGCTAATACTTTTAACCATCATAAGCCTCTACAACGTTATGACGCTTCTAGAAGGCTGACGTCATAGATTTACAATCACTTGCACTTACTACACAGCCTCTACAACATTGAGAATTTTAACAGAATGCTAAAATCACTGGCTTCACCACCACTTGCACTTACTGCACGGCCTAGTGAAAAAAAAAAACATTTGTAATTGTCCTTGTACAAATTGATAATTTGGAAACTGACGGAACAATATAATCAAGAAATTTTTCTTTATATTATTAACTATTTTTCTGTGAAATATTTAGCCAGTGAGGATGCGTATCGGCGTTGCTATCCTATAAATTAATCTCTCTCTCTCTCTCTCTCTCTCTCTCTCTCTCTCTCTCTCTCTCTCTCTCTCTCTCTCTCTCTCTCGTAGAGACCTTACTACAATTTGATTAACAATCTTCCGGTAATTAGGCCCTCTTGTTATAATTATGTGAAGCTGTTTTTAGGGCAAGAAATAAAAGATGATGACGTCAAGAACAAGATCTCGGCAAAAATAAATGTTAAAGTGGTTAATGGGAAGCCTGTAACATGCTCGAGTGATTTGAACTGAATGGAACGGCCATACAGAATGAAGAATAGATGCATCGGGACAGAAAGAATAGCGTTCTTCATAGTTGAACTGATCCTTAACCCATGTGCTCGTAAGGTCACTGAAATCCATTTGTGAAACCGAAGACCTAGAAAGGTATGACAATTTTTTTTTAAAAATGGGTACCCTGAGATTAATAAAAAATAAAATTATGGTCTAATTTAGGATATAGGGTCACTTGCTTCGATAAAAGGAAGTCAGGTTTATTGATATTATCAAAATAATATAACGCACACATAAGTACACGTATATATGCATATATATATATATATATATATATATATATATATATATATATATATATATATATATATATATATATATGGATGTATATAGAATTATGAAGCTTATCTCTCAACAGGAGCCATTTCCAGATAAAAATGTAATACAACAATCACTGTCACTTTTATGCTTTAAATACTTGATAGTAAATTAAATCACTGTGCAGTAACGTTTCCGAAACATTATACCTACGCTGCCTTCTTAGTGCACACACACATAGCTTGAATATTGAGATCCCTTTTCTCCAAAATCTGTCACCAATCTATCCGACTGTTTCTAGTGAACCCTCAAAGATTTGTGAATTGTACACCATTTTTACCAACCTTTATAACCGCCGTTCTTTCCATATGACTCAGCTTCATAGTGAAGTCAAAGTCTGAATCTTTCAGGACATCATTTTGTTTCCTTTTCTCAGTCCCAAGTGTTCAAATGTCGGAAAGATTCAATTTCCAAATGCTGAAATTCTGTTTGTTTGTGGAAGTGTTAGATATAGAAAGAAGGTTCTTCTTTGAGACAGTAACATCTCTATTAATATTATCGTAAAAGAGCGAGTTGATATACAGAATAGCTGAGGTCTTAAGGAAATTTTATTTGAAATAGGATATGGAGGAAACCTTTGTTGAAGAAAGGGGAAGAAACAGAATTGCAATGGAAATGTGGAAATTGGCAGCGTTAGTAAATTAACCTTATTTAAAAAACAATTTACGGATTTTTGTTAAATCATAAACTGAATGTGGCAAACAAGATTTTATATGTTAATGTTTGATTTTTAGTAATGTTTTCATCCCTCTGAATTCTTGCATATGCAGCTATCCAGAGTTCTAACAATAATATTAATATAACATTTAGCCGGAGAACCATTATGCACCTGTCTTGTATTTCGCTCCCCCTGATATATACTGGTGAATATTAGAATGAATTCTAATTCAAAACTACGGTTAAATATTATATTTATACGGGTTTGTCAGAGCTTGAATGACATGAGCTCCCTTGTCTAGAGATTTAGATTACTGTGATAATTATACTGAAATAACTAAATTATAAAGATATAAGGCAGAATTCAGTCTCTGTTATTACTATCCTCTCAATTCGTTTACTTGTATAAGTTACAAACACACATATTATATATATATATATATATATATATATATATATATATATATATATATATATATATATATATAATATATATATATATATATATATATATATATATATATATATATGTATATATATATATATATATATATATATATATATATATACTGTATATATATGTTTATATATATATTTATATATAATATACTGTATTTATATATATATATATTTATATATATATATATATATATATATACATATATATATATATATACATATATATATATATATATGTATATATATATATATATATATATATATATATTTATATACATATATATATATATGTATATATGTATATGTATATATTTATATGTATATATTATAGATATATATTATATATATATATATATATATATATATATATATATATATATATATATATATATTAATTATATAAGGTTAAATCATTCAATAATGTCACTTACTTGTTAGTATAAGAGAAGTCAATGATATTTTTGTTAGTTACCTGATGAAATAATAATAAAAGAGATGCAAGAATGTTTCTTCTTGTTGAAAGACATTTAGATATGACTAACTACCTGTGGCAAGTCTCAAAGGGATTACTTTCTCAACATCTGATGATTTAGAGATGATATAAAGGAATGGGGAATGATCCATGATATATCTTACCTCATATTGCTGTTGAAATCGATCAATCTCCTAGCTTGAGGTTATTAAAAGGGTTCCGAGAGATGACACTAGGATATTAAATGCACTTCCCTTCAATAGTCACATATCCCATTAGAACTGAAACGAAAATCTTAATCTTTTTCTTGCTAGAAGTTGGGGAACACATCGTCTATTTTTTCCAATTGCTTACCAATATCCGAATTCCATTTCGGGCTGCTCGACAATTTCATGAATGCAATAAATGTTCAAAATAGGTTTGTGACGGAGTTCGACTTCATAGTTTATGAATGATCAGTTTTAGGAAGAACCTGATCTTCTGAACGAGGGTGTGGGGGAAATCGTTAAGGTTCCGGTCTGTCATTTCATATTCTGTTATATTTCTGTGTTGTGTGTGGTCGGTTGACTTTGAAGTTTTGAAGTAGCTTTGAGACAGAGCGAAAGTAAGAGCGTGTGTTTGTGTCGTATTCATTATAGTAATTTTTTTTTTTAACTGAGGCACCGACTCGCAGGGGTGCCCTTATGGTACGGAAAGATTTCCTACTAGTTGATTGGGTGGACAAAATAATTCTAACCAATCGACTAGTACAAAACTTTTCCGAGCTCAAATGGCCCCCTGCGAATCAGTGCAAATGCGCCTCAGTATAAAGAATCGAGTATAGTTGTAAGTGGTAATTGACTATCGTTATCCAAAATAACTAAAGCTGATTTTATGCATTAATCTTAGTTGATCTTTCTTTAGTTTACTCTCTTTCCCCATCTTTCATCTTTTCTTTGTTATGCGAATCATCTTGTAATTAGATTAATTCAATGGTTTTACATTTATGATATTGTTGAAAATACACAGATTCCCATTGTATAAACGTTTTTTTTTTTTTTGGGGGGGGGTTACATATTTTCATAATCGCTACTATTGCTTGAGATTACATTTCCATAAAGTTTTCTTGTGGAAGTACAAATGTTTCCATATTTTCGTTTAAATTTTTCCCAAAAATAAGAGGAAGCTTTTAATAATATATTTATTTTTTGGATTTTTTATTTTCTTTAAAATTTAGTATGGACAATACCTTCATATTATCTTACGTATACAGAACCTTCTTCTAGAGATGGGTAAGCTTTATACGTAGGATCATGTTGTCTTGAGATTTTATATATATGATCGCCTTGAACAGAAGTCATTGCGTATTTGCAAGTCTCCTTAATCGGTAAATTTTAATCTAAATCTCACTTACTTGCACTTTTAGAATATTGCTGAAATTCCTGAGTAACCAATAATCGCAAATCTTGTTGAATAATGTAGGGGACCTATCATCATCCATAAAGATATAATATTTTAGTAGTATTTCACAAGGCGTTTTAGACGAAATAGTCTTCGGTTTATACGTCTGCTGCTGATAATTTCCTTTCTGATCCATTGCTCGCCAGATATGCTTAGTTGAATAGTCAATGATAAGATCCTAGATAACTGAGGTTAAGATATTCTGTAGTTTCTCGGGTCTTTTTGCCCAAACAGCTCATTTCATAATTCACGTCTTCCTGGTAATATTCATCCAGTCAACAACAATTACACTGCATTTTTTTCTTCAACTGCTGTGCTAGTGAGGATTGCTAAGCCATCAGGCAATCTTAAGTAATCTATACTGTTAGGTTGTTGAT
>NC_090764.1:23181033-23201033 GCF_036898095.1 Palaemon carinicauda
TGAATAGAAGGGCCATGGATGCCCGGTGCTTTATCAAGAGGTTTTCTCGTCCTTACCTGTTTCTTTTTCTTTTCAAAACTATCTTTACTGTCCTCTCTTTAGTTGAAGTGGCTATCATGGAGGGTATTTACCTTGCATGGTGTATCGTCTCCGTCATGTTAACCAGATTTTTTGTTGTTACTGGTCTTAAAATGTTTTATTTTAATTGTGTATTACTTTTCTTATAGTTTATTTATTTCTTATTTCCTTTCCTCACGGGGCTATTTTTCCGTGTTGGAGCCCTTGGACTTACAGCATCCTGCTTTTCCAACTAAGGTTGTAGCTTAGCTAGTAATAATGATAATACCGTAATTAATACCAGATTTAATAACTGAGGGTTTTTCAGTGTTTTCAGACCAAATTTTGACCGTTCATGAAGTTTGTCTTTTAATGGTTATTAATGAAATTGATACCAAATTTGGTGTTCACGTGAAAGGTCTTCGTTTGGACTAAGTGGTGATGTACCCGTTTCAGATAAAAACCGGAATGGAAGGAAGGGATGAATATGAGGTCAGTGTTTGTACTCTTAGAGCTCCAAACGGCTATGCACAGGTCGTTCACCTAATCGCAAGAGAAAATAATAAGGAGTCAATAAACAATGAACTAGACGGGCACTCGGTAGAGCGCATATCTTCGCCACCGCCACTTTTGTCAATGACATCACTATATCATGTATACCACAAGATATGAAATTGTATTGTGCACATTTTGGCACTAGTACTATATTAATCAGATAAAACTTGGCCACGATATGGCAAAAAGACGTTTTTTACCTTTTCGTGACCTTAGTCTTGACCTTTGACCCAATCACTCTGAAAATTTAATGAAATTGGCTTTAGATCATGGCCAATCAACCCACTAAATTTCATGAGCTACAGACATACACACAAATAAATACACACCTATCAAAACATAACCTTTGCAACGAAGTTAGCGAAGGTATTGAAGGAACAAAAAAGTAGGAGAAAACAGAGGGGGACCAGAAATTAAAATCTAGAAAATAGAAATTAGAATTTGAGCAATTTTCTAGTATTTACATCCATGACATAAAGGGGGGTCGCAGAATTAAATATTCTTCAATGCCAGTCTTATGGAACCCAATGCAAATCTTATGCTAATAACAGAAAGAAAGTTATAAAGGATACAATTTAAAGGTTCAGTCGAAAGAAATTTTAGCATAGGAAAGGAAATACATGCAATTTAACGTCGAAGAAAATTTTTTGCTCAAATTGAAAAATGACGCTGGGAAAGCTAATACTGTATTCAAATAGTGATACGAAAAATTGTGGCAGAATAAAAAAACCTGAGCAAACTTGGTCGGAAAATATTTTGGGAAAACTCTAACAACAAAACTATCGGTTAAAAATGTTAAATGATTAAATAGCTATTTTCGCTGCTGATTTTTTAAGTTATGGAAAAAATTGCTGATGAATTCATTCCAATATTTACTTTACCATACAAGGGAGGTACTAAAATGGCCTTTTTTAATAAAAGTTTTACCAATTATTTTCATCCAAACTTTTACTGATCAACTTTTAAGCTAAGCACCAACGCTCTCTCTCTCTCTCTCTCTCTCTCTCTCTCTCTCTCTCTCTCTCTCTCTCTCTCTCTCTCTCTCTCTGTTATGAGTATAGAAGTCGAAATTTTAAGGATAATGACATTTCCCTTATATGAAATATATTTTCTATCTTCCCTTTCAAAATATTCTTTCTCCATTTCAATGTTATCACCTGCAGTGGCAGGTTGCAGTGACTTATTTTGAAACCTTTTTTCCCTTTGAATTACTTCCAGCATTTATTATCTTTCTCTAATGACATTAATTGCTTCAATAAGTTCACTAGGTTTATGTGATTTTCAATTATATTGTACACGCGGGACAAAGGAGGCCAAATGGTACTCCTCTAAATCATATCCAATTTCAGTGGAAGAACACAACAGCTTTCCATGTCTGATAAAGCAATAGGGAGTTTGATTAGGTATGAGGACATGCTTTATTTCTTTCAAGGTTGTATGCATAGGATATCTATGGATGTATGTATCCTCTAATAGCAGTTTTCTCTTGATTAAATATTTTTTTCTGTCACTTTGCGTTTTAAAAGGTATTCTTTGTCCGTGATAATTTATTTAGTTTATTACATGGGTTTTCTTTCAACCGATTTTTCTCTCTCTCTCTCTCTCTCTCTCTCTCTCTCTCTCTCTCTCTCTCTCTCTCTCTCTCTCTCTCTCTCTCTCTCTCTCTCCGTGAGAATAGTTATTATGTTCTGTATTTACACCGTAATCCAAGATGGCATGTAACTTGAAACGCAGAAAGTTTCTTCGAAGAAAAAAAATTTATTCTTTGATAATAACTGCTGGTAGGCCAAGGATTCGAACCCTGACCAAACCGGAACTGAATTTCCCCTTGTCATATTAAATGCACCACATAGATTGTTTATTATTAACAAAGCCATATCATAAAATCAAAGTATGTTGGAAGAAATAACGATTAATAGTTAAAACCAGATTAACGTTAATGATCCAGGAGCTTCACTCAACATCATTAACTTCATTCTGGCTTTGATCTCAATTCTTATTCCCCTCAATATGTTTTCTAAATAGGTCTCATGACTGTATTAATAATAAATGATTTATACCGTGTAAAAATTAAGTATCTTCAAGGTAATTCCTACCTGTAAACGATGTTCTGTTAGTATGAATCTTAAATCTGACCAACGTTAGTTTTAAAGACTTAGATTAAAGTTGGTTTTCTAAAATTGTAAGCTGTTAGCAGTGCACCAGCAAGCTAATTATGTTTAGTTTGTACCTAAAATAGGGTTGTAATTCCACTGGAAAAGAATGATCGTATTATAGTCGAACGCTATTTTATTATTTCACGTTTATTTAGATAGAAGAAATTAGATAGAATTAACCAATAACTCTTTCATCATCATGATTGAGGTATTATTACTTTTTTATTCCGGAAAATTACTTTATTAATACGAAATGTTTCATAATATTCAAGAGAAATAAAAGATTCAATGTATTTCGGTACATTTCGCTCACCTAATTCAGCTCTCTCTCTCTCTCTCTCTCTCTCTCTCTCTCTCTCTCTCTCTCTCTCTCTCTCTCTCTCTCTCTCTCTCTCCCTTTACAAATGTCGAATTAGAATTAAAACAAAACGTGCAGGGAGAGACATCCTCAACGCCTCAAAGGTTCGATGTGGGTTAGAGCCATTGTGAAAATCCTCTTCTGATGCTTTAGGATAATTTGAAAGGCCTCGCAAGTAAGCTAATTAGGACGAAAGATTATCCTTAAAGGGGACCGAGGATTATTCTGGGATCTCATTTTGCTCCCCAGAATAATACTATCACATTCATTCAGCTCGTGGGGGTTGTGGGTCGACTGTAACATTGGAGTGACTCGTCTTATTAGTTCTCATGTTGCATTTGTTCTATTTCTTTGTTCTAATAACCCGATAGGTAATGTGTCAGAAAACTCGACATGGTACAAAAATATATCATTTCTCTCTACGGTCTTATTGTAAGATTTGTGGTTTATTTGATCACCTATAACGACTGTCATAAACAATGATTCTGGTTATTGTCCTTATGAACAGTGTAAAGATAATTTAACACACTTCACACACATATTTATGTGTGTATATATATATATATATATATATATATATATATATATATATATATATATATATATATATATATATATATATTTATATATATTTACTTGGAAAGACATAACCAGACATTATATTGTAAAATATTATATGTATATATATATATATGTATGTATATATGTATATATATATATATATATATATATATATATATATATATATATATATATATATATATATATATATATATATATATAGTTTCCCTTCTTTTTGAGACCTGAAAACTGATGTTTCTTTTTTACAAGTGCAGCATAAGAAACCTTTTAAGATTTTTTTAAACATTTTGGAACTCACCATGAAAGCTGAAAATAATAACTTCAGACTACTTGAAGTAAAGGGAATAAATAAAGGCATAAATGATCTGCTTAGAAGTTCACTGCAAAACGTTGGCTGGGGAAAGCTACGCTAAGCAGTATTATGGCCTATGATCGGATATGAAATAGGTTGGTCTTCGCAATGATTTCTCTCTCACTCTCTTCCTGTTATTCATGAACGATGGTTCGCTCGCAGAGACAAAATGTATATTATTTATTGAATGCTTGTTTTTGAAGAGGATGGTACCATTTACGCTTAAGAAGATGCTGATTCTTTCGATTGATTGATTGATTTAAAGTTGTCGTGTATCCTTACATCTAAGGCATTGACGCCGATATCATTTATTATATATAGGAAATAAAAGAATATTCAATGAAAAGCATAAAAGTTAAGATGTCATTATAAAAGTTGAATCGTTTTCAGAAGACCTGCTTCTGAAATAAATCTAAAAATTATTCTTTTGAAATTTTGACAAAGTTTGGTCAATTCATTCGTAGTTACTTGACTAATTATGACATGTATCGTTTGAGGGGTAGATGGAAATGGTTTGGACATGCTCTTCGCACTCCCAAAGAGAGATTGGTTCAGTAAACTTTTAACTGGGCTCTACAAGGGGCTAGAAGAATTGGAAGACCCAGGCATACATGGCTGAGAACTATGGAGCGTGAATTAGCAGATGATGAATGGAGAAGTATTGATTTTAGCTCAAGATAGAGACGTCTGGCGAAATGTAACTGAGGTCCTTTGCGATAATAGGCGTAGGAGATGATGATGATGATGTTCGTGTGAGGATTTCATCTAAAGGTTTATGGAAAATACTACGAAAACTATTGCAGTTTGTTTCATTTTAACTATGATTCTTTTTTAACTTTTGTAAGGGGCTGAACCATCTAGTTTTGAATGGCTTTTGTATTTTTCATTCAATAACAAAACCATTAAATTTAGTTCATGGTCCGGTTTTTTTTTATGAATCGAGGAACTGCCTAGGATTAAAAAGGCTTTTGTATTTGAGCTGGAATTGGATATAAATCCGTATCCCGTTCTATATTTGGTGGTTTTATCCACTGAAAGCCAATTGTATACGCCCCATCGACGCTTTCTTCTACGTTAGCGTTTGCAATGGCAGCGTTATATGATTTTTCTAACTTATGTTAGCAGATTATCTGAGTTTTTTTTTTTTTTTTTTTTTTTTTTTTTTTAAGGTGTGATTCATTAAAAGTTTAAAGGTCGCTCATGGATGGCAGAGACAAGGGACAGTGACAATGTACTAGCCGACAATACTGACCTCATATACATATGATCAGCACCCAAACCCCCTCTCCATCCTAGCTAGGACCAAGGAGGATCAAGCAATGGCTGCTGATGACTCAGCAGGTTTACCAAATCCCCCATCCTTAGCTCACAAGGATGGTGGGGTTTCAGACTCTACAAGAAACTGTCGAGCTTGAGTGAGATTCGAACCCCAGTCCGGCAGATTGCCATTCAGGGACGTTTCCAATAGGCTACCACAAGCCACGTATCTAATGACCAAAAGTTTATGGAACTCGGTGAAAAAACTATTTGAATTTGAAGTGTACTATCTTGTGACTATTCTTTGCTTTATAATAAAGCCTTCGGTTATTAAGACTTTGATCATCAGGGTTATTAAAGTCCAATCGGCGTGACTGAGCAACCATTATAATTATTTAGTAATTATCTACGTTAAATATATATCTGATTTACTAAAGGACCTCGGGGATATAGAACCAGGTTTATCATCATTTGTAATCTAAAGAATTTTAATTTAACTCACTTTAGGGCCTGAAATGGACCGTATTCCGTCTGATTATTAATGTTGTTTTTGGTAATGGCGTAACAACAACGCAAACACGCTTTATTACGGGCCGTATTCCCTCTCAATTACCATTTCACTTCAATTAAGGTTGTCATATACCTGTTTATGATTTGATATTTTAATTAAATGACGGGGACATCATGAATTCTGGATAACAGAGATTTATTGCACTTAATACATCGGCTCTCATGATTAAATTTACTCATCCATTTGTATTTGTCCTGGAAATGAGAGAACGAACATTATGTTACCTGATATTGCTGATTGAACTGATCCAGACCATGTTTCCCTAACAATTTTCAAAAGTAAGGTCATTGCCATTCTCTCATTTGGAATTCATGGAAATAATATCGAAATTTATACTGGAGCTCTCTGAAAAGTAATGGATTTCTTAATGAATACCTTAGTACGTAAAATGGGATCATCGCGTTTTTATTCCCACAAATGTGTTATTGCACAATTGCAGTCATATTGAATATTTATTGTGTGAGAGAGAGAGAGAGAGAGAGAGAGAGAGAGAGAGAGAGAGAGAGAGAGAGAGAGAGAGAGAGAGAGATGAATGCCCTTGAATCATTTGGGAAATATGTGAATACAACACTTTGTCTCCTGTTCTTCGTTAGAAAAGTATTATTACTTGTGTAAGTTTCGCAATACGAACCACACAGACAAATGAGAGAGAGAGAGAGAGAGAGAGAGAGAGAGAGAGAGAGAGAGAGAGAGAGAGAGAGAGAGAGAGAGAGAGCGCTAAGACTCAATGATTTCATTCTACTGTTTCGAGGATTATTCTCCTATCTGTATTCCAGTCATTTAGTATAAATTAGTTTTTATTTAATATAATCATTACTGCATTCAAAGTCACAGATGGTTTGTTACCATACAGGCCCAAGAAGGGTTTATAAATAGATTAAAATTATGTATATATGCCGTAACATCATATTTGGGATACAGAAGTGCGTACTAATTCATTAAAGGTGAAACGTTACTCATGTCAGGACACCCAATGTCTTACAGATATATTCAACTATTTCGTGTAGCATAGATTAATATTTCATGCAGTGCATTAATTATTTCTTTCCTAACGATAGTGCATCAAATTTAACGTTATACTCACTTTTTCCCCCCAAAGATTTCACCAATCAGACCTCAAATGGCAAAAGAATATATAATCTTAAAGTTAAGTCCATTCAGTTGACTTATTTATTAGAAAACGTTTCCTAATGGCCACGCAGCCCTTTTTTGAAACAAGTCTTACAAAGTTTAGCCCTGAAATTAGGATATCAACGAAGTAACAGTGATTACAGTTGTGATGGCCGGTGTGGTAACATCTCTGACTGGTGAACGCCTGACTGGTGTTCGAGTCAAGCTTAAACGCTTTAGTTTCTTTGGTCGCTACAACCTCACCATCCTTGTGAGCTAAGGATCGGAGGTTTGGGGGAGCCTATAGCTTTATATGTTGAATCATCAGCAGCCATTGCCTGACCCTCTATGATCGTAGCTTGGGTGGTGTGGGGCCTTGGGCGCTGATCATATCTATATATGCTCAGTCTCTAGGGAATTGTCCTGCTCGATAGGGCAATGTCACTGTCCCTTGCCTCTGCCATTCATGAGCAACCTTTAAACCTTTTGTCTCATATTCTTAAGAATTTTACATCATACAATGATAGTAAGGAATGGTTTGTTCTTAAAGGTAACTATACAACTCCCGATAGCCGTGAAGGTAGTTCAAATAGAACTTTTTGCTTTTCATTAAGGAAGAGCATAGTCCGTTATTTTCCATGTTCTCTTTCAAGCACAGTAAGCAAACAAATACACGAAAAGCAAACCAATTCGTATTGGATGAACACTGCTTCTCTTTAGCATTTTTCGTCAGCCTTTTTTCCCAGAGGTCTATTAGAAATAAAAGAATAATCCAATCCATTGTTACTCTCACGTTTCTGTTTGATTTTTTTTTACGCGTTATTGTATTCTTTTGTTCCATGGCTTAACTTATTTTTTTTTTTAATTCATTTTCGTGAATGTATCTTTTAAATATTTTTTCCCTTAGTTCCAAATAATCAGTAAATTCTGATATCCTTAAGTTTTTTCTATAAGAAAAATCTTCATAATCAATAGTGTGTATATGCCAATATACAGTACATTTATACACACACACACACACACACACACACACATATATATATATATATATATATATATATATATATATATATATATATATATATATATATATATATATATATATATATATATATATATATATGGATATACACTGCTATGAGAACTGGCTAGTAGTTTATGATAATGAATCACTGAATTCATGAGCAAAAATGTTCCTAAGGTTGTGTTGTGAACCCATTGGAGGAGGAAATGTCGCTTAATTGGCTGACAACCCTCTTAGTGATCTGATGCTAATGGCAACCATACATATCGTTTCATTTTTTTGTATCAAGGACTACTCTAACCTGCTACTGTGGCAGGATGAGGTATGCTGCTTATTAGTTCCGGAGGAAAGACCCGTTGTTTTGGATAATCAAAATTTATTCACTAGGCTGGGTATTACTTTATTAAGTACTGAAACCTCTAGTTACTTCTTACCTCCTCTTACTTTTCACTTACGGGCTGCCAACGCAAGAGCCCGTGTCTTACGTAAGGTAGGGAGATATAAAATGAACGAACGAACAAACTTCTTATTATTAAGTTTAATTACGCTTGTAACCAGATTATCAAGGTTTATATGCTTTATTATTATTATTATTATTATTATTATTGTTGTTGTTATATTTTGATTTTTATTAGCAATTAACCTTTAAATGATAAGGTTACTTGTTAACAATTATTTTTATTTTTCGAAGAACCTTACGTGTGCACAGAAATGATGGGCGAATAAACCAAAACGTTTTTATATTTCAATTCCATATAAGAGCGTTGACGGAATATTTATTTCGTATCTTTCCACCTTGGTTTCTATAGACAGCTCAAGTCCTGCGCAAATCTTTTGTACACGTTCTAATATTTATTCCATATATTCAAGTTGTCGTTTTTAATATCCTTGGTTTGATTTTTAACTTTATCAATAATGTATTTAATATCCTTTTTAGTACATCAATTAATTTATCATATACACGCACATATATATGTATGCATTTATACATATATATACACACATATACACACACACACACACATATATATATATATATATATATATATATATATATATATATATATATATATATATATATATTAGTGTACACTGTCCGTCAAAGATAACACCTTTATATTTATATAGATATGCACACGCATGCAACCCCCTCTCACTCCCCTACCCGAGGGACAGGGAAATCTGGGAGTGACAGGAACGATATATATATATATATATATATATATATATATATATATATATATATATATATATATATATATACATACTGTAAAGTATAAACTCGCATTGTTACAAACAAATGCTATTTGAGAAGTCTATCAGAAAACCCAAAGGTCTTCATTAGGACATAGTTGAGTCATTACCTTCTTTGTTAAGGTACTGAAAACAAACCAGTGGCAGACAGTCGCTGCTCAAAAGAAAAAACAAGGCAGGACCCAAAGAAACCCAGAAACAATTTTTCAACCCCGCATTACGGTTCAAGGCTAGGAAAGGCAGAGTTAACGACACACACACACACACACACACACACACACACACACACACACACACATGAAGGAAGGCTCGACTAAGGAAAGATGTACAGAAGTTACCTAAGTATATATATATATATATATATATTAATAATATATATATATATATATATATATATATATATATATATATATATATATATATACATAGATTGATATATATATATATATATATATATATATATATATATATATATATATATATTATATATATATTTATATACTGTATATATATATATATATATATATATATATATATATATATATATATATATATTATAAATGTAGACACTTGCTCTTTATTATGTAGGGGAGATTACCAGATCTTTTCAGTTTTCGATATTTGTGTAGGCCTTATTTTGTGCAAATGTCGTTCTCTTTTTGTGGGGTCTTTCCAGAGATGGTTATATCATTTCCCTGAATCCATTCCCACAAGAGGCATATCCTCTATATAATGAAGAGCAAGTGTGTGTGGCTATGTATAGATATAAATTTATCTTCCCTGTCACGCTGAGCGGCATCCACTAGGTAACGACAATCTCCCACAAATTACCCAAACTGTCTTGTGGTAGTTAGGAAAGGCGGAGAGGGTGGGAAGGGTTGAATCTGTGTTTGCATATCTATCTAAATATTTAGCCGTCATTTTTGACGGGTCATGTATACTATGTATGTAAGTTACCCATTTCTTGTGGTTCCTGAAATTTGATAATGAGTATGATTATGAGCCAGCAAGACAAAAAAATATGCCACACATGGATATAAACACAGGTGTAGAGAGGGAGTAAAACCATGAGGAATCTCTCTCTCTCTCTCTCTCTCTCTCTCTCTCTCTCTCTCTCTCTCTCTCTCTCTCTCTCTCTCTCTCAAACCAGCAAGATCGAAGTGTATTCGATATTTTTTAAATGCTTCTTTTTCCTCCATTCTGGTAACGATGACACCAAAAGTGACAAATTTCGTTTACTAGCATTCCCCCCCAATGGAAACTGAACTCAGCAGTGATACACGGCTTCAATAAAAGAAACAATAAACAAATAGAAATAAGCGTTTTTTAGTGTTGCTTTGTCTTTTATTCTGCCACGTTTTTGTCCATATTGATAAGTTTTTGGTTAAAAAATACACGGGATTTTTTTTTATCTAAATCTGTTATACCACTTGAAAGAAAAACCATAAGTTTTGAGTTTATATGTATTGTTTAAAAATAATTAAAGAGCCTAAACTTTATATTTTCGCTTTCCTCCAACCAGACAGTTATTTTCCAAAGTCTTTCCTGCTTTACAAAAATGAAGCAATGACACTTTGCTTTGATTCAGTTTATCTCGTAAGCTCCATTGCACTGGAAAGTTTCTTCCAGCTATTCAATTTCTAACATAAGCAAGACAAATAAGATAAGATGAAAATGTAATAGTATTTCTAGGTCAAGAGATTGAGTCTGGCAGTGAAGCATCAATAAAGACAAGCCTTAGGTATATATATATATATATATATATATATATATATATATATATATATATATATAAACTGTATATATATACTATATATATATATATATATACACACACATATATATATATATATATATATATATGTGTGTGTGTGTGTGTGTGTGTGTATGTATGTATGTATGTGTTTATTAACAAAGTACGTAAAGCATCATTACTTCCACTAACAAAGTAAGGATTAAGTAGTTTTCAGCTGTGTTTGTCCATCTTATGAAAATATTTCAATAACGTAGAATTTTCTTTAGAGAAAATCAAGTTTTATGCGATCATGGGGTATATTTAATCGTTGTTTGACTACTTTCTTTTTTCATGCGTAAATGATAAAGAAAATAATCTCTAGTGCTTTTATCATCATTATTGTCATTCATGGTGTCGAATTTGAAAATCACTAGATGATGTTACCTTTAAATTGTCCATCTCATATCCTGAAATAAAATGTTCATTCAAATCGATTTTATCTGTTATTACGTATGTATATATATATATATATATATACTATATATATATATATATATATATATATATACTATATATATATATATATACTATATATATATATATGTATATATATATATATATATATATATATATATATATATATACTGTATATATACATCTTGAAATATTGTGGTCGTAAAAATATAAAATTGAACACGTGATTATAAGCTTATCCTGTTGACTATTACTGGTGTACTCTCCAACATTCATAAGAAATTAAACTGGTTTTATCGCTATCATTGAAGACAATAGCTTTCGACAGTGTTTATTATATCTACTTATGAACATACAAAGTTAATGGCCAACCTTATTGTTGTATATTTCAACAAAATTGTTCTCCATTTTTTTATTTGAACAAATGATTGGGTTCTTCTCTGTTTGAATGAGTCTATAAGGTGTAATGTGTGTCTATAAATATTGAAGGCAAAATTAGCAGCTTCCTGGCTAGCACAGTGGTAACGCATTCGTCTAGCATTTGCCTGGCAGCAGATCGATTCCAGTCCAGGACCGTGAGTATAAACTGTTCACTGGGGCTGATTTTCATTATTATTATTATTATTATTATTATTATTATTATTATTATTATTACTTGCTAAGCTACAACCCTAGTTGGAAAATTAGGATGCTATAAGCCCAAGGGCTCCAACAAGGAAAATAGCCTAGTGAAAAAAGGAAACAAAGAAAAATTAAATATTTTAAGAAGAGTAACAACATTAAGATATCTCCTATATAAACTATAAAAATTTAAAAAAAAACAAGAGGAAGGGAAATAAGATAGAACAGTATACCGGTGTACCCTCAAGCAAGAGAACTCTAACTCAAGACAGTACAGAGGCTATGGTACTACCCAAGACAAGAGAACAATGGTTTGATTTCGGAGTTTCCTCCTAGAAGAGCTGTTTACGAAAGCTAAAGGGTCTCTTCTACCCTTACCAAGAGGAAAGTGGCCACTGAACAATTACAGTGCAATAACCCCTTTGGTGAAGAGGAATTGTTTGGTAATCTCAGTGTTGTCAAGTGTATGAGGACAGAAGAGAATATGTAAAGAATAGGCCAGACTATGCGGTGTGCGTGTAGGCAAAGGGAAAATAAACGGTAACCAGTGAGAAGGATCCAATATAGTAATGTCTGGCTAGTCAAAGGACCCCAACTCTCTGATGTGTATGGGGACTGCAGTGTTGGGCTGAGTCTTACCTTGCCGGGCTGACGTTCTGGTGAGCGTCTCTTCGGGTAATACTTGAACTGAAACCAAGTACCCTTACCTCTTTAGCTTTTTTACCTTTTGACAATCTACGCCAAAGACTTGATACCAAATATAGATGTATATATGTAAACACTAGTAACAAGACGTGTCGGCCATTCAGTCTAGTTCTCAGTGTTTGTTTATTTGTAGGCAAGGCAATCCCACAGTCAGTTGTTAACGAACCGACAAAACTCGGTTTACTTTCCCTCGCTATCAAAAGAGGCACAGAGGGAATCATTTCCTCTCTCAAATACAGTTCCTGAATTTTTGCCTTCAGAGCAAAGGATTCCCCAACAATGACCTCAATGGACACTCGAAATAAGGAAAACTATATAGGCACTAAATTGGCCAAACGTTGTTTTTATTGTTTGGAAAAAAAAAAATTTAATACTTCCTGTTAATCTAATTTCATGGAAACATCATTAATGGTGTAGATTGTTTTTAGTTATTAAATTTTTTTGTTAATGAGAGAGAGTGTTCTATGCAAATAAAAGTTGCCTAAGTTATGACGGAAGTATATTGATTAAATGAGCATTTTCTATAGTGATCATCTGCTAAGGGCATTAAACCGCAATCAAGTTCTGTTAGTAAGTTCTTAAGGTGCCCCTCTAAGTATTTTTTCATGACTTCTAATGTAATGAGATTGTTATCTACATGAACATCAACTGTTAGAGTTAAAGGGAGAGAAAATACACGGAAAGGTTGGTGAATAAATGGAGAAATGCTATCTGAACTAAATTTATATGCAGTCCTTGGTCAATAAGATAGGTGTTTGGAGATCTATTGAACGTGGAAAATTGAAAAGAGGCAAGATAAATAAGATAGAATAGTGTGCCCTAGTGTACCCTCAAGCAAGAGAACTTTTACCCAAAGACAGTGGAGACCATGTCACAAAGACCATGGCATTACCCAAAACTAGAGAACAATGGTTTGATTTTGCAGTGTCCTTCTAGAGTAGCTGCTTACCATAACTAACCTCTGAACAATTATAGTGCAGTAGTTAACCTCTTAATTAAAGAGGAATTGCTTGGTAATCTCGGTGTTGTCAGGCGTATGAGGATAGAGTAGAATGTGGAAAAATAGGCCAAACCATTAGGTGTATTATGTAGTCAAATAAGAAATAAGCCGTAACCATGGATAGGGATCTAATGTTGTACTGTCTGGCCCTTCAAAGGACCCAATAACTCTAGTGGTAGGATCTCATCGGGTGCCTGGTGCCCTGGCCAACCTACTACCTATTTGTTTTGAATGTTCTAAACGTCAGGAAGACGGTAATTATAAGGTCTACAATAATTTTAATCCTATATCAGAACAACGTTTCATTATTCAAGTCACACTATCGTAGGGGGTTGGTGATATTAGATATTATGAACCTTTCAGAGCACAACAATAGGAAGCACTTATTTTCTAGCCTTAGTCTTTTCCCATATAGCTTGAAGCTATATCCATATGACACTCACACAGGCAAGATTTACTGCAGTCCATCTTCCATTAAAAAAGGGATCAACCTCTGTTCTCAAAGTCTTGCATCTTCTCTTTCATTGATGAGAGGATTGCAGGTAAATGAACACCTGGTTGTCTTGGCAAAGGCTTGTTATGTTATGGCTACAACAGCTGTCATACCATTCACCAGTGTATTGAGCAATTAATGCTCAAATCAGCGACTCTTGAGCTATTACTCGAGCTTGCAACAAGTTACCATCACAGTCATTAGTCTCCCCTGTCACTTATCCTTAGATGACCCTTCTGTTACAGTATCAACAAGAAGCAATGCCAGAAATTCCAAGAAATTAAATACTATCAGTAATGAGGTGGCCATTATGGCACAGCTGCCATATTCTCTTATCTGCACTCCGACCTCCATTGAAGAAAAAAATCTGCCCATGTTTTCAAAGTCTAGAATTCTTCCTATCTGTAGTCCCCAAAGAGGGTAGTGTTGTCAGTGCACCTCCTACGGTATACAGTAGGTATTACTTAATGGTGTTGGCACTGTTCCTTCGGCCTTTAGCTGTTCTGGCTATATATCCATCTGCATTTCATTATTTCATGCTTCCTTTCTTCCATCTTGCTGTCCAGCCTCATCTAACTTTTACTTCTTGGTGAATCTTTAGGATTTTCCCTAGTTGGACTTCGGTGCTGAATTGCCTCATAAGCCCCATTTTTAGGCTACATAGGTCAAATTCATAAATTCAATTCAACCCCATCTTTGTTAGAAATGTTGTGCACAAAATAACTAGCCACAATGGCTGCTGCAGTGATGAAACCTTTCACCAGGAATTCAAGCAAGGAATTCTCGAACCAGATGTGAAACAATGATCTTCAATTCTCAAGGAATTGCTTGACTCAACTACTAGTTACCATCATAGTCCTTTGCCACTTTGTTCGCTCACCCTCTTAAGACCCATCTACAACAGTATCGACAAGAAGTAGTATCAGACAGCCCAGAAAATCAAATGCCAGCGTTGGTTGGAGGTCAATATGGTATCAAGTGCCAAGTCCCATTTTCTTAAGTCAACCTTACATAGACAAAAAAAAAAAAAAACCCGCCTTTTTAAAAATCCTCCCACCACCAATAGCCTTCTTATTGGTGGTGGGAGGATTGTGCCCAAAGGAACACCTATTTGTCATTGCTGCCCCAATTGTCAAGCCATCCAGCAGCACTCGAAGCTAGTAATCCTCTTGTTAGTTTTGAGACAACAAAACAGAAATTTTCTCGTGCTTCCTTGGACCTGATGCAAGTTATCCTCCCAAACATTAGGTCATTTGTGTGTGCGTGTAAACATGCATGACGAAAATTACCATACAACTAAAGGAAAGGGATAACTGTGGAGCGTTATATTTCCGGTGGTGTCTGCAATCATTTTCAAATAGTACATGTTTGAAAATGGGTTGAGGCATCTCCCTAAATATAAGATTTCCCACTATCCTACTCTTTGGGTTGTACTTGTCTATATACTTACTGTATATAAATGCACATTATATTATATGTCCCTTTATATATATATGCTTACATTGTATGTATGTATATGTAATATATATATATATATATATTTATATATATATATATATATATATATATATATATATATATTTATATATATATATATGTATTTATATATCACCATCATCATCATCATCAACGTCATCATCATCATCATCAACTGCGCCTGTTGACGCCAAAGGCCTTGGTTAGATTTTGCCAGTCGTCTCTATCTTGGGCTCTTAAATCAATACTAATACATTCATCATCATCTACTTCACGCTTCATAGTCCTCAGTCATGTAGGCCTGCTCTTGCAGCTCTTCTAGTTCCTTGTGGAGCCCAGTTGAAAGTTAGGTGAATTAATCTCTCTTGGGGAGTGCGAAAAGCATGTCCAAACCATCTCCATCTACCCCTCACCATGATCTCATCCACGGTACTTTAATAATCTCAATTATAGTTTCATTTCTAATCCTCTCCTGCCGTTCAACTCCCAATAATCTTCTGAGGGCTTTGTTCTCAAATCTACAAAATCATTCTAAAGACCCTGTATTAGAGATCATACAGTAGTTCCTAAATATTTAAATGATTCCATCCCATTAATCTTTCTTCTTCCAATATTTCATCTTACCTTAAGCCTGATCTCATGTGATATTTCATGCATTCTGGTAAGCATGCATCGATACTTATATATATATATATATATATATATATATATATATATATATATATATATATATATATATATATATATATATATATATATATATATATATATATATATACACACACAGTATATAGACATTTATGTATGTGTATCTATCTAAATATATATATATATATATATATATATATATATATATATATATATATATATATATATATATATATATATATATATGTGTGTGTGTGTGTGTGTGTGTGTGTGTGTATATATGTTTGTGTGTGCAATATATAGATTTACATACACTCACTTGCATGCAATTATGTACACTTGATGTTCAAAACATATAACCATATTAGATTTACACAAAAAATTTACAATAACCTCTATAATGAAGTCTCTCAGCTTATGTATATACAATTTGGTAAAATCATGTACTTACATGAATTTCATGGTGGAAAAAAAATCTTTTTCAAATGATAAACATATAAGAGCCGTTCTCGCTCCTTGTGATAAAAAATAAACAATTTATGCATCTCTCACTCTCTCTCTCTCTCTCTCTCTCTCTCTCTCTCTCTCTCTCTCTCTCTCTGGTTTGAGACTGCGCTCTGCAACGTTATGAATAAACGAGTCTAGTGGCTCTTTCTGTATGACACTGAGGACTGTTTACTCTCCTTGGCTGCGAAGTAAAGATAAACAGAATCAAGAGCAAGGAGCTTGTTTATTTGACATCGCTTTCCCGGTTCAAACTGAACGATTATACGAGTAAATACAAATTTTGTGGGCAACCCTGACATTATCTCGAAGAAGAATCTCTATATTTAGATTTAATACGGGAAGAAATTTTTATGAAGGATGTTTAAGTTAGAGATAGGTGTGACCCAATAAAATCTGGAATCTTACATCACTCGTACTACTCATAGTGTACAAGTTAAAATAAAAGTAGTGTGATTTCAGAGGGGCTTTTAGTAGGTAATTACCTAACTGAACGGAAAATTAAATTTTGAATTAATGAAAAGTGACAGACTAACTTGAAAAAAAAATCTAAACAGGATCTGCATAACAAAAAGATGAAGCTCAATATAGCAATATCCGAAAACGGTAATAACTCAAGATAAACAGAGTTCTATTTAAAGAAAATTAATACATGGAAGAATTTACAAATGCAGCAGTTATTCCCAAAAGAGACAAAGTCTATGGTTCTGTGAATGCTGCTTGTTTTTTATATAAAGGCTAAAGTAAACATCTTTTAATTTTCGATGGGTTATAAATATGTCCAGCCAACTTAAAAAAATCATATGGTTTCTTATGATAATTATTCAGATAGTACAATATTGTCCGTTTACTTAAGCTCAGATTCATGTGCAAAATCGAAAGTAGGTCATACCACGTTAATCAGAAATTATACCTTCCCATCAATACATTGTTGGTATAGATAAAACTACCTAACGCAAGAATAACATTATCCCAGAGAAATTTGTCAAGTCCTATTTTCATAACTTCATGGAATCTTTGGAAAATTCATGAAGATTACCATAAGATTCATGCATGACTCTAAGGCTATGCAACTTTCTATCATCTAAATACTTAATGTTTTGTTGATATAATCTGTCTGAAAAGTGTCACTGTCCTAAAGTTAAAAAAGCATGATTTAAAGGACTTCGAATTTTTACAAGGTTCTAAATATTTGGTGTTGAACATTCTAACTGATTTTGTACCCAAAATCTCGAGCCTTTTTGGGATTTGATCACAAGGATGACAAGTTTCCGATCACCTTGATTCCAGAAGTGTGGTTAACCGATACTCTCTGGTGATTTTCATCACATTTTGAGAGCTCCAGAAGGATGCTATAGATACCGAGCACAAGGGAACAATCCAAAATGATGAGATGAGAAATAGTTGGAATTTTGAGTTTATTGACGTGCCAAAACTATTTCACAAATAAAAATATCAATTCCCAATCCATTTCAAAGGGGAACAAAATACCATATAAGTTCATTCCCCTTAGAGGCAAAATTGTGGATTGTCATGGTCCTCAAATAAGGACTCATTTTACTCTTAATCCTAGTTAAAAGAGAGAAAACGTTAAACATTCAAATACTAAATGGAATGGTAATAGAAAATAAAAAAATTGCCTTTTTCCATGGGAATTTGTAAAGCAACACTTCTCCCATTCTGAGGAGAAAGTGGATAGTCTACAAACGGTCCCCGATTTGCTCAAAGCGGTGGAAGAATATGCAGTAATTTATGTTACCCACTGTCTAGATATATTAGACCTTGATGTATCCTACCTTTTGATAATTTCAGACAGCTAGAAAACACTCTTGAGAGTTCAGACCTCCACCCGGGAAGCTTATTTCTTGAAACCAGCTTGACCTTTGACCTAGGACTTTCACAATTGAATCACTTCCACGTCTCGGCATAAGAATCAATTAGTGAAAGTTTCACTATTCTATGAGTGAAATTGTAGTCAGGAAGTCGTTCGCAAACAAACTATCAGACAAACAGGGGTGAAAACATAACCTCCTCCCAGCTTCATTGGCGGAGGTAATAAAATTGATTAACCATTAGTATTGATCTGGTTTGGAAGACCACGAATATATCGTAATTAGAGAAAAAGATTTCCCCTTTAAAGCCTTCTCGTGATTTCCATAGAATACAAAGCCTTTCCTTGGAATGGAAGGCATTGAGAAAGCTAAGATATTTGTTGTAGAGATATACATAACGCCACCAAACATGAATTTTATATAAGGCAATTGATAATAAACACCTAATGTACTTAAGTTAATGCACTCCTATGGATGACAAGACCTGGTTACTCGGCGAATTTATTGATTCCCATATCGAAGTTGTCACCTAACTATGTAACTTTATAAGAAAGTCACATTACAATTGTTTATATTCCTAATCGACTTGCTTAAAAGGTACAGTTTTCCTTTTAGAGCTTTGCTAAATTTCTTCAGCTTCTTAGATGACCTGGTTACATGGCAATTTTGCTGTTGAGTAAAATTATTTCTTGACAATATAATGTTTCGTCCTTGATTGCCAATGGCATCTCTGGATAGCTTGGGACTTTTAACCGTGATATATGGCATGAAGTCTCTTAATACCTGGAGCCTATAATGAGTAAGCAGAAAGGGGAGGAGATCGAAGCATTCCTCTCTCGGGGCAATCAGTGGATTTAAAGGAATAGTGAGTCGAGGAAGTCAAGCTGTCCAATGGTTGTCATAACAGTTTTTTGGCAAAAAAGAAACTTTGAAAAATAAAAAAAAAGAGATAATAGAAAAATATATAATGGGCAATTCTTATATTTCAAATAGTATTAATATTTTGCCCTTGTAATTTTCATTGATTTTGATACGTTTGTTTGATCATTATCATATCATGTGATTTCATATAATGTGATTTCGTTTTCAATATTCATTTTATCTGCCATTTAAAGAACAAAGATTGGCAAGTTATTTAATTATTTCAAAGCGTGTGATATCGATTGGTATGCTTATTTACCTTGGTTTTTATTAGCAAATAATTTGTACTTTTATGCCACTTCTCTTCTCTTTCTT
>NC_090764.1:23211033-23226033 GCF_036898095.1 Palaemon carinicauda
CATTCCCTTCATTTTCAAGTATTTGTTTCCCATTCCCTTCATTTTCAAGTATTTGTTTTCCCTTCATTTTCAAGTATTTGTTTCCCATTCCCTTCATTTTCAAGTATTTGTTTCCCATTCCCTTCATTTTCAAGTATTTGTTTCCCATTCCCTTCATTTTCAAGTATTTGTTTCCCATTCCCTTCATTTTCAAGTATTTGTTTCCCATTCCCTTCATTTTCAAGTATTTGTTTTCCCTTCATTTTCAAGTATTTGTTTCCCATTCCCTTCATTTTCAAGTATTTGTTTCCCATTCCCTTCATTTTCAAGTATTTGTTTCCCATTCCCTTCATTTTCAAGTATTTGTTTCCCATTCCCTTCATTTTCAAGTATTTGTTTTCCCTTCATTTTCAAGTATTTGTTTCCCATTCCCTTCATTTTCAAGTATTTGTTTCCCATTCCCTTCATTTTCAAGTATTTGTTTCCCATTCCCTTCATTTTCAAGTATTTGTTTCCCATTCCCTTCATTTTCAAGTATTTGTTTCCCATTCCCTTCATTTTCAAGTATTTGTTTCCCATTCCCTTCATTTTCAAGTATTTGTTTCCCATTCCCTTCATTTTCAAGTATTTGTTTCCCATTCCCTTCATTTTCAAGTATTTGTTTCCCATTCCCTTCATTTTCAAGTATTTGTTTCCCATTCCCTTCATTTTCAAGTATTTGTTTCCCATTCCCTTCATTTTCAAGTATTTGTTTTCCCTTCATTTTCAAGTATTTGTTTCCCATTCCCTTCATTTTCAAGTATTTGTTTCCCATTCCCTTCATTTTCAAGTATTTGTTTCCCATTCCCTTCATTTTCAAGTATTTGTTTCCCATTCCCTTCATTTTCAAGTATTTGTTTCCCATTCCCTTCATTTTCAAGTATTTGTTTTCCCTTCATTTTCAAGTATTTGTTTCCCATTCCCTTCATTTTCAAGTATTTGTTTCCCATTCCCTTCATTTTCAAGTATTTGTTTCCCATTCCCTTCATTTTCAAGTATTTGTTTCCCATTCCCTTCATTTTCAAGTATTTGTTTTCCCTTCATTTTCAAGTATTTGTTTCCCATTCCCTTCATTTTCAAGTATTTGTTTCCCATTCCCTTCATTTTCAAGTATTTGTTTCCCATTCCCTTCATTTTCAAGTATTTGTTTCCCATTCCCTTCATTTTCAAGTATTTGTTTTCCCTTCATTTTCAAGTATTTGTTTCCCATTCCCTTCATTTTCAAGTATTTGTTTCCCATTCCCTTCATTTTCAAGTATTTGTTTCCCATTCCCTTCATTTTCAAGTATTTGTTTCCCATTCCCTTCATTTTCAAGTATTTGTTTCCCATTCCCTTCATTTTCAAGTATTTGTTTCCCATTCCCTTCATTTTCAAGTATTTGTTTCCCATTCCCTTCATTTTCAAGTATTTGTTTCCCATTCCCTTCATTTTCAAGTATTTGTTTCCCATTCCCTTCATTTTCAAGTATTTGTTTTCCCTTCATTTCCAAGTATTTTTTTCCCTTCCTTTCCAAGTATTTGTTTCCCTTTCATTTTCTAGCATTTGTTTCTCATTCATTTTCTAGTATTTGCCTCCCCTTCCTTTTCAAGTCTTTGTTTCCCCTTCATTTTCAAGTATCCTTTTCACCTTCATTTTCTAGTATTTGTTTCCCCTTAATTTTCATGTCTTTGTCTCCCCTTCAATTCAAGTATTTGTTTCCCATTAATTTTTTAGTATTTGTCTCCCTTTCATTTTTAAATATTTGTTTCCCCTTCATTTTCAAATATTTTTTTCTCCATAATTTTCAAATATTTGTTTCCCCTTCATTTTCAAGTATTTTTTTCTCCTTCATATTTAAGTATTGGTTCCCCTTTCTTTTTAGATATTTGTTTCCCCTCCATTTTCAGAACTTTGTTTCCCCTTCATTTTAAAATTTGTTTCCTCTTCATTTTCAAAATTTTCTTTGCTCAACATTTTCCTGTATTTGTTTCCTCTTCATTTTATATTTTTTTCCATTCAATTTCAAATTTGAGTTTCCCTTCATTTTCTAATTTGTGTTTCCCTTCGTTTTCAAGTATTTGGTCCCCTTCATTTTCAAATATTAGTTTCCACTTTATTTTCACATTTTTGTTTCCCTTCATTTTTCAAAATTTTGTTTCTCCATTTTCAAGTCTTTATTTCCCTTTCATTTTCAAGTATTTGTTCCCCTTCATTTTATTTTTTTTTCCCTTTGAATTTTAAATATATGTTTCCTCTTCATTTTAAATTTTTATTTCCTCTTGATTTTTAAGTATCTGTTTCTCCTTAATTTTCAAGTTTTGGTTTCTCCTTAATTTTCAAGTATTTGTTTCGCCTAAATTTTCAAATATATGTTTCCACTTCATTTTCATATACTGTATTTGTCTCCCCTTGAGAACCAGATATTTGTTTCCCCCTCATTTTCAAAAGTACATGACTTACTTTTGTCTTATGATTTACCATTTGGGAATGTCCTCTTTTCTCTAGCAATATTCAGCGTATGGACTGAAAACATCCAAAACTCCCATTGAAACAATTTGAAGTCAATGAGGTCATTGGGCAGCTTAAAATAATCCGTAAATACATTAGGATTAATCCTCTGGATTTAAAGAATATCGAGTTTATCGAGCAATTCTGCCCTAGTTTGTGTTTAATTTCTCACTGAAATTGGATCAAAGATTTAAACAGAAATTAATTGCATTCATTAAGTTAGATAATTAACTCCGTGATTATCTATTGGGGAAATTCTTGTGCCTGCATGAAAGTTCCTAGAAATTAAGCGCTCATTAAGAACTTTTATTTGGTAAAATTCAGATATTGAGCGAAGAGCGAATAAGAATTTTTATCTTATTTCATTTTGGATATCAATGATTCAAGATAATGAGTCATTATTTAATTCATTTTCTTTTTTTATTATCTATGAAAATCTTTCCTTTTATCATGTGCTTGAAATCATTTGACCTTACTGAAGAGCATTTATCCTTATTAAAGAATTTCGTATTACAAGCCAATTCCCTTTCAAAGAAAAGGAATTATGTCAGCACTTAGCCTTTTCGTTCAGCCTGAAAAAAAAAAAATTATTTGATTGTCGAGAATGCACTTATATTAGGTATCAGCCCAATTTTTTTTTTTAAACGTACATGTAGAAAGAGTGTAAGGATCAGAACGATGCCGAAAAACTCGTGTCATGTACTGTTCAGCTACCGGGTCATCAACCCATAAATGAGTTACTGGTAACGTGTATGGAAATACTCATTATTATGTGGAAGATATCTTATATGGTCTCTCAAACTCTGTTGGGGTCTATAGTCAATGTTTTTTAGTGAGGCATATTTGCACCGACTCGCAGGGGTGCCCTTTTAGCTCGGAAAAGTTTCGTGATCGCTGATTGGTTGGACAAGATAATTCTAACCAATCAGCGATCAGGAATTTTTTCCGAGCGAAATTGGCACCTGTGCGAGTCGGTGCAAGTCTGCCTCACTAAAAAGAATTGACTATAGTGCGGTTAAGGAATCTCACCGTGGCTACCAAGAGTAGAACCCAAGACCTACAGACTTTTTATCACGGACTGCCCAACGGTGAGATCCCGTGTTTTACACAAGGTAAGGCAATCTACACACACACACACACACAAACTCTCTCTGTAGGTCATGGTAGAACCTCTCGGTAGACAGCATCTTAAGGGGTTCCTTTGGCCTCTAGCTGTACTTTTTATATCCTTCTATTTGCTTCCTTTCTTCCATCTTGCTCTCCAACCTATTCTAACTTAAACTTATAGTATAACTCTATGGATTTACCTTACATCCTCTAGAGTGCTAAATGGCCTCATGGCCCCCTAGCGCCGGGCTTTTATAGCGGAAAATCATGATTCCAATCCAATCTAATGCCAAGTCCAAAGACATCTTCATGGAACTCATAGGGGTTATTATTTGAAATTATTTAGATGAGAATTTATTCGAGTTTTAAGAAGCTATATTATCCAATAAGGATATTAGTAAAGGCACTGTATTAAGACCAAAGTCTTCAAGAGCAGGAAGGAAAAGTCGTATTGATCTTTAAAAGACAGGAAATTGGAATTTTAGTCAACGAATGCTCTGGTAGCTAAAATATTGTTGATAAAATATTTGGAATTTTAGGTGGTATGAGTATACATTAATATAAGAAAAAAATATGATGTTCTCTATAGATAGAGAAATGTAAAACTTATAATTATTTAAGTGGGATTAAATTGTCGGAAGTATTTCCTCGGTTTTTGAGAATTATGCAAATCTCTCACGGGGAAAGAGGACGTTAGTATCATGTATCTCTAAACTGGAAACACCACTTGTTAAAAAAAAAAGATGAAGCTGGTTATTTTGAAAAGAGAAACTCCGATAATTTAATAAATACCTAAATACTTGAAATGATGTACGAATAGAGATATTTTTACCTTACCAAACAAATATATGCTTCATATTATAAGATTTATGGTTAATTTATGTGTATTTAGACAGTATGTGTAAGTATATATATATATATATATATATATATATATATATATATATATATATATATATATATAAATATAGATAGATATATATATATATATATATATATATATATATTTATACATATACATATATATATGTGAGTATATATATATATATATATATATATATATATATATATATATATATTATGTGTGTGTGAGTGAATGCATGCAGATAGAAGGGTAACATGTCATTTTCAGTGGAAGAAGAGACTTCTATCTTTATACTAGGGCACAGTTGGTACTAAAAGGTGTTACAGGATCCAGTTCCTATCCAGCTGACGAAATCAAATATTGATCATGTGGTATACGTTTCTTTCCCTTTTTCTATCTCATTTATTATTTGTTCATCCTCCATCGTTCCCTCTTCTATTAATTCAGGTTAATGAAAAGCGAAAATAAGAATATATACCTGATAGCTCTTTTGAACCCCTGCCAGACCAAAGTTATAGGTATGGGACGGAAAGAATTTCAACAAAATGTTGAATTTTAAGTCATGATTCTCTAAATTTCAACCGTAAATCCATTGATTTTGAGCACACTTTGCTTTTTATGCCGGATTACATGCTAGAATTGAATAATATATATGTGTATATATACAGTACTGTATATATATATATATATATATATATATATATATATATATATATATATATATTTATATATACACACATATATATATATATATATATATATATATATATATATATATATGTATATATATATATATGTGTGTGTGTGTGTGTATATGTATATATCGAGATCTTCATCATCATCATTCGCCATTACTAGTACACTGCAGAACAAAGGTCTCAGACATGTCCTTCCAGTTGCGTCTGTTTATGGTTTTTCTATGCCAGTCCACACCCGCAAATTTTCTTAGTTCGCCAATCCATCGTTTTATCTTCTTTTCTCTGCTTCTTTTACAATCTCTAGGGACCTATTCTGTTATCGTTAATGTCATATTCATTATATGTTCTGCCCATGTCCATTTTTTTTTCTTTATGCTGTTAGAATATCCTCTACTTTAGTTTGCTCTCGTATCCATGTTTCTTTTTTTGTCTCTTAGTGTTATTCCCATCTTCAGTCTTTCCATATCTTTCTGAGTTGTAACTAGCTTATGTTCTAAAGTTTTAGCAATGCTCCAAGTTTCTGATGCATAAGTTGAAACTGGTAGAACCATCTGATTGACTACTTTTCTTTTTAGAAAAATTGGCATTTTAAGTTTCATAATCTTATTAGAAAAAAAAAAAACCTCCATTCCAAGCTTATCCTTTTGATTTAGGTCTCGGCTCTATCTGTCTGTTCTAAGTACATATATTCATTTACAATCTCTAGAGGTTCGTCCATACCTCTTTATTTGTTGTATCTCTCCATTTTCATTGAATATTATCTTAGTTTTACTCATATTCATTTTCAGTCCTACATTTCTGCTTTCTCTATTCTAATTTTCTATCACCTTTCGCAATTCCTCTCAATTCACTAAACTAAACACAATTATACCATCTGCAAATATTAAGTTGTTAAGGTATTTTCCATTAGTATTAATTCCTATATTTTCCCAATCTCAATTTTTGAAATCTTCTAGGCATGTGAACAATTTAGGAGAGATGGAGTCTCCCTGTCTAACTCCTTTCTCAGTCAGAATTTTCTCACTATCCTTATGCAGTTTTAGGATTACTGTACATCCTGTATAGATATCTTCAAGTGTTCTAACATAAGATTCATCTGTTCCTTGTCTTTGAAGGGCTTGTATTACTGCTGAAGTTTTCACAAAATCAAAAGCTTGCTCATAGTTTGTCATACTCTGTAGATTTTTCCAATAGCTTGTTAATTTCATGGATATGGTTAGTTGTTGAATATCTACTTCTAAAGGCTGATTGCTCTCTTGGTTGAATAAAGTCTAAAAGTCTTTCTATCCAGTCTTTGTAAATATTTTTTATATTTATATATTTGTAAATTTACTCTGTAAGATAATATATTATATACACACACACATATATATATATATATATATATATATATATATATGTGTGTGTGTGTGTGTGTGTATGTATATATATATATGTATATATATATATATATATATATATATATATGTATATATATGTATGTATGTATATATACTGTGTATATATATATATATATATATATATATATATATATATATATATATATATATATATATATATATATATAAATTATATATTCCTTTGTCTTGTAGAGGTTGACAGCATAAAATAATACCTTTCAGTTATCATTGAGAATTTATAGGGATTAAGTTGCAAGTCCCATACGCTACCCCCATAGATGTTCAAAGGCCTTATGCCTCAACAGCGTCTTCTTACTTAATATCACACATCCAAGTGCTATCAGAACTCAACGTTGCTGAGTTCATGTGTGCCTGTGATTGATTGATTCTGAGTTTTCTGCCATCCTGACACCGAAGGTCATTGACACCGATTTCGTTTGTTATAGATAAAGAATAAAATGAAATTCAATTGAAAACCATAAAAGCGATGATGTCCTTTTTGAAATTAGATTTCAGAGGACCTGTTTCTGAAATTAAATCTAAAAATACCGCTAGCATAGTACAACACATTCTGCTCAAGAATCTTGGCAAAGATGGACCTGCCATCCTCATGAATGTGTATATGTGTGGCTGCTCGTGTTAGATTCATCTTTTACATCCGAAAACAGACGCTGATTTGATTGTGTTTTATATTGCAGCTTTTACGAACAAAGGGAATGAATGTGGTTGCGTGTAGCGCTGCACAGGTCATTCTCTCGGGAACAAGCAAACGTGCGTTGGATCTGTCATATCTCGGTTTTTCCACTTTCCCGAAACCAATTTACCCTTCTGTCATCGAGAGTGACGACCCATGGGGGGTTAGGGGAGGAAGTTATACTGTCAAAAAATGTATTTCTTTGTCAAGGTTAACTGATATCTTCGCTTCAATTTTTTCCTTTTGTTTAGGATATCAAACTTGTAATTGGCGCAGCCAGATATATATTTTGCTTTATTTTTAAAGTTCTTTTTTTTTTCAAAGAAAAATTTAGCCTATTATTTATATGTTGTACAGTACTTCTTTTCAGTATATGTGGAGTTTTTTTTAGAACAGATTTAGAATCTAAAATAAAAAATAAAAAACTAAATCAGCATTTCATCTACCTTAATTAAGTTTTGAATGTTCCTTTTATCATATATTTATTGGCCTATGTCTACATAACCGTGAACTCAATTGCTTTATGTGACGCCAATGGTCTGACCCCGGCCACAATAATTTTCATAAAGATAATTCAATGGATATAACTATTTTAGTCTCGATCTCGGGACCATTTGTACAAAGAAATTAGCTTGATTTACATTTTATTATTATTATTATTATTATTATTATTGTTATTATTATTATTATTATTATTATTATTATTATTATTATTATTATTATTACTTGCTAAGCTACTACCCTAGTTGGAAAAGCAGGATGCTATAAGCCCAGTGGCCCCACCAGGGAAAATAGTCCAGTGAGGAAAGGAAACAAGGAAAAATAAAATATTTTAAGAACAGTAACAACATTAAAATAAATATGTTCTTAATAAACTATAAAAAAGTTTAACGAAATAAGAGGAAGAGAAATTAGAATAGTGTACCCTTAAGCAAGGGAACTTTAACCCAAGAGGGTGGAAGACCATGGTACAGAGGCTATGGCACTACCTATGACTAGAGAACAGTGGTTTGATTTTGGAGTGTCCTCCTAGAAGAACTGCTTACCATAGCTAAGGAGTCTCTTCTACCCTTACCAAGAGGAAAGTGGTCACTGGACAATTACAGTGCAGTAGTTAACCACTTGGGAGTAGAAGCATTGTTATCTTGCTTCCTTTATCTCTCTTGAGATAAGTTTGCTATCGTTGTCGGGGAGAAGTATTCAAGGTTTTCTTGCATCACCCGTAGTATTCTAGCCCCCCACACCCCAATCACCACCTTGAGTAGTGTAAAGAACTTATGGCAGAACGACGGTTAAGAATTTCAATAATATACAACTGGTGATTATCAATTAGTTGCTTGGCATTAATGCAAACTTCAGTAATAAGTTTACTTGACGTAATATCTTGAATCTTTGCTTGTTGTGGCTTATTGGTAACGTCTCTACCTGGTGATCGCTAGACTGGGGTTTGAGTCTCGCTAAAACTCCTTAGTTACTTTAATCTGAAACCTCACCATCCTTGTGAGTCAAGGATGTGGGGTTTGGGGTAGCCTGGTGACTCATCAACAGCTATTGCCCGGCCTTTCCTTGTCCAAGCTGTGGCGGAGAGAGGGCTTGGGCCCTGATCATATGTATATATGATCAGTCTCTAGATCATTGCCCTGCTTGCAAGGGCAAAGTCACTGACCTTTTCCTCTGTCATTCATGACTGGCCTTTAAAAACCTTTAAAATGCCGAATCTGTTCATTCAGACTTGGGAATATACAGAATCATCTTATGTGGTTTTTTAGTGGCTGCAATCTTGATCATAGAGTCAACGTGATCAAGATAAGCCCGTTGCAGTTGGGTTGCAAGGGAAATATAACGAAATGGATATAAGATTAAATTAAGGTTGGTTCTCATAGCCACAAAAGCACAAAGAATATCAATTACGGAACGTTGGCAGCAGACATGGGAAGTTCTAATTGGTGTAAACATGAAATGCTGGCAGACTTTCCCTTGGATACATAATTGTATGTAACGAAGTGGATGGGGAGACAGCATTATGTCACTAAGAGCATTGGTAATATTCGTTCGACAAATTGTTTTTCAATGGCATTTTGGCATTTTGTAACGAGTGTATAGTCGCCTGACTACGTTGATCGATGCCCTAATCCTTGAGGATTAAAAGTAAGCTTTATTCTGTTTTTAAGGTGCTCGGAAGATTGGAAGAGACGTATATTTGAATTTGAATATGTAAGAAAAAATTTTTTTATAATTATGTAAAGACTTTTATAGCACTTGTTAATTGTTTATGGAGCATAAATAGGTGACTGGATGTTTCATTATAGTTCATAATATTTGTTTCATGTTGATGGTCATAGATATTTAAATCTCATCCTAAAGAAAGATATAAATCAATCAATCCTCCATTCCCTGCTTCCTAATTTACTCATCAAAATAGTATTTACATCCGCATTTTATCATTCATTCTCTCTAACACAAACTATTGTGTTTTATAAATCTTTCAAAACAAATAATGAATAAATTATAGTAACCTGAACTTCTCTTTGTCCCACAATTTCACTAATAACCTAATGCAGCTCTTCCGTTAACTCTGTACCATTTGTTATAACGTATGTTTTATACGCTATTATTATTATTTTTTTTTACATAGGTATACTTCATTATTTCTAACAATCCAAACACTTACAAACACATCCATAAGATTCCTTCCATTTTTAATCACCTCAAGATCTCAGTACACTCATACGCACTCATATATATATATATATATATATAAATATATATATATATATATATATATATATAGAGAGAGAGAGAGAGAGAGAGAGAGAGAGAGAGAGAGAGAGAGAGAGAGAGAGAGAGAGAGAGAGAGAGAGATACTCTTGTTGAACATACAATGGATTATGCTTTTGCATCTTTTTAAAGTGGAAAACAGCCTTTGAATGCATCCAAAACAAAGATGAAATAGAACAGAAAGAAGGTTGATGGGCTCCGGTATTTACTTAGATTAAAGCCATGAGACAGACAAAGAATGAAAGCCTTTAATATTCCTTCTGTTGGCCAGACCATCACGGAATATCATGCCTACAGATATCTCTCGATCTTTATATAGATCGTAGTCTATATAAATCAAATCTTTTTAATTGTCTATTATTACCTGCTGTTATATATGATATGGTATCCTTAGGGTGTATATTTTTTCATCCTGGTGTGTGTGTGTGTGTGTGTGTGTGTGTGTGTGTGTGTGTGTATGCCTGTTGGGGCAATTGGACAAAAATTCTCTGCTGTCAGGTTTGCAAAGATGATTGCTGACAGTCAAGTCCTCAGGGATTTCAAGGTTTCGTGACCGAGGTCTCTTTTATCTTGGACTTGTTTTACATTTGTTGTATGTTTGTAGGATTATGTAAGTGTTCTTGGCATATCTAATTAACGAGAACAAAAAAAAAAAAAAAAAAAAAACATTATTTCTCAAGTAAGTTAGACAGGTTTCCTGCTTGTGAGCATAGTTGTTCTTGGCATATCAAATTAACGAAAAAAAAACATCATTTGATAAGTAAGCTAGATAGGTTTTTTGCTTATGAGTATATTTTCGAGATAAAAGTTCTATTGAGAATTTCTGTTTTGATTTTTTTTAAAAGTATCTATCAAATAGCTAGTCACCTTACACTACCCACCGGTTAGCCTGCACCCCCCCCTCTCTCTCTCTCTCTCTCTCTCTCTCTCTCTCTCTCTCTCTCTCTCTCTCTCTCTCTCTCTCTCCTTTAGATACTTCATTTTCTGTATAGTCATCACAAATACAGAAAAGGGCTGAGACAGACTAGTTTGATTACTACAATTAAAGTTATGTTACATGTACTTATTGTTAGATTATTCTTAACTCACTAAGTTTATGTTTATAAGATGGATTTTAAGACCAAGAAATTTGTACTTTTAACTTCTGAATATCCCCCAATCGCTGGAAATCTGTAGAACTCGTGGAAAGAAAGGCTGTATGATTAATTTTTTTTCCGTATATTTTTCTACTTGCTTACAAAATGCATTTCTTCGCATTTTAAAAATTTTCTTTTTTTTCACATAGGTTAAATAGTAGTAAAAGGTTTCATGTATATTTTAAGGCTATTTAAAAGTATTCTGTTATCATTTCATCTTGAATGATTTCCAGGGACTACTCTACAGGGCGATCAAAGTTTCCATTTAGGTTCATTGCAAAATTCATCTATCACCGCTAGAATTTTGAAAAAAAAAAATTTCGTCCTAGAAGATTTTTTTTTTTTTTTTTTTTTTTTTTTTTTACGAACATTGCCTGGATATGAAGCTATTCAGGTGGATAAGTGGCAGTTCATCACAATGCTTTTGACATGTCTAAAAGTGGCATGGGTACGAATTATTCTTGACCTGGGCAAAAAACATTTCCCACACAATTTTCGACACATTGCATGCATCTGTTTATACGTTTAAATGGTAAACAATGTAATACAGCTTGTTTTTCACAATTTCATATCGTTATATATAGTTATTGAAAACTATAATGACAATGTATCTTATTAATGATTTTATAGGAAACCCATAAGGACATTATTACCTTGGCGTCTAGAGAGTCATTCATTTACGTTAACATTTAGTTGGAAAATCATTAAAAAATTTTACAATTCTTCGATAAGAATTTTATTTATTTTTACAATTTATCTCAACCTGTCAGAAACAGCGCTGATATTTTCACCGCTCAAATTTTAAAAAGAAATGCTTGCTGAAAACACTAGTTAAACATTAGATATATTACAGACCTCAGTTTTATTAATTTAAGGTTATTGCGGTATAAATAGTAATTGTCCTTTAAATTTTTTCTTACTTTTTTATATTAAAATACAGGACTCTTCTTTATGGAAATTAGGACGCTTCTGTGATGAAATATATTATTATTATTATTATTATTATTATTATTATTATTATTATTATTATTATTATTATTATTATTATTAGCTAAGTTAGAACCCTAATTGGAAAAGTAGGAAGCCATAATCCTTATTAGGACGCTTGTATAATGAAATACAGGATGCTTTAGTACATTTAATTTTTAGAGTTGTCCTGATATATAATTATGTAAAATTGCTTCACTACGTTCCTTTCGTAGTGAATAGGTCATAGAATATCCCTCATCATGCAGATGAAATCGTAGTCATTATGAATTTTCAAACCATTATAATATCAATCTAAATTAATGTCATTATCATAACGAAAACACAACAGTTACTGAATAGATGTAAACGTGTACTTGATATCGCTCTTTGCACAATATGCTTCGACGAAAACACTCCTATCCAATAGTATTGTTTCTTGTCACTAATACTAGAAAATACTGTTGATTCAAAGAGCAATTTTTACTAATGGATCTGTGAAAAGATTTCCAGCAGCGCCATTGCATATGCTTCCGGCGTCTGGGTCGGAGAAGGAAAAGAATGTTCATCATTCGAAAAAGACATTTCCTTCTTTTCGTTGACATGTTAATGGTTCTATTCTTTGGAGATTTCAGATATATATATATATATATATATATATATATATATATATATATATGTACATGGTATATACTTTTATATATGTGTATATATTATATATATGTATGTATGTATATATATATATATATATATATATATATATATATATATATATACACATATACATGGTATATCCTTGTATATAAAGTGTATATATTATATATATGTATATATATGTGTGTGTGTATGTATGCATGTGTGTGTACCATTTCTCCTTAAAGGTGTGATGTAAGAAAAATTCAATGAATTTGGATTGGCAGCGATATCAAACTTTCACCTTTGATTTCACAAGCTGGTTTAATTGAAAATCCTGAAGGACTTCTTTGAAAGTTTTGTTTCCTGATGTCCAAATAAATCATTACATTTAAGAAAGACTCTTAAGTTCATTGCGTGACCCTCCATCAGCCGCGATGTTTGTTTGTCAGTAAACAAAACAGAAGTATCAGCCTTTGATAAGTTACCCGAGTCAGATGGTAATAGTTCTTTTTTAACCCTTTCGCTGCCATTGGTGATTTAGTAAAAATGTGAAAAAGGGGAAATTCTCTTAAAATCACCCAAACCATAGTAAGTTGGTATTCAATGGAAAGGTCTTGGTGAGCGCTTTCTAAAAAAATAGCAACAAGCTTGGATTTGTGTGGCTTTAAATGATTTGGCTACATCAGTGGTTTGGTTTGATTCGCTAATGGCAGTGAAAGGGTTAAAGAAATCGTAGAAGATAATTGCTATTTCTACCAACTTTTGATAAGTTACCTGAGCCAGATGGTAATAGTTCTTATTTCAAGAAATTGTAGATAATGTCTGTTTCTACTATTAGCACATTGAGTTGACAAATTGTAGGGTCACTTTGCTGGAGATATATGGAAAACTTAAGGTTCAAATATAGGGGGAGGTTTTGCCCATGAAGAAATTACCATGGAAAGAGCAAGGGTCATAAAGCAGTGCATCAACTTTATGGGGACGGGGTCAGCTGATGAGTTTACAATTTATTTACCGGGTGGTACATCTGATAAAAGAAAAAGACTATTATGTACTGCCTCCTACTTACCCCTCTCCCTGCCAATAGCCCTCCACTCCAGGTATTCTTGTTTTACATATATTCCTATATTCATCTAAATTAATTCAATTATAGACTATTTACGATTGAAAAACTAATGACAAAGGCTGTAAAGATATTATTGACAATGTTAGGTTTCCTCGCTTCATCCAATTAAACTTATTGATCTGACAAGATTAGCATACGTCGGCGTAATTCCTGACAGAATTAATCTCGCTGCTTTAATTAAAAACGTAGTATCCATGCAGACCTAGCAGATAAGATTTGATTTGATTCAGAATGAGAATTAGATTTTAGGATTTTATTTCCTTTACATATGATCAATTTTAGCTATTTATTTAAATTTTGTAAAAAAAAAAAAATTGCATTTTTTATAACTATCATTGTGTTGTGACTGGTAGAAAATTTAAGTTAAATTATGAAGAAAAAGAACGATTTTTTCTTTCTTTTTATCTCGCAGTGCACCTCTCTATTTGACAAACTTGAAGCACGTGGCTCATGAAGAGCAAGGCTTTGAACTCTTCCTGGACACGCTAAGATTGTAATTGCGTGCATTATGTGTACAACGTTCATCTCGAAATACGTGTCCTTTCCCAAATATCTCTATCAAGCAAATTTTAATTTGGCTGGGAAAAGGAATGGACTGAGAACGTATAAATGGTGTAGATCTGCGGCATGCGTCTGGGTGTGCAATATCTGTAAAGTATAATGCTTCGACATAAGTACAGTATAAGGGTTGTGGCAGTCTACTGGAAACGTCTCAGGCTGGAGATCTGCTGGACAGGGCCTCGAGTTACACTCAAGCTCGATAGTTTCTTGTAGTGGTTGTAACCTCAAAATCTTTGTGAGCTAATGATGGGGGTTTTTGGGGGGAGCCTACAGGTCTAGGAGGATTTTTTCCTCCAAGCTATAGATCTACTGGCTGACAGCAGCCACATTACCTGGCCCTCTCTGGTCTTAGGTTTGGTGGGGAGCCCCTTTGGTCGCAGATCATATGTATATATGGTTAGTTTCTAGGCATTGTCCTGTCTCTGGGACATTCGTCACTGTTCCTTGCCTCTGCCAATTATGGGCGGTCTTTAAACCTTAAACCTTGAGTGTAATCTTGCTAGGTATTCTGTGCTTGGAAAGTATTG
>NC_090764.1:23228533-23268533 GCF_036898095.1 Palaemon carinicauda
AGCATTTTTTTACTACCTTGTCATCTGATTAATGTAATCAACAATACAAAGTAAAGAAAATGTTCCTTTCTTTTTTCTCCGAACCTCTCACCCTTTTCCCTTTCTCCTGTCTTTCTTTCTCTATCGAAATAAGAGTTCTAATCACCGTGTTTCCTTACCTCCCACTCTCCCTTCAGACCCATTTTTTGTGGAAGTGAGGGAAAAAAATTTATAAAGGACCATCAAGGAATCATTTAAAAGCCGTTAACGGGAAAACATTTTCCACCGGATAATTATCTCTGGTTTTTGTGCTTCAGGCTGTGATACAACGTTTACTGATGAAAAAGAAATGTCTTTTTCAGTGTAGGGACAGAGATTTATATCTATAGCTGTACTTTCATCTAATGACAGCCTTTTCATTTTCTATTATTTAGATGAAATGTTTTTGTACTTACGTTACCTGTTCACACACATATATATGAATATATATATATATATATATATATATATATATATATATATATATATATATATATATATATATATATATATATATATATATATATATATATATATATATACACATATACACACACACATATATATATATATATATATGTGTGTGTGTGTGTGTGTATATATATATGTATATATATAGATAGATAGATAGATATAATCTGTGTTATGTATATATGTTTAGCTTCTGAGTTTGACTGAGGGTGGATGAGGTGCAGATAAGACGAAATGTATAGGTGATATAGTTGAGAGAAAGCTGCGTGTCTTGACATTTGGTTTGAAAAGTGAAAGGGCATTGTGTTCAAAGACAATGAAGGAGTGATATATTATTTGCTCGAGGTGAAAGTTGAAATAAATATGAATTGAAGAGGCAATGGTGAAAATGGGGTTATAAAAGTAATTAAAAAATTGAGTCAGAGAAGTAGGAAGTAGGAAGAGTATATAAAGAGGAAATAAGAGATTTGTTCTAAGCTAGAGTTGATTAAATGGGGGAAAACCAGATTGTGCTTTTTATTATATTTTTTGACGAAGCTTTGGGGTCAACAGGGGCATTAGTTTGTATTTGAGGGTATGGAGGCGGAATGAATATAAGTGATGTGTTGGAGACAAAAAATGTATTAGGGAAGAAGAAAATTAGATTGTTTGAGGTGCAGTTCCTTGATAAAACAGAAGAGCAGGTGTAGGTATACAAGAGAATGGATTAGCTAATCAAGGGTAAAGTAAAAGTGGAAAAAAAGAATGTGTTGAAATATTGGGGAAAATAAAAAGATGTATTGCAGAATAGTAAATGAATAGATATAGGTTAATGAGTATAGGAAATCCGTCAATGGGTGGATAGAGTGAATATTTTAAGTTTGTTGAATGTGGATGAAAGAAATGATAGAGCTGAATTATGCAAGACTTGAAGGGTTAGGTGTATGGCCGGAATATTAAAGGGATTGATAGCTAAGCAAATAAGAGAATTGATCAAGAGGTTGAAAATAAGGACAACAGGATTCATGAGGATTGCTAGAGAGATGATTCTGTATGGTGATGGTAGTGTGGTCAAGTAGCTGATCATAGTTTGTAAGGTATCTTTGGCAAAAGGAACGTTCCCAACAGAATGTGTGGGAGGAAAAATTATTCCTTGGTATAATAGTAAAAGTGACTTGTAATTAACGTGGGCAAATATTGCATATTATACCACAGAAGGAATATAGTAGACTTTTTATTAAGAATATTAGGGAGGTGACAGTATGTGTCCAAGGGAGGAAATGGGTGAATGGATTCAGTTTGAAATGGAAAATAAATTGTCTGTGTAATGAATTTACTTAAAAAAGGCTTATAATAGATTTGACAAGGAGGTAGTGTGGAGGGTATTGAGAATATATGGCATAGAGGTGACAGGTCATTAAAATCTATTGAAGGTTTTGCTTTTTTGATGGAATGGAAGGATGTGTTAAAGTATAGGGGTAAATGAGTGACTAATTTGTTGTGAAAGTCTATGGGTGTTTTAACATCTCCATGGAGGGAGTGAGATGAAAAATCAGGGAAAAGTTATTGGATTTATGCTCAACGTTTTGTGATAAGAAAATGAGTTGTGAATAGGAGAGGGAATGGTTGATATTTGCAGAAGATACTGTAATGCTTAGGACCTCTAAAGGGAAACTGGATAAATTGGTAAGAGAATTTGAAACTTTCTACAAGAGGAAAAAGCAGAGAATAAAGGTAATCATGAGTAAGGTATTGAAAATAGAGGGAAATGACGACTATGGAGTAATTAATGTTAGTATGGATGGAGAAAGAATGGAATGGATGGGTTTCCTGATATCACTTCCAAGTCTTGTAACAAAGACACTTTCAAGTCAGAGATAATACAAAGCTTTAGTTAATATTTATAATTATTATTTTATTTTGATGCCTATGCAAAGCTAGTCACAGAGGAACATTGAGCAATATCATTACTTCAATGACTACTCAGCAAACTGATCAGTTCAAAATTTCACTGCAGGAAAACTAGTAATTAAAACGAGAGTAGCATTATCTATTTAGCTGTTATATTGTACAGTATTTTTTTGAACAATCATGTCATTAGTAAAATCTAAATATAACTACATTTCCTAAACAGTAGCTTGTGGAACATCAGTCAATATTATTTTGAGTGTATTGTAAGGACAAAACTTTGCCTCTTTGCAAAGAAAAGACTAAAATCCATTTGTAAAATTCTGGAATCAATTCCATAACCGGTGTGTTTACGATGTAAATAGTCAGATCTAAAAAATTATTATCAATACCTTGTTTAACCTAACGGTAAACTTGACTGCCTCATGTATCTTGATTAAATTGAATTAGTATTAGGCCTTAAGTATCAGCTTGTCTGTGTAGTAAGTTCAATCAGTATCTAGATTTTCACAAAGAACGTGTGTGGAATAATGTAAACAATGGGGATAAGAGCATTTGACACCTCCCAAAACTGGACCTTCATAAGTTCCACTATTATTAATTTTCCTGGCCGCTATCTGTCTCTAATTGTCTTGAAATTAACGTTAAATTCATCCTTACTTCCACCAGTGAGTCAAGTCAAAATGATAGTTCAGTTATCTATTTTGTTTAAAGAGCTGGAATTTAATGTTTTATTATAATAACTATTGCAACATAGACATTTAGTCTTTTAATGGTAATCCCATGAGCTTTAGTGTGCATAATCTTTTTTGGCTCTCACTGTTATCAAGGAATTTCCATTTTTCATCTTCATCTAAACTTTCCCCCTTCAATTACTTCGAAAAAATAGATCCCTAAGGACCTCATCAGTCCGCTTACAAATTTGGTTTTTATAATTTAGTTGCGTATAGTTTAAAATTTTCTGCAACTATACTTATTAAGTTGTATTTTTTCTGAAATTGGTGTCGACGAAATGTATTAAGGATACAGAGAATTTAAAAAGGCAATCCTTGAACCCCAAACGGAGAGCGAGTTAGAGGAAAAGAAATTAATTCAATTTCAGAACTTACAATTAACAAATGAAACATTCCTTACGCAACAATGACCGTTAATTAACGCTAAAACTGGTTTTAAATTTTATCTACTATTGATACCTATGTCAGCCAGCAAAAGGCAAGTAATATGTTAGTAAATCATGTATTTTCGTCATCAACATACATACACACACGCACTTATATATATATATATATATATATATATATATATATATATATATATATATATATATATATATATATATATATACATATACACGCACGCACACACACACTTGTGGATGTGTATATCAAGATAGTAATTCATGTCCTGAAAGAAGGATTTACTCCGGAAAATATAAAGTCAACAATCACCCGTTAACTACTTGAATAGCCATTGAAAAGGTGTGACCTTAGCAGATTGACATTTATGTCAGTGTGTGGGGCGTGGGGGGGGGGGGCGGTTATGCTTCGAGAGATGAATTGACAGAATGAAATGCTATCTGGAAACTGAATAAAGAAATTGAGACCGCGAACATCTTGATATGGCTTGGACACGCGATGAGAATGGATGGAGAGCAGCTTGTCAAAAAAGAGTATAGACGAAGAAAACGTTCTAAAGGGAGTTCATGATGACAAAGTAAATGAAGAGAGAGTAAAGAGAAGTTTCACGCCTGATCCCGCAAAGGGAAGGGTTGACATAAACTTTAGTGATGTAATGACGTTTTAGATTTCAGATATACTCTTTTAGTTCTCCTGCAAAGGGAGAGTTTTATGGGTAAATTTCTTGCACTTAAAGGAACAATTTGACTAATATCACAACAATTAGAGGATTACTAAATCATTTGTAATTTCCATATTTCCATTCCGACCGTTTCCAAGATGCTGTATTACTTTCAATAGATAAAGAGCATCCGTAGCATTTATCAAAAAATGTAAACCTTCTTCTTCTTCTTCTTCTTCTTCTTCTTCTTCTCCTTCTTCTTCTTCTTCTTCTTCATTACATCGATTCTGGGAAAGAGACCAAACTGAGTACAGTTATACGAATATATATTACTGGATAATATTTTTAGGTATGAATGAGAGTATTCTGCCGGGAGTAAATAACTTTCATATTGCACTTTGTCATCAGATATATATTTCACCTCTCCGTTTCAAGGATAATTTTTTTTATTGTGTGCACGTTCGTTAGTGGATAATGATCTTGTTAGAGATATAAAAAAGAAATCAAATTTAGTTATATAGTTTATGGTTCCTTTATCTTCCCTTGTTAAGATATTTGTTAGAAGTTAGTTAAAAAGCCTTTCTTACGCGAAGGACTTTAAATAATAAAATTTAATGGTACAAGTAGTCAAGTAATACATAAAGAAACAGTCCCTTCGACTCCAGAGCTCTGGGGACATTTGCATTTGTTGCCTTATCCACCCGAATTGAGCCTCGTCGCTTCAATGCTCATGAATATGATCGCTTGAATCCCTGCCACGAGAAGCTTCGCTTTCAGATCCGCATCTGTGTGCGCTTTTTTCCCCGTCCATATCAGACGCTTGTCTCTTCCAGGTAATACCATCACAACATGATATATATTCCAGGAATATGTATAGCTCCCGTTATGTACATCATACATATTTTGGCAGTCTTTGATTATTAGTGATAGATAATGTGTATATCCAATGGTGTTTTCATTTGGTTACTTTATTACAATGTTTTTCGGTTTCCAAATAGATGTCATCTATGACATGCAGTTAATTTTTATTATCTGTAACATCACCAATAGACAAGAAGGCTACTTTTGTCAGCAAAATAGAATTTAGTTAGTTTATTACATTGACAGCTGTCTTTCCTCTACTGCCCTTATATATACTTGTGATTTTCGCTGAAAACTCTTTAAATATTCTAGTGCAGGTTCAGTTATGAGGATGAATACTCAAAAGATGTTGATCCCCTTCTGTTTTAATGATCTACATGATCTGCTCATGGTTGATAAAAATTGCCATCATATTCCAAACTCTAATTTAGTGTTTTAATTTCAACAATGTATGTTATAAATTCAGCCAATAAATCCACAGAAAATTTCAAACAGTTACTAAAATATTTAACATAATGCATTCATGTGAATATTAGAAAATACTATTTTAAATTAATATCCCATTGTCATGCAATTCATCTAGCAGATACTCCAATTTTATTAAGAAAATGAGAATCCTGTAGTGCACGAGTAGTGCACATATTTCACATAATGTTCAGTCAATCAGAATACTTTTTTTTAATGACGAAATACTGTCTTGTTCTGCCGATATTTCAAATAGTGCTCTGAATAATTAACTCATTTTTTGAAGACTAATGTTAAAAAAATCAAGTGCTGTTCATCCTCGGAGAAAATTCCTTTAGGCTCTGAGCCATAAACAGACAAACATAATTGATGAGACAGTCTTCAAAGAATCACCCATTTTTTTAGAAACTGGGACATTTTTAATCCAATATCTGCCGCTCCCAGTGTTGATTAATTAATTCTCATCTTTGAACTTTGAAGCGAGGATTTCCTTTTCAGTTGTCAGCATTAACAACTTTTCTTTTTCTTTGCATATCTGTCTATCTATCTAAGACACATATTTCATTCTTTTTATGATTTAAAGGTGAATAGTTTTCTTGTCAGTCTTTGAGAGAGAAGAGAGAGAGAGAGAGAGAGAGAGAGAGAGAGAGAGAGAGAGAGAGAGGAGAGAGAGAGAGAGAGAGAGAGAGAGAGGAGAGAGGAGAGAGAGAGAGAGAGAGAGAGAGAGGGGGGGGGGGAATTGGGATTTTTTTTTTCATGAACAGGAAAAGCTAGTGTTTAAGCTTTAGTAGTAACATTATGATAAGCATTGTTCCCAAGAAGTTTTTGTAATCCTTATTACAAATTAAGGTCATTTGCCAATGCTGAAACCCAGATATCCCAACTCCTGAAGCCCTTTTACGTAATGTGTTTGTGTGGTGTTGTGTGTTGTATATTTTTTCAGATCTTTAAGGTACATTAGGGTGAATATTTGTCTATAATCGTGTGTAATTGTATTACACTATTTTAAATTGAAATAAAATAAAGTCCACCTTATCTCTAGTGATTTAGATTCTCGTTCTGTAAGTGTTGAATCTTGAATGAACTCCCTTACCAGAAAATCTCTACAACTGCTGTTCACGCTCACATGTGTAGATTGTAGCACCCTACTTTGTACTGGCTGTTACAATTCTTTGATATTGAAACCATTCCATTAACAAGCGCCTAATTAACTGAATTTCCTTCTTGCCATATCTACTATCAAACATTTCTGATGTGTATCATGCGCATACTCATAAATGCTACGAAATGTTATCCTTTTTTCCCTGTTTTGTTATATAGTGCAAGATAGGTATTGAAAACCCATGTAAACAGCTATCTGTGGATAACTTCATACGAATACGAAAAGAAACAATTGGCTTTCAAGTAGGTTCCTTGCCTTAGTGACCCCTTACAACTCTATTATGAGAAACTTGGCAATAATTGTTCTTATCATCGTTGTGTAAGAACTTCCATTTATCTCTCGTTCCACTCACCATAAAAAAAAAGAGTTATAAGTCTCCGCATTTGAAGCGATACTAGCAAATGGTCACATTTTATGAACGTTCTCGTTCTGTGAAAAATGAAGGAATGGGAAAAGAAAAACGTATTTTAAACCTCATTTCATTTTGAAGTAGAACTTCTAATATTTACATAGAATTTGACCTGCATATATTTCAAACATTGAATTATTTTTAAAGGGTAAATATGATTGTCTTAACGACAGTTAAAACAGATTAAAACATTTTATGGGTACTAAGTTGTCTCAAACATAGAACGTCCAGTTAGCGCCAAACACAAAGCAGAGTAAACAAAATGAAATAATTTGAATAGAAATATAGTTCAAAATATTTGAAATATTCCTCAAGAGAAACTATCCTACTACTACCAATAACCTCCCCCCCCACCCCGTTTTCTCTCTCTCTCTCTCTCTCTCTCTCTCTCTCTCTCTCTCTCTCTCTCTCTCTCTCTCTCTCAGTTGTTATCACAAGAGGTGCTTTGGTTTACACAATTTCTTCATCTCTTCCTACTCCTATTTATGCAAAGGGCATCGGTTAGATTTCTCTTTCTATTGACTGACTAAATCCATAATGGAAAACCGAAGGAGAAGTTTACATAATCTACATGGAGTAAGTGATTTAAGATGTCAGAAATGTAAAACACGAGCAAATGTTCAACTTGTAAAAGTTTGAAACAGCTGTGATGGATGGGCAGGTCGTATGAGGTACATGTTAAAGACACAGTGGACTGTGAAACATGAGTTAAGAGAGCAGTGCGCAAGTGGCGGCTTCTGGGAGGAATTTCCGAGAAGCTGCCAGACTTCTTGTTAATAAGAATACATCTTTAGTAGAGTGAACAAAGACTTATGATGGGGACATAGTGCTTGAACTATTCTATTATGCCAAAATATTGTTGGTAATAAAGAAGAGGGAAATATTTTTTTCGTAAGGTGTGACCTTTTAATGTTAAAATGCATGGCTAGAGTATAGTGAGAAGAACCTGGGATATGAAAAAACAAATGGGTTATAACCTTTGATATTCTTAGTTAGATTTTTAATGCTTTTTATATGTGTTAGTTTTTCTCTAAATCGGTTTTGTTGTTCACTATATGATACGTAGTAATTATATTATGTTGGCTCCGTGAATGACTTTTTTGATGGTGTACGGTACTTCAGATAGAGTAAACCGAATTAGTAGTTTGCAGAGAACTCAAAATTCCTTACTAGAGCAGAGTCTCAATCTTCTAAGGAAAAGATTACAAGCTACCCCAGTGTTTGTTGAAAAATCCCGATAACTGAGGAAATTAATGTAGGAAGCCGGAAATTGGTTTTCTATACACAATGAAGCTCCATCTTCAGGGTTTCCTTATAAATAATACGTAAAAAATAATTTTTCATCCATTTCCCATCCGGGTTTAATAATTATGCGAGGGACCAGAGATTTTAGAACATTGAAGTAGATATTAGAATCTCCCCAGCTATCATCCTGAAACGTGAAAATGTCATGAAAGTGGAGATGACAAACCATGTGTTTGATTTTTTTTTCTTTTTATATTTCAGTTTCAGAGTATTCTTTATAGATATTGACTAGAAGGGAGGATAACAGATTGCCCATACTACAACCGACTTGTTGCTTGTTTAAGTTGAACGAAAATACATTATTGGTCACACACTAATTAATTGTTTTATCAATCCTAAGAGGGAGGTGATCTTCGTTAGGTATTAATTTTTCATTTACCGGAACCTTTGTCAAAAATAATTCCAAGTCGAGACTGAGGTGTTTGATTTTGTTGACGGGAATATTTAGCCTATTCATGTTCTGAATAAAATCCTCTGCATTTTTCATGTGCGCAGAAGTAAAAGTACCAAAAAAGGTTAACAAAAAGTCTGCTGACCATTTAGATATACGAGTATATGAAGTACCCTTTACATGAAACGAATGTGCGCAAGGGGATGCAAACCTTGTTGGATTCCGAGTCCATAGAAATATGATAAGGAAAGGAAGATTTTATTACTTTAAACTTTTCTAGAATTTTTTATTTTTTTTTATTTATTTTTTTTTATTTTTTTTTACTGCCTATTTTTCTTATAGATTTAAGAACTCTGTAGAAATATTAATACGGGTATCTCTGCTCTCTGTTATTTTCTCGTAAGTGGTATCATTATCCAATGGTTGTTAAGCTTAGATGATCTGCATTTATCAAGAATAACGAACTTGCCGTCTCTGATAATAATGATGTTATTAAGTAATAGAGAGAATTATTTGTGAAACCTTTTTCTGCGTTGTAACTTATTCAACAAAATCCTTTTAAGAGAAATTTCATCTTTTTTCAAAATTTGGTTTAGAAGAAAAAAAATATATATCGAGTGCCACCCATTATCTAAATCACTTTCATTTCCGGGTTTCATAGTAAATGAAATCTCAAGGTATCAGAGCTAGCTGCTCATTAGCTGTGAGTGGATGTTTCGATAAGTTCATAACGTTATTTACTTTTCTTAAATAATACCAAAATCTTATTTCTTAGGAATATATGTAATTTCTCGTTGTGAGTCAAAGTACTATTAACATCACTGCCTACTTATGGGGAAATATTTTTGTTTGTACATATCATGATCCTGGCACTGGGGACGAAGTGATTTCACTATTTTTTTTTTCTCCATAGGCTAGGAGAAGACACGTATCTCTTTATATCTCAATTATGAAAGTCTATTTTAATATTCTTAATGTTCTTAGAATATTTTATATCAATTATTCATTATTTCTCTTGTAGTTTATTTATTTTCTTATTTCCTTTCCTCACTGTTGGAGTCATAGGGCTTATAGCATATTGCTTTTCCAAATAGGGTTATAGCTTACACTGTTGAAAATTTGCCGTAAAAACGGCAAAAATTCTGGAATATAAGTTGCCATGCATTTACAGTTTTTAAAACGGATATATTGACGTAAAGGAAGGGTATTACGGTCACCAACCCGTAAAAGATAATAATAAAGTATGGTAAAAATTACGGTCGCCTGTATTTTACTGAAATCCGCCTGAGAACAGTATATTTTTACGGAGATTTTAACAGTGTAGCTTTTAATAATGATAATAATAGATATTGCCCACTTTCCTAAGGGGGTAAATTTATTATGTAATTACGTATATTACAGCATTTTATAACGGAATACGATTTTCCAATATATTTTTATAATTATGATTTTAGAATTCTGCAGTTGACTAATATTGTATATCTTTATCTTTATTTAAAATCAACATTGTTATTGTAATTATATCATCAAGATGAATTAATTTAAATGTTTGTAATCATGAATTCAGTTAATATTTTGTTATCCTTTTCCAGATTCAGTACTCAAATATAGAAAACGAAATGAAGGAATGTGTGGCATCTCAAAACCTCTCTTGCGGAAACTCCTTTTTGATTCAACAATGCATCCTCTTTATTATTAAGGTAAGGCAGCTGACAAAAATTATTAAAAAGATACAAGTGTAGTCGATGAATTTGTAGTCGTTCATAATGATAACGTTTGATTGACATTTGTTTGATAAGTTTAATCGGAAACCCCAGAATACACTGAATATTAAGGTTGATAATGTACTGTCTTCGTCGCTGCATGGCTCTCTTGATGTATTTAGTGGGATAAAAGGATACACATTTCTTCAAGGAATAATCGCATTGGTGCTGTTTAAAATTCATAGGTGCAGAAATTCAACTTTGATAATTTAACTAATGTTAGTGAAAAGTCTCTCTCTGCGAATGTCTCCAGGTGAAGTACAATATGAGAAGCAACACCGAAACTTTTTTTTTTTTCTTTTTTTCAGAAGCACTATTCGACCATGAATGTAGAAAATTAGGTTATTTTCTTTTTTTTTTAACCACCAATACAGTGAACCAGTATATCTTAAATTTCTTAGATTTTGTTGGAGGAGGAACTATATGACGTTGACCGTATCTGCTCTTTCAAGGAAATGCTTGAGATGTTGACTAGGTATTGGTATTTATACTTGGGCTATTTCAAGGTAAAACTAGAAGCAAGTGAAGTGCGATGAGGTACGTTTTGGCTCAGGATTAATAGAGTACTTTTAGAAGTGCTTTTGCGTGGCGGCTGCTTGGGCGTCAAACCTATTTTAGCGCCTGACCATTTGGCGTCGGATTGTTCGGTGCCATTCGAATTAAGAATAAACCGTAATATTATTCTTATTATGGTGTTTTTTATTTTTTGATGATTATTGAAATTAGACATTCATTCCTATCTGACCTTCAGTTTTTGTTCATCTAGTGATAACATTCAGATCCCTCTTCCCTCTTGACATAAGCTCGGTAATTAAATTTACTATGGTAATCAAGTACAATTACCTTCTATAGGTGGTTTGCTAACCATAACGGCCAACTTGACATGTTTTTGGTCTTTTTTCTTAGTGTTATAGCATTTATAATAATCATTTCCCCCCTTAATCATATACCACCATAAGGAGAACTTGATGCATTGACATATTGGCAAGATTGCAAAGTATATTCAATTTCAGCCTCAGCGTAGTTCCTAGGTAACATTTATGCTAATAGTATATTGAAAACATCGAATAAAACAGTTTTTTTTTTTTTTTTTTACAACTTTTCAGGCTTAGCCAGAAACATTTTTTGTCACTAACCCTAACGTTAGTCACAGTTTTGATAATTGTGACTGGTGTATCAATAAAAAAAAACTAACCGTTGATTATATTGCAAGAACTATTAACTTTTCTTAATCATATCCGGCCATCTCGTTCATTCCTCCAAATTGGTGGACAAATCTATCTCACAAAGCCGTAGCCAGCTGCATCCTTTCTAATGTCGAAGTATCTTTTCAGTCTCAAGTGAGTTGATTACTTGTGCACTGCCAAAAGGGATTCGTTTATTTATCGATATTATTTTTTTGTGGCGTCCAAAAGTCTGGTGCCAAATCAGCTGGAGCCCAATTAACCATTTCAAAACTCGAGTACATATTCTATGATTAGTTGTTTGGTCATATAATTTTCTCATTCAGGATAAAAATAATATTTTCGAATAGAGCATAATAAACTAACAGTAAATCTGTTATGGGATTGAACGGTGTGAGGCTTTAAAATGCAGTGGCGGATGACGTCTCTCAAATGGCCGTTAGATATGAAATAATAGGTTCCATCTTCTGACTGTGCATTAGGTTCTCCCAAGTTCCATCTTCTGACCGTTCATTAGATTCGCCTCCTTTTTTTTCTCTCAGTAAGTTCATACTTTTTTTCATCTGTCTATGCCGCATTGTTTGCTAGTGCTCTTCGTCTCTCTGCTAATGCAAGAGCCCGTGTAGTGCATAAAGCAAGACAATCTAAAACGAACGAACAAGTGTTCTTGTTAAAGAATGCAGCACTTACTGTTGCTATAATCTATTAAGGTATCTTGCTTCTGCCATGGCTGTATTACTTCCTTCTTTTGATTATGTAATTGACCTCGCGTTCGTCTTAGTTTTTCCTGCTGTATCTTGACTCACTTGGCATTTTGATCATGTTATACCTAATTGCTAACGATGCAACATTTATTATTTTGCATAAATGTGATGTAAATACACGTGAGATGAATTGATGTAATGCGAAAAAAAGACTCTCCAAATAATGAGGTATTTCATGGGAAAAGAAAATCGGGCAAAGAATTGTCATAGGATAATTTGGTCTCTTTGTGATATGAGCATTTATATTAGGGTTTCGCATAACGCAAAGCAGGTTAATCGGTTGATTTTCTTACTCAATAAGTTCATCTTCAATGGCAACAGGAAATTTCAACTTTAAGAACTTTCAGATTGATAGCATAATAGAATTATGATGCAGTTGTTGGAAGTATCATATGTCGACAGGATATAGTACCTCCTCCATGTAGTGTCAGTTACCAATCACAATAAGTAACCTTCACATTCGAGTTTTTATTTCGTGTACAATACATTTCTACCATTGCTTGTGTATGGCAGGAAACATCACGTTAATATTTTTCATTTTAAGAATCAATTTTATTTGTACTATAAAGTAAAATGAAATTCAGACATTTAAACCCCTTGCCCAACTCCCGAAGAATATGGAGAAAACTAAACAATTTGAAAAAAAAAATTGTAACTTGAATATTGATTTGATATTAGTCTTCATAGCCATGGAAGGCCTCGTTAGAAAGAAATGCCTAAACTTCTCAACGTGTCCATGTTATGGCCTGATGGTGGACACTTGTGATTCAGGCCCATCGCTTTACGACATCTATCGACGAAAAAATTTAGTAATTTTTTATTCTCTCTCTCTCTCTCTCTCTCTCTCTCTCTCTCTCTCTCTCTCTCTCTCTCTCTCTCTCTCTCTCATGCACAATACAGATAATCTCTCATGTACCATGGTCTTTCACTGTTTGTCGGTGGAGTTCTCTTGCTTATTTTACTGTTGTTACTATTTTCAGATATTTCATTTCAATTGTTAATTACTTCTGTAGTATATTTATTTCCTTATGTCCTTTCCTCATTTGGTTGTTTTCCCTGTTGGAGCCCTTGGGCTTATAGCATCCTGATTTTTCAACTAGTGCTGTAGCTTAGCAAATGATAATAATAATAATAATAGCAATAATAATAATAATAATAATAATAATAATAATAATAATAATAATAATAGATATAAACATTTATTTAATTTCGTAAGATTGTTCTTCTAGTAGAAAGGAAAATAAGATGTGAAATTTGTATAGTAGGATTTATTAGCCTCAAATGAAATCAAACATTATTATTATTATTATTATTATTATTATTATTATTATTATTATTATTATTTTATCAAAGCAGTATCCATAAAGAAATAAATATATTTAAACAAACATTCATATGTATATATATAGTGTATACGTACGTACATACATACACACACACAAACACACACACACACACACACACATATATAATATATATATATATATATATATATATATATATATATATATATATATATATATATATATATATATATATATATATATATATTTAAGAACAACAGAATGAGTCATTTGAGATTGCAAAAGAAGCAGGAGAAGGAAGAGGAGTCGATGGATTGACAAACTAAAATAATTTTCGGATATTGACTAGCATAGAAAGACCATAAACAGACGTGAGAGGAAGGACATGTGTGAGACTTTTGTCCTGCTGTGGACTAGTAACTGCTGATTATATATATATATATATATATATATATATATATATGTAAATATATATATATATATGAATATATATATATATATATATATATATACATATATATATACATATATATATATATATATATATATATATATATATATATATATATATATATATATATATATATATATATATATATGCATATATATATATATATATATATATATATATGAATATATATATATATATATATATATATACATATATATATATATTTATATTTATATATATGTACAAAAAAAGCATGAAAGAAGGCAACACAGTAGGAGAAGATGGCCTAATAATATATTTGATAATAAATGGAGGCTTTATAGTAGTAAAACTGGCTGAACTTTACACAAAATGTCTGCAAGAATGTTCTATACCTACATCTTGGAAAAAAAACTTTGTTTTTATACTAGTTCACAAAAAGGGAGACACAAAAGACTTGAAAGATAACCTCTCAATAAGTTTACTCTCCGTAATCTATAAAATATTCACAAAGTTCATATTAGGCCAAATTGAAAGACAGCTAGACTTTAATCAACCCAGAGAGCAGACAGGAGTCATCAGTTTTCGATATCGCCCTTCCAACATTTCACTCATTATGGCTTGTGGCTGAGGTGGCCAGATTTTCATTTAAATGAAACCTTTTTTTTCTGCAAGCAAGAAACTATTTACTGTTTTTCGATTGATTTCCTTCGACTTGGTTAGTTTTATAGAGAAAGTTTGCTTTAATTTCATTTAGCTCTCTCTCTCTCTCTCTCTCTCTCTCTCTCTCTCTCTCTCTCTCTCTCTCTCTCTCTCTCTCTCTCTCTCTCTCTCTCTCTCTCAAAGACATAAAATGTATTTGATAAAGGCGAGGGTTTTGATTCAATCCACGACAGTTTCGCGAAACGGTCGTCGAGGGTCTGAAATTACTTCTCATTGTCTGTCTTTAAATAGCGTTTTGTTTGCAAAGGGCGCTGAAGCTCTTTGCCAAAGAGAGCCACTAAGGTTACTGTGCAAGCAATTCCATTAAAACTTTAATGCTTAATGTAACTCGATATATTTGCTCTCTGTAACCTCTACATTTTGGTTTGGCAAATGAAAATGTCTTGTAGATCAGGAGCTAGATAATTTGCAAAGTACCATATATGATTTTTTCATAATTCTAAAGTGATTAAACTCATTGCTAAATATTTTCTTCGATTAAATATTAAAATATATATCTTGTTTACTTTTGATGCTCTTCGTAAAATTTAGACTTGAAAACTGGTTAATGCAATTTGATGAAGTAAATGTAATCTACGAAAAATAACATGTTAATGAAATTTGTTAACACTTTTATTATATGTTTAATATTGCATAATGAGATTACAGACATGAAATTTAAAACACTATTGGTTTTCGTATTCCGGAATCCCTTAAACTTTATCATGGTTAACAGATATGTAGAAAAGGAAAACCATAGAAGCAGGATGAAGTATAGAAAATACATCAAAGGACATCCATTGAAATCTCTTCATCTCCCCATACCAAAGGAGAAAACAGACTCTGTTTAATTGATGTAGCACCTGGCCTTCTGAGGGAGAGATGAACGATAATTCTCTGGGATTAATGAAACTCGGTATTCCATTCATATAAATGAGACAAAATGAAAGAGACTCATAGTCTCACTCACCATTCTCACTAGACGTCGGGTAAGCCAAAGTTGATCAGTCGCCTTGCCTTAAGAACTCTCTCCAACGCTGTCTTCAAACAACCCTTCATTTTCTATTTTTTTGTAGGGAAGAGTTTCTCTTTCTAGTTGACATATCTATATTTTCCTTCCACCATTTCTTTGGTCGCCCTAATGGGCTTCTTTCTTCAGGTATCCAATCTGCATACTTCCTGGGAAATCTGTTCTCCTCCATTCTCTTCACATGTTCATACCATCGAAGCTGTCCTATTTTTACAAACTTCAAAATGTCTTCCACTTCCAGTTCTCTCATGATGTCCTCATTACGAAATCTGTCTTGATTAAGCTTAAGACTTATTTCTGCTGACTTCTAGTCTTAGTTGTTAGGGTTAACGATTCATGGCCATATATAAGTACAAGTCAGGTAGAGACTACGGAATCTGAAAAGGTGAATTAAACAAAAGACGAAAAGAAACTTGGGATTCTTGGCTTCGTATTTCTAACTTCAAATCAATCTTAAATGCAATTTGGGTCAGGATCTCTTTTAGCCCAGAGTCAATATCCTTTGTAGTCTACCACACACCAGTTCACTTATCCGTAAATGGATAGTAGCATCTGATCGTGTCTCGAAAAACATGATAAGATAGCTGTACTTATATAGCAACCCAACTATATATATATATATATATATATATATATATATATATATATATATATATATATATATATATATATATATATAAATATATATATATATATATATATATATATATATATATATATATATATATTTATATATATATATATATATATATATATATATATATGATTATTGTCATATTTTATTGTCTGTGTCTTTATTCTCTTTTTGCATGTTATTTCCATTGTTATCTTTTTGCCACTGTTTGTCCGTTTGTCCTGGCCACTACTCATAGAGTAGTGGAACTTTCAGGGATTAATTGTTATGTTGAGACGTGGAAGTGATTCAATTTTGAAAGTCCTAAGTCAAGGTTTAGTTCGAGGAAAAGGTCGGTCGAATTAACCTTAACCCCAAGTTCGTACATGGTTGTCACAGAGCCTTCAAATAAGCCTACGGTCTAAATTGATTCTGGGAAAGACAAGCTGGTTTCTAGAGAGATAGGCTGCCGTGGGGGAGGTCTGCACTATGAGTGATTTTCTAGTTTACACTGTTATTAGTTGATTTATAATCACTTTGTAGCTATATATTTTCATCTTTGCCATTTTTATTAATGGAACCTTGCGCCAGGGTCCTGGGTTGAAATGTCAAGGAATTAAAAAGTTAAGCTCTCTTCATTTCACTGAAAATCCATGTAATCGCACAAAAGATGTTTTTTTTTTTTTTTTATTTCTTAATTTTTTCGCGTACTTCATTCGTCTTTTCATGCAGTGATTGAACAACATTTGTGCTTTTAAGCTCTTAGCAAAAGAATATTGATATGAACTCTCCTTTGATAGATGGGAATACAGATAGTATAACATTTTTGCTTATGGAAATGAGAACAGATTGGGAGATATATTCTTTTTCTTTACGATCAAAACATTCGTTATGAGCAATTACTCTTGTTGGAAATGTCAGGTTATTAGTCATGATTCAGATCAAGTTCCGCTTTATTACTTTTAAAACTTGTCCAATCTCAACATTTTAGATTTGGAGGACAAAATCTCTTTTCAGTTCAGCTATTCAAAAGGTTTGCATTTATTTATCTATAAATTATGTGAAAGGGGTGCGTATTGCCATGATCAGCAATGCTGTACTAGTCAGGGTCATCCATACTATGTTGGTTTGTTGTGAGCGATCAGACAAAAGTTTCCCACTACCACCAATCCTCAGTGGCCAACGTGGTGATGAAAGCTGGCCAAACCCCAGACATGAATTGACATGTATGAGACCCGTGTCTTGCAGTGGACTAGAAACGGCTGCATTTGTTGTGGTTGTTGTGGTTTCGTCCGTTGGCCAAATATGCGAACACAAAGTTAATACATCATTATAAAACATATTTCCTTTATTTACTTCAAAGTTCGGAAAAATTCGTTATTAATCAATTCCGTTACTTGTGTAAGACTAGATAATACCTATGAAATTCTAATAGCATTTCCTTTGCTTCGTAGGTTCTGCGATATTTAATCTCAAGAAGCATCTTCTCGTTCAGACTTACATTTTTATATTTTGGCGCTTTTGGGGAGATTTCTTCCTCCCGGGTATTTTTGCCTTCAACCATTCCACAGCGGGGGATAATGCGTTTGTTAGTTCATTTGGTCGCTGCAACCTCACCATCCTTGTGAGCTAAGGATGGGCAGGTTTGAGGGAGCCTATAGGTCTATCTGCTGAGTCATCAGCAGCCATTGCCTGGTCCTAGCTTGGGTGGAGACTGTGCTTGGGCGCTGATCGTATGTACAGTATATAATGTCAGTCTCTAGGTCCTAGAGACTGCCTATATATACATACGATCAGCACCCTAGAGGCTAGGGCATTGCCCTGCTTGCTAGGGCAATGTCACTGTCCCGTGCCTATGCCATTCATGATCGGCTTTTAAATATTTAGGGAAATTTTTTTTTTTTTTTTGCTTATTTTATTAAAGAAGACTGGACTTTACTTACAGTATTATTTTGGGCTGTCAACATATAAGAGGAAATTTGATGTAAACATTTCACTGTTTATAATGTGCTTTTTGGAACTCTAACGCCAATCAGCTCAGTAATTTTCTCTATGTATAATAATTATAAATGGTAATTTTCTACTTTCTTTTGTGATTCCTTGAATCATGTCGGCTGCCTCTATATTAGCACAACTCGTAGAGATTTATACACAAATTCAACTAACATCACTTCTAATCACAGAATATTATTCCCTTATTAGTGAGATTTCTCAATGTGCTTATTACGAAAATCATTTACTTACTTCTCTGACATCCATCGTTAATAACATTTTGACATATACTGTACATATACCCTATATATATGTATTCATGTATATGTATATTTGTATATGTACTGTATATGTTGTGTGTAAATATATATATATATATATATATATATATATATATATATACACATATATGTATATTGTATATATATATATATATACATATATGTATATTGTATATATATATATATATATATATATATATATATATATATATATATATAAAGTTACCCTCATGTAACATGCTCAAAGTTTTTTTTTTATAGTGCAGTATAAACTTCGTATGTTAAAAGTGTGAGATCAACAAACAGCTCTCTGACTTAACTACAGTGAAACACATTGGAAAATATGTCATTCAAGTTTTATTATCATATTCCAAAATTTAATAAGTAGAGATATATTTTTTGTAACCAGAAGTAGCTATTCCTTGAACGTTTCCTTTTTTATAGGTGTAAGAGTAATAAGCAAATCCAAATACAAGTTGGTTATGAAAAATATTCCAAATGATACATCATAGGTTAGAGGCTGCCCCCCCCCCCCCCCCCCAGGACCCCAGTCTAGTAGAAACTCAGTACTTTTAATTTGTCTAGTATAGGGAGATATATGTTAGGATGATGTTGATGCAGGATGCCTGGTACTACAACCTCGTGTGGATCCTGATCAGCAACCTCCTTCCCTTTTTGGACCCACTAAATTTTTTTTCTGCATTCCTTTACTTCACAAGTTGCCTTATTTTTCCACACAAAAACCCCAGATTTATAATGGTACATTTATCCATAAAAGTAATGATTTTAAATAAAACTTAAGATTAGAATCGTTCGAAATATCAAATAAACAAAAAAAGAAAATAAAATTCAACTCTAAAACTAAAATACAAAGCTTGATTTGGTTGCTTCACATAAAACAAAAATAAAGACTATCATCGAGTACTTCCAAACCATTACAGTACCAATATGGGTTCGAGCACCTAGTAATTGCATTTCAATCTGTCATGTTCTCCGGAAAATTTTCCAGTTCCAACCTTCCAGTTGCAGCGATCAATCAACCCCATCATCCAACAATCGGCTTCAAACTTTCTATTGGGTCGTTAAGATTCAATTGGGTACATTATTCAGGAAAAAACAAAAATGAAATTGGAATCCACGCAACCACAGAGATGTGTTTTGGGGATTTTTTTCCCTGTTTCTTTTCTTGAAAGTTGGCAATCATGGTCGAGTCTCCAAATTGGATTTTTATGTTGACGTCAGCGATAACCATTTTGCCCAAGACAATGCAGTAAAATTTCAAACTTCGGTATGAGGTTCTTACTGAGAATTTGCAATTCTGAGAATAAATTACAGTAGCGTAAAATGGTCCTTGCGAAATTATTTTGTTGAATGCTCTTGCGTATTGGATAAGAAATATTTCTAGAAGTGATGCTGTATCGATATGATATAGCCGGTTGGCTACACATAAGTTACAAGTACAAAAGGTTCAGTAAGACAGTGTTGGATGCTTCGATGTATAGGGATATGAGAGAAAACTGGGAAATAGATATAAAATGAAAATAAAAATGAAAGGATTATAAAAGATAGACTAGCTGATAGAGTAAAATAAATGAGCTACATGATAAATATGAAAAGGGATAAAAAAAAGTCTACTTGTCAGTGAAGAAAAGGATGAGAAGAGGTAGGATACTTGATAATCGAAAATGTCAAAAGAAAAGTTAGGAGAATTCTTAGACCAGAAAAAGGTAAACTGGTCGTGGTGTTAAAAATGTAATAAATCGAATACTTTATAGTGCTGAAAAGGATAATAAAATAGGATACTTGTTAGAGCAGAAAAAGTTGAGAAAAACAAAGCCTAATTGATAGTGTTTAAACGTCAATGTCAGCTTTGGCCTAAGATGAAAGGCCATTAGTTCATAAAAAAGAGTCTTGGTAGAAAAGAAAACATATCAAGTTCATTGATACTGTATTGATATTAGAATGTATTAAATGGAACCTTTGTGCAAAAGAAATATAGAATAAAAACGAAGAGATTATGGATATCAATACTTACCTCAAAATTATGTTGGCTGTTAGGTCAAAACGAAGTTGATAATGCCTAGAAAGAGAAAGGAACTAATCATTTAGGTATTAAGGGAACTCGTAGGTGGTAGTTTCAAATGTAATCTAATATTCCTCTTTGTCTTTTCGTCCATTTTCTGATTCTCCAAGTTTGACTAAAACAAGAGAGTTGGAGAAATTTAGAAGACTTATATATATATATATATATATATATATATATATATATATATATATATATATATATATATATACATATATATAAATTATGTATATATATAATATATCCATATATATGTGTATATGTATATGTAGAGAGAGAGAGAGAGAGAGAGAGAGAGAGAGAGAGAGAGAGTATATATGTATATTTTATATATATATATATATATACATATATATATGTGTGTGTATATATATGTGTGTATGCATGTGTGTACACATACACATATATGTTAGAGAATCTCCCTTGATCCTTGTCCTCTCCCTCTCGCATTTAATGACCTCCGAAAATTCGAGGAACACGAAAAACTCATAACTTCCTGTTGATGAACGTAAAAAATGAAACCTTGTTTTCGACTATACTGACACAGGCAGAGAGAGAGAGAGAGAGAGAGAGAGAGAGAGAGAGAGAGAGAGAGAGAGAGAGAGACTTTAAACCTTAAAATCTAAAGTGTGCCGTCGTAGACAACCAATCAACTATTCTCTTGGAGAGATAAACTTAGCAAAACAAAAATCCTCCAAGATAACTTTTCGATAAACTTTGATAACTCGCTGGGACTTTTTTTCCCTTTTGTGAGTTCTTCTCATATTCTTACTTCCCTCATTGCTCTTACTATTATGCCTCCCGCCCCATGAAGGCTGTGTCCCTTGATCACTTTCAAAAGTCTCTAAGATTTTTGCTTGAAGGAAGAAAAAAATGGGAATTTTTCAGCCGGGAGATGGAAAGGGAGATTCTTTGCTTGTCTTTATAGTGTATATGGAAATAGTTTTATTCTATTTAATTCTAATGAAAAACGTAAACAAGAAAGATATACATACGAGAAACAAAAGACGACGTGAAAAGACTGGGAAATGAATGCGATAGATATTTAAAACAACAAGGGTATGACTATTCTATCTCCCCCCTACCCGAAGGCCTGGGAGAGCTGATCGTATGCACTAGGTAGTGTTTGGAAATATTGTTTTCTGATGAAAAGTGTAAACAAGATAAAAAACAAACGAGAAACAAAAGACGATGTGAAACGAATAGGAAATGAATCCTATAAATATTTAAAACAAATTCAAGTGGAAGAACCAGAAATAGAAAAATTTAATTCAACAATCTGAAGACATTAGAATACCTTGATAAATACCCAGATTTATGTCTGTTCTTTCACGGATTTAATGTGCATGTTGATTTTTTGATATAACGCTTTTGTGTCAGATATCATTACCCCTGTTACATTTATAATTATCTAGTCCCTTGACTGCAAATTTTCTTAATAATTCATTCAATAGTAAGAATACTGGTATTATGCTAATATGCTCTTAATGATCTCTATCAAATTTCGAAAGGATTTCTTAGTGACGAATGTAATCATTTTGCACGTCGAGTATATTATCCTCCTATTGTACTTGTTGATGGAGCGTATGCTTTTTTTTATTGAAGGCAACTTATTTTAGCTCTTTTATTGTTATTGTGCATTAATAGATTTTACAATTCTTTTATGGTGATTTTTAAATGTCATTATTGAAAACTATTTTTTTTATATGTGTTGTAGGTGAAATCAGTTTGATTTATCTGACTTGCGATATATATATATATATATATATATATATATATATATATATATATATACAGTATACATATATATATATATATATATATATATATATATATATATATATATATATATATAATCAAAATATACTTGAGTGAAAAGTTGTTAGGAAAGGTTTTGCTAGAGTCTTTACTAGGTCGGGATGAATGTAACCAGATAAGTGAGAGGGTAGGATGAGTTGGGCAAATGTAAAAACAATATGAGTTAAATAGGAATGAGGAAAAAAGTGCCTTTAAATTTAATCAAGAGATATAACTTGACTGGAAAGAGGGAACTGCGAGCAACCAAGCAAATAATGATAAATTATGAGCTAGTGTTAAAGAAACTGAAGTGGAAGGAGTAGTTGAAGCGATTGCACTAATACCTGATGTGGTCGTAAGAACACCAGATATGTGGGAATATAAGAGGGTCAAAAGGTGAAATAAATATACTAAGTTTTGGAATAAGTGAATTTACGATTTAAAAAATTGTGAATTCACAAGATAGAAGAGAAGTGAATATGTGTGATTATGAACAAGACTTTTAGGGAAAATAGAGAATAATTCATCAGAGTAATAAATGCAGACAGGGTCAATGGACAATTAGAATACATGATAAATTATATGAATAAGAGATGATGGAGGTGAGTGTTTTCTAGATTATATAGGGGGGATTAATATTTACAAGTAATAATAATACTTGTTGGTAATATGAAAGAAGTATAAGCCTAAGAATGTGTGAAGCTTTGAATATGCGGGTTGAGAAAATCCATTAGGGAGAGACTATGTGTCTTTGGAAGTTGTTTTGTGAATAAATTAATTGAATATTGAACCAACTCTTTATGTAGGTGAAAAATGTATATCGAGTGTCAATAACATAAGTATTAGAATAAAAAAAATTGTTCTATAGTTTATATGCTGGTTAAATCTGGAGAAATGTAGCAGTGTTAAAAAGTTAGTCATCAATTCATTTTTGTTTAGGGATTGAAAGAATCGGGCGAAATTATGAGATCATAAAAATGGTGACTTTAGACCTGGATTTTTTATACTAACCAATTGAAATATGGGAAAAGTTTTTTTTTTTTTTTTTTTTTTTTTTTTCTTTTTTTTTTTTTTTTTTTTTTTTTAACATCTTTTCCTACTTGGTGCCGGTCCCAAGCCCGGGTAAATAGGGAGGGTTGGCGGCAAGAAAGGCGTACGGCCATGAAGAATTAGCCAAAACCAATATGAAATATGGGAAAAGAATATATAAAAAAATACATTTACTCATAAATTTATTTACAGATAAAATTAATGTTCCAGCTCCTTGGTTTACAATGGCTTAGAAAACATTCTATGGGGAGCAGTTTAGGCTAGGAAGTAGAGTAATAAGATACTTTGAGTTGGCGGAAAGTGACTTTAAGCTCGAGTTCGTCGCTGAAGTGTTAGCGGCTTCTCTTTGTCACTGATATGACAAAATCTCTGAGATATAGGGGTGTTTGATGCCTGATAGGGACTCTCCTCTTCGGAAGCTAACTTGTTTTCCTTCTTATCTCCTTCATTCGTTGTTCCTCTCTGCTTATATACTGATGCGTACGCGGAGCTAATTATGAATGCCATATAAGGATTTTTTTTTCTTTTTTTTTTTTAAATCCTGCAAGTGAGTTGGTTTCTTCGAAAATGTCAACTTCCGTTACAACATTAAAGCTTCTAGAGCAAGTCATCCGATTCAATCTAGACCCGATGTATCGTCACATAGTAGTGTTAACACTTTACGTTATTAGTGATTCGTCATCATCAAGATCTCCTCGTATACGCCTATTGACGCAGAGGGCATCGGTTAGATTTCGCCAATCGTCTCTATCTTGAACTTTTAAATTAATACTTCTCCATTCATCATCTCCTATTTCACGCTTTATAGTCCTGAGCCCTGTAGGCCTGGTTCTTCCAACTCTTCTAGTGCCTTGTGGAGCCCAGTTGAAAGTGTGGTGAACTAATCTCTCTTGGGGAGTGAGAAGAGGATGCCCAAACCATCTCCATCTAGCCCTCACCATGATTTCATCCACATATGGCATTCGAGTAATCTCTCTTATAATTTAACCCCCAATATCTTTCTGAGGGTTTTGTTCTCAACTCTCCAAAATGTGTTGGAGATTTTTTTCATTGTCATGCCACGACTCGTCCATACATATGTATTATTGATTATTGGATATAATCATTATACCATCGGGATAAGCCCTTTTTGAATTGCATCTCTTTCTTATGATCGGTTTCCAGGTGTTAATTTAAATTTTCTTTCTGTATCGTATAAGTTTTGAGCCTTATTATCCCCGTACATTCTCACATGATTCATTAGACGGGATTAGATCGGTATTAATGTGGTTTGTCATATCATATTCTTAAATACTGCGTACTTCGTGCATTGGTTATGCACGTTTTATTTCATCAATCAAAATTGCTATTCGTACTATGTTTGACATTTCATTTTCAGTATTTGGTTGGATATGAATAAGGAGTTTTCTACTATAATCATTCAGTGGAAAGTTGCTTTTGTCTCCATCTATGTAGGATATAATTTTCTCCATGTAGGATACTATTGTCAGCAATTTTATGTATTAAATCACGGAATTTCGTGAATAGGAGTGGAACCTTTTCTTTGCATTTCAGCGCTATTGTTATAAAAAAGAAAAATTTACTTATATTTTTTAAGGTTTAAGACAGTAATACTTAGGTGCTATGTATGTAATAAATATAATGAATGATATAATATCAATTTGATCAACGAGATAACTTATTTTTCCCAACTAGTTTGTTGTGCCACTGCTGGACCTCTTCTCTTATCCTTTCTGGTGTTTAAGCTTGTTTTAAATGCATGGATGTCCTGATGGAAAAATAACCTGACTTGAGTGCAAGAGGAGGCAAGAAAATGTCAGTCACCAAAGTGCTAGAGAGAGCGCGGGTAGGAGTTATTGAATTTCCAATCATTATTCGTAATCTTTGTTATCGATGTAAGGAAGAAATTTTAAGATCCTAAGGATAAAGGCACAACGAAGATGGATTGTTAAATCTTCAAGTATACAGTAGTGGCTTAGTAGTAGTACTTAAGAGAGCAAATTGTCCTAACCTAGTTGCGGAAATTGAACGTTTTATGTGTCATAAGAACCTTAGAAGATTTTAAGCTTAGATAATATTAAAATAAAAAACATTGCTTTATTTTGAGATGATGAAGAAAAACTACAAAAGTTCGTGGAGAGTTTGACTGTGATTGGTAAATGAAAACGTTGAGCATACATATGAGTAAGGACACGTTAATGGTAGTAAATGAAATCGAATTTTATGGTACCTTCGTTGCTTTTAGTTAAATATAGCACAATGAACTATAGTTATGAGAGACCTAAGAAGATTAGGGAGACTTACCCTTGCCAGTCTTCCTTATGTTTTAAATATTTCAAATTCCTTATGAGACCAGTTTTATTATTTTTTTGCGTATTTTCTTGGCTTATTTCTCCTCATGAACAGAAAATTTAAATAAGATTATAGTTGTCACAGAAAACAAATGACAACCCTGCATATCGCGACATTTATACTCGTCCTAAATTTTCCCCACTCTGTTTTCAACTTTGAAATTGAGTTCTTAATACAATGTTAAAATCAAAAATTTTATCAAATATTTTGCTAAATGGTTTAGAAAAACATTTATTAGAGGTGTAATGTTAGACGATTCCTTACATCATTCTCTTTGTGAAAATAATCCATTGATTCTCTCTCTCTCTCTCTCTCTCTCTCTCTCTCTCTCTCTCTCTCTCTTTCATTTTTTAAAGTGGTTTAGCAAGTAAAAATATTCTAGAAGAGTAAGAACTCAATGTATAGACTTGCTGGGTCCAGCCCATGGCCACCTTTCCCAGCTTGTCACTTGTCGCTCGCTTGACGTCCTAACTCTTAAATTGCTCTAATTTTTCATGGTAGGTCGAAACTTGCCATCTCAAGCTTTTCCCATATTACCACCATTTAAACTGCAAGAAGGAGCTTATTAATGGGCCTTTTATCACAAGAGAAATCCACATATTTGAAGACGTCTCAATCTAAGTAACGCTCAATTCTTCCACCTTTATTTGTCTTGGGTCCCTTTCTTTCATTTGTTTGTCTAACTGGTTGACCTCTTTCCTTTCCGAAGATTAAAACTTTTCTACTTATGCGAAGTTTTTATTGGAGAAATACATTTGTCAACTTCGGGTAAGAAGAAGGATTTAAACGAAGATGATTTCCCTTTAGAAACCTAATGTATATTCTCAGCTGATTTGTCCTGAGGCTGAACAATCAGAGAGTATGATTGAATTCCAATGGAGAAACCAATTGAGTCTGAACAAATGAATAGTGGGATTCCATTATGGGTATTTTGAAGATGTGGATGATGTATATGATTCTGAAAATGATTTGAAATTGGGTAATAATCAATGTTATATGCAAGTCTCTCTCTCTCTCTCTCTCTCTCTCTCTCTCTCTCTCTCTCTCTCTCTCTCTCTCTCTCTCTCTCTCTCTCCGGTGACCTGAGGTGTGTGTACTGTGACGTTTATTACAGTGACGGGAGATACTGCTGCCGGGCGAATTAATGCACGAACTTTTTAGTAATTGTTTTGAACGGGCTGTGTTGCTTGCATGGAGTTTGTTTTGAAGTGATCTTAGTGTGTTACCACATGTAGACATAATTGAGATGTTTTTGTGTCTCCTTATCTATAAGAACAAGCGAACCGATAAGGGAAATAACATTTCTCTTGGTTCTTTCAGAGGCATTACTGAAGTAATTCATTTTTTTTTTAGGATTTTGCAGTTCTACTTATGAGAACTCAGGAATCTTGATAACATTTTAAAGAGAGAGAGAGAGAGAGAGAGAGAGAGAGAGAGAGAGAGAGAGAGAGAGAGAGAGAGAGAGAGAGAGAGAGAGAGAGAGAGATTATCTCATCATCGTGAACCACGATTTCCCAGTCATTCCCCGTAACAGAGAGAGAGAGAGAGAGAGAGAGAGAGAGAGAGAGAGAGAGAGAGAGAGAGAGAGAGAGAGATTATACCATTCATCATCCTGAGCCACGGTTTTCCAAGTCATTCCCCGTAAAATTATTATTTTCATAACTCTTCTTCCTCCCTTCACGCAGTAAGAACTTTTAGCCTCGCTATTAAAGCGATATTCCTGGAAACATTTTGGAATCCCCCAAGGAGGATAATGAAACATAAATTCGATAATGAACCCATTCCATGAAGTTCGCGTTTCACGAGCTGGTGGACACATGACTTTAAACCCAATTCTCAGATAGGTAAATGTTCGCGTCCGTGAATTATATTCTGCGATGATGCTCCTGAAGAATTTAGCTTTTCGAAATATGCTTTGGCGAAGGCAGTTGTCCCGTTTGTTAAATTTAGAAATGTTTCGTAGTCTTTAAAGATTACTAAAGCAACATTATGATGATGTATTATTATATTGACATAATTTACGAAATTCATTATATCCGTATTTTTATTATTGAATGATCTCTTCTGTGAATGTTCTCTAAGCACAAACATAGCAAATCATTGATAGTAAGGCTTTTGACTTGTGATATGTTGGGTTAATTAGAACAGAGTAGATCAAGTTCGAAAGAGATGTAAAAAATGTATCGAGAAAGTTTATTGCGGAAAGAATTTATTGTTTGGCAATATAGACGATGATTACCGCTAGGTTGGGACGTTAAAAGTCTTATCGATGCTATTGGAAAGAAGAAGAGAAACGGGAATTAAGTTGACGAGATTAATTTCCTATATAGTGCCGATAGAAAGAGACATTGAAGACTCCCTTGTCAAAAAGGAGTCTCTGTTTAGGGCAGTCAAACGTAAACAATGATATCTCAAATATACCTCCATTTAAATATTGAATATATATTAGCAATAAAGCATTGGTAATTAATTGTTGCGAAATTACTTATGTTTAATAGAAATTCTTTTAATGTCAGACAGATTTATCAATGGTAGCTAATTACTGTGGTCTTATGAATGCATGTTTGAAGTAATATATCTAGATCAACTACCAAAACAATAAATTACTAAGAAATCACTAAAAAGAAAATTTTCACATTACCTTGAGCCATTGCCTCTTTCTTGTGTCATACTTCCTCGTAAAATTTGAATGATGGAAACATTACTCATTTATTAACAGCGGAAATTGGATATTATTCGTAGAAATTTATTGATTTTTTTTTTCCAATAATGCAAACTCAAAGACTTTTTTTTTTAAAAAAAAAAAAGAAAAAAAAGACAAATGGGTTTAATATTTTTGTAGCGACAGCAGATACCAGCTGACAATAGTTTTAAACATTTGAATATAATTTTTCAAGACCAAAAGTGTATGGTATCCCTTGGGTATCACTGGCAAGTCTCAACTTCTTGCATGTAAAAGTGTTTGTCGAAAGTCGTTCATATTATTTACTATACTTATTTTCTATATTCTTAACCCGAAGCTGTATTATAGACCGTGTCTGTGATTACTCTTATTTGACAAGAAATATATTTCAGTATTCAAAACTTATCTGTAACAAACTCTAAACCAAATTGCTTATCTTTTTTTGATCTTCCTCAAAATGCAAAGAAGGATATAGATTCACTAGCTTTTCTTGTCTTCGTTGTTAAGTCAACTTAAAGATTTTTATTACAATCGAAACAAATTCTTTGCCGTGTAGGCAGTTCATTTTTATTTTTCTTTCTTTATCATTTTCCATGTTTTTTTTTTTCTCCTATTTCCGTTATTCTCGGCCACCTTCGGTTCCTGTTCCTTCTATTTGTTCTACATACACCTCATCATCTCTTGCTCTTGGTTATTTCCGTCTTTCCTCAACTCTGTTGACTGTTTTCCTGAATAATTCTGTCTGAAGTTTCGTTTCCCAGTAACTCTTCTTTTGAAGTCGAATGGGGATTTGAACTCGTGTTATTTTCACATCCTTAATTTGTGTTGCAAAGTCTGTTTCAGATTTCATGTATCTGATCGTTTTGGAAGTTTAGCTTCAATTTAGAACTGTTTATGTGTATTGCATATTCCTTTAGAATTTCTTTCATCAGTAGACTAGAAAATCTGAAATTCACAAATATGGGTGAATCAAAATGATTAAATCCTCAAATATGGGTGAGACTAAATAATTATATCCTCAAATATGTGTGAATTTAATTATTATATCTTCAAATATGGGTGATTCAAAATGGTTATATCCTCAAATATGTGTGAATTTAATCATTATATCCTCAAATATGGGTGATTCAAAATGGTTATATCCTCAAATATGTGTGGAGCTAAATGATTATATCCTCAAAAATGCGTCGAATCAAAATTATTATATCTTCAAATATGGGTGAATCTAAATTTTTATAGCTCACACGGTAAAACATTTCTCAGTTCTCCCAACACTTGCAATAAGAAGTTGGAAGTAGTTAATGAATTAGTTTTTTTTATTACAATTTGCCCCCCCCCCCACCCCCCAAAAAAAATAAACTTAATTTCTCGTCTAGAACATTTTCTCTACTTAGTTGGTAGACGATGTTCCCTTCACTACTTAAAGTCGACGGAAAAAAAAATTGAAATCCATAAATAAAGATAAGATGAATTTATGCAGTTTCCTAAGGACTTACAAGAATCTTTTTCCTGCTCTTTTCTGTTTCTACAAAGTACTATTTTTTTCACTACAATTTACTGGAATAAGTACTTTTAATTAGGTGGAACTCCTGGTTGTTGTGTTGCTGTGTCTCAAACCCGAAGCTTTCTCTCTCTCCCTGTCGTCTAAACTGTGTTTTTAGATATGTATTTTTTTTATTATAGCTAAATCTATTTAGTTCATTTATTCATTTCTTGGCATATTAAGTCTTTCTTTCTTTTTCACTGAGAGTTTTTCTTTTCTTATTTGCCTTTCTTTTGTAAGAGATGACCAAAATACATAACCATAAAAATCGATATATTCACATTGTTCTCAGGACATTCATAGTTCCATTTTAAAGCCCTCCTGTTATGAGATCCTTCTATTTCATTATTTGTTTTTTACCAGATGATACAAAGGTATATATGATGTCTTTAATTAAACCATTACATTGGACATCTTGCTCTTCCATTTACTCTCGCCACATGATAGGAAATAATGAATTGTTTATTTTTTTCTGAATTCAGGAGTAAACCCTTCTTTTATCTTTCACAAGGCTATTTTCTTTCTAATTCCATGCATGTATGCAATTCTACAATTTATTTCTCTGCCACCTACTTGTGCATTTCTAATCAAGCACAACAATTTATTTTCGTTCTCCAAATTAGCCATTCTCTTTTTAATTCTTTACTAACTATGGACCAAATACACTTGATATCCCAATATATTTGAATGTCACACTGAGTCAATCCTGAGACCGACTAGCTAATACTTATTCACTTTATCGTCTTCTTGATACATTAAATTAGTGTGGGATCTGCCTAGTCTTCTCACCAAGTGCAATGATACCCAACTTTCTTTCCTTAAATCAAGTATGATAGATGTATTTATAGAGCACCACATTAAATTTTATTCAAAATTATAAGACTTATTTTTTTTTTCTCAGATTTTTATTTTAAGAAGAGTGAACCTGAAATGAGGTTGCAAGTTCTTTAACTTCTTGCTTGGTGTCATCAGGAAATTGTCGCTCCTTGCACTGTAGAGGTGAGAATTGACTTTTATTATTATTATTATTATTATTATTATTATTATTATTATTATTATCATTATCATTATCATTATTATTATTATTATTATTATATATTTTGATCAACACGGAGGCCATTAACTTGTTATGAATGCAAGTGCTAACAAGGCTACTCCTAGATTACATTTCCTTATTATATAAAAAATACCTTTAAGGCTTTGTTTTTATACTTAGGGTGATTATGAAAAAAATGGCGCTCTGTAACCAACCGATAATGAGTTTCACAAGGATCACTAAACTATTATCGAGAAGCAAATAATTTATCCGGTTCAGCATCGAGACATAATGATACCCGGTGACTGCATGGTGCAGGACATGCAGAAATCTTAAAGCTTAGTTGTTCATGGAGACGCCGCTGCTGTCATGATATCCTTACGTTTGGAGAGGTCTTTTTCTAACCAAAAATTGTAGGATTTTGAGTCTTTTCGCCAGGTTTCATTGTATGACGACTTTACCAAAATGAGCATTGTAAAATGAGATTCAATAGCAATATCCGGTCCTTGTAAAATGAGACTATAACAATATTGGATCCTTGTAAAATAAGATACAATAACAATATCCGATCTTTGTAATGAGATACAATAACAATATCCGATCCTTATAAAATAAGATTCATTAATAATATGATACTTGTAAAATGAGACACAATAACAATATGCGATCCTTGTAATGAGATACAATAACAATATCCGATCCTTGTAAAATAAGATTCAATAACAATATCCGATCCTTGTAAAGTGAGATACAATAACAATATCCGATCCTTGTAAAATGGGATACATAAACAATATCCTGTCCTTGTAAAATGAGATACAGTAACAATATTCGATCCTTGTAAAATGGGATACAATAACAATATCCGATCGTTGTAAAATGTGATTCAATAACAATATTCTATCCTTGTTAAATGAGACTCAATAACAATATCCGATAACAATACCTGATCCTTGTAAAATGAGATACGATAACAATATCCGATCCTTGTAAAATGAGATACAATAACAATATCCGATCTTTGGAAAATGAGATACAATAACAATATCCGATCTTTGGAAAATGAGATACAATAACAATATCCGATCCTTGTAAAATGAGATACAATAACAACATCTGATCCTTGTAAAATGGGATGCAGTAACAATATCTGATCTTTGTAACATGGGATACTGTGACAATTTCCTATTCGTGTAAAATAACAATATCCGATCCTTGGAAAATGAGATTCAATAACAATATCCGATCCTTGCAAGATAAGATTCAGTAACAATATCCGATCCTTGGAAAATGAGATTCAATAACAATATCCGATCCTTGTAAAATGGCATACAATAACAATATACGATCCTTGTAAAATGGAATACAATAACAATATCTGATCCTTGTAACATGAGATACAATAACAATATCCAATCCTTGTAAAATGGGATGGAATAACAATATCCGAACCTTGTAAAATGAGATACAATAACAACATCCGATCCTTGTATAATGGGTTACAATAATATCCAATCCTTGTAAAATGGGATACAATAACAATATCCGATCTTTATATAATGAGATTCAATAACAATATCTGATCCTTGTAAAATGAGATACAATAACAATATCCGATTTTTTAACTGTCCAGTTAAGTCTTACGATGGTATATTTCCCTCCTGGTGGAAGGGTCAACACTGTCATTGAATTTCCTTTTATGATTTATAACATATGATATCAGTGTCAATGAACTTTGATGTCAAGAAGCCAGGGAACCCAAAATCAATCAATCAATCAATCTGTCTTTTGGAAAGTTGGCCTCCAATATTTTTCTGCATGGAGCAATATCATTCGTCTCCCTTCCAGTATAAGGCTGCAATATATTTATTAAAGTAATTGAACCCTTTTCCTCATTTAGAAAATACATAATGCACATTACTTATTGTAGACATTAAATGAATAGCTGTTTACGTTGATATGTTATAGTTTTTCCTTTATGTTTTGGTTGATATTACGTCTTTTAAAATCCATAAGTTTCATATACCTGTTGACAGGTACACAATATGCTTTGGATATCCTTTGTCTTTGTTAATTAGTTCATGTTGTTTTATATGTTGCCACGCAATGAATTTATAGTACTAAGTATAGAGTTCATTCTAACAGTCTTGCCGTATCCATCATAAGGCTTCGATACTACACAGTATTCTAGAAGTTAAATTTCACCTGTGACCAGGTTGTGGAATGAGTTTCCTAATCTGGTAGTTGAATTGGTGGAACTTCCGAACTTCAAACTTGCTGCGATTCCTCTTATGTTAAACAGATTTTCAAGTTTATATTGATCTTAAAACATTTTATAATTCATCCTCATTTCTTCGGATATATATACATATTTTTTTATTTCTTTATTTCCTTTTCTAACCGGGCTGCTTAATCTGTTGGCGCCTTAGGGCTAGTAGCAATGATCATTCCTAGCCGTTTGGCTACACTTGTTGAAATTTGTCGTATAAAACGGTAAAAATCCTGGAGTAAATGTTGCCAGGCATTTACCGTCTTAAAAACGCATGAACTGACGTAAAGGAGTGATATTACGGTCACCAACCCGTAAAAGATAATAACAAAGTAGGGTAAAAATTACGGTCGCCCGTATTTTACTGAAATACGGCTGAGAACAGTATAGTTTTACGAAGAATTTCTTTTCTGATTTAAATAACGGTATTTTTAACAGTGTAGTTTAACCCATTTAATTGTAAAACCAATCAACCCGGACATACATGATTGTTATTATTGTTTCCAGCTTGGTTGGTCGTTCTTATGAGAAGGAAAGACCCTTCCCGTGCCAATTTGACCTTTTGCAAGCTGCTACTCCCGAGAGGTAAGTGGCAATGAACTTTAGTTTAATTTTCTCTTTCATGTGAATGACTTTTTTTTTTTTTTTTTTTTTTTTTTTTTTTTTTTTTTTTTTAGAATAGGCTGCTGTATTGAGCAATTTATAGTCAGTCATTAACTTTCTACGTAACCATGCCGTTCTTCCTACATTTCTATAGTTCTATCACTGTAGAATGTCATGTTTGTATCTAGGAGAGTGGGATTAAATTTATTGCATTTGTTTCCTTCAAAAAGCGAAAAATGAGATCCGAATACAAGGAATGACTTGCAGCTGAATTAGGGAGCGATCTCCAAGGGACAAGTTCTCTTTCAGGACAGATCATGGTGACCTAGGCGAGATTAGATTGAAATTGTATATATTTCAGAGGGGTTTTGTTAGGCAAATTAAAAATTGATATTAATCTCCGACGTTTACGGTACTCTGTTGTATCTTTTTTTCTAAAAATTTTACGTTTCACAGGTCCCCCTTAATGGAGTAATGCCAATAGTGTACCATTCGTAGTTACTTATAGGCATTACTCAATGGTAATTGCATCATCACTTCGGTTCATATTGCACTCGTTTTTTAAGACTTCTATACTCCCTCTTTACCCATTGTGCCTTTTTTCTTCTTGCTGCTCTCACCATTACTTTTTACTTCATAGAAAAAGATATGGGATTTACCCCCAAATGACACCAAGGCGCTGAATGGTCTTCCCAGCCCTAGTGCTGGACCACATGACCCAAATTCCCTCGATCCAATCCATGACTTTATAGAGGAAGAAATAAGGACTAATATGAGAATGGGCCAGTTGCGACCGAAATCACTTTGCGGAGTTACATCTTGAACTAGCGAATGTGTCGCACAAACTTTGACCTCATGGGGATTTAGACTCCTGGAAACGGATTCAAACAAGGCTCGTAAATTTCCATGCAAGTTTGTTGAAATGAAGGCAACATGTATATATATATATATATATATATATATATATATATATATATATATATATATACATATTCATCATATATATATGTATATATATACATATGTATATACATGTATGTATGTATATATATATATGTATGTATATATATACATACATATATATATTATATATATATGTATATATATATATATACATATATACATTGTATATATATATATATATATATATATATATATATATATATATATGAACGTGCACGCGTGTGTATTTATGCATTTAATGCAGTCCCTCAGTCATCTATCTAGTCCCTGCCTTTGCCTTTACGTGGGATTAATCAGAGCAATGTCTTATCTCATTCATTGCTCTTGTACTCATTGAAATGGATTCGGGAGTGCCATTGAGCAATTGAGGCCGATCTGATCAGGGGACAAAGGAGCCCGAATAACAGACCCATTGTCTCGTTTGCTTTTTATTTGGATGAAGAAGAATTTGTCTTCTTCTAACGAAGCGGAGGAAGCACTTGATGTATCAATGGCCACCGATTACCCGAAAATGGACCGTCAGTGTGCGTGGGAAGTTTAGTGATTTAAACTTAGTGTATTGGCAAAAGGATCATTTATTTTCATTAGAATCTGTGTCTAGTCAAACCGAGTTACTCTGTTATGTTACTCCTTTTCACCCTTGCGCAGCCTGTCACGCCCTCAACAACCCTTGCATATAACTTTCAACTTTATATTGTATTAAGATATCACCTCTTTCAAAGTTAGAATACTTATTTAAATTTAACTAAATGCTTTTGTGTCTCATTGTACGACCGTAACCCCGTTCAAACTGGACAAGTAATGTTTTGTCAACAATAATCTTCTCTATCTAGTTAGTGCAAGAGCCCGTGATCCACATAAGTCAAACCGAACCGAATCGAACCATGTTATCGTCACATTTGCATAGGTGGTCAAGCACACACACACAAAAAAAAAAAAAAAAAAAAAAAAAAAGACGTTTACCAAAATTTTGCCCTAGTGACATGCGATCTCGCCACCTGGAACTTACAAATATATATATATTTTTTTTTTCTGGCAGATTCCTTTCAACGCAAATCCTAGTATATATTCGGAAGTTCGCCAATTTTATTGTATAGAAACCAACTCGGATCCAGAATTTATGGATTTTTATGGACCAATGCCAGATATCATTTTGGAATTTGATAGTTTATTATTCATTTTACCGAACTCCGAAGGGGAAAGGATTTTTATATATCTAGAAATGTATTACACATAAATCATCAAATAATTGCAGTAATTTATACCATGGTATAACGTGTTTATCCTCCTTATTATAATGTAGGAAAAATATTTGTTTATTAAAATCAAAATGTCACCATTTCGAAACTGTTATCAGTCGTTGATTTTGAAACGTGCCTGAATATAATAGCTTTGTTATCGATGTATCCTACGCTCGTATCCTACGCAATAGAGCAATTAAAAATGTAATGCGTAAATTTCCACATTCCTATTCATGACTTGTTGGGAAATTTGTTAACAACAGTAAACGGTCGAGTGGAGCCTTTAAGCTCCAATCTAATTTTGGCAGCCATTGTTTGTGATTCGTTGGAATATCATTTTGCGTAGTTTAAAGCGTATTATTGTTGTTAATCTGCAATGCACAAACAGGTTGCAATGGTGTCCCCATTGCATGATGCATTGTGCTGATAGTTGTATACCTGTGTGCAGTATATATATGCTAATTAAGGTGTTGATTGTATGAATAAAACAGTTGATTGAAGAAACAAAGTATCAGAATAGTTTGGAATGTAAACAACTGGATCATTGATGTCTAAACAGTTAATGGGAGCCTTTTAATAGACTGCCAATTGTTATAAGGAAAAATCTCTAAGGAAATGAGAATGTTGGGAAACTCTCGGAGACCTTAGTGAATAATTATGAACTTAGGAATGAAACCAAAATGTACATATAAATAATTATACGGCATATTGATCACATCTATAGATTTAATTGTAAGTTATAATAGCAAGTGATCCTCATGCAGGGATTTAAAATTTATCAAGGGGATTCATACGGCATATTGATCACATCCATAGATTTAATTGAAAGGTATAATAGCAAGTGATCCCCATGCAGGGATTTAAAATTTATCAAGGGGATTCATACGGCATATTGATCACATCCATAGATTTAATTGAAAGGTATAATAACAAGTGATCCTCATGCAGGGATTTAAAATTTATCAAGGGGATTCATACGGCATATTGATCACATCCATAGATTTAATTGAAAGGTATAATAGCAAGTGATCCCCATGCAGGGATTTAAAATTTATCAAGGGGATTCATACGGCATATTGATCACATCCATAGATTTAATTGAAAGGTGTAATAACAAGTGATCCTCATGCAGGGATTTAAAATTTATCAAGGGGATTCATACGGCATATTGATCACATCCATAGATTTAATTGAAAGGTGTAATAACAAGTGATCCTCATGCAGGGATTTAAAATTTATCAAGGGGATTCATACGGCATATTGATCACATCCATAGATTTAATTGAAAGGTATAATAGCAAGTGATCCCCATGCAGGGATTTAAAATTTATCAAGGGGATTCATACGGCATATTGATCACATCCATAGATTTAATTGAAAGGTATAATAACAAGTGATCCTCATGCAGGGATTTAAAATTTATCAAGGGGATTCATACGGCATATTGATCACATCCATAGATTTAATTGAAAGGTATAATAGCAAGTGATCCCCATGCAGGGATTTAAAATTTATCAAGGGGATTCATACGGCATATTGATCACATCCATAGATTTAATTGAAAGGTATAATAACAAGTGATCCTCATGCAGGGATTTAAAATTTATCAAGGGGATTCATACGGCATATTGATCACATCCATAGATTTAATTGAAAGGTATAATAGCAAGTGATCCCCATGCAGGGATTTAAAATTTATCAAGGGGATTCATACGGCATATTGATCACATCCATAGATTTAATTGAAAGGTATAATAACAAGTGATCCTCATGCAGGGATTTAAAATTTATCAAGGGGATTCATACGGCATATTGATCACATCCATAGATTTAATTGAAAGGTATAATAGCAAGTGATCCCCATGCAGGGATTTAAAATTTATCAAGGGGATTCATACGGCATATTGATCACATCCATAGATTTAATTGAAAGGTGTAATAACAAGTGATCCTCATGCAGGGATTTAAAATTTATCAAGGGGATTCATACGGCATATTGATCACATCCATAGATTTAATTGAAAGGTGTAATAACAAGTGATCCTCATGCAGGGATTTAAAATTTATCAAGGGGTTTGAAAATTTGCTATTTTTGTGTTCAAGTCTTGCTGGTTCTCCTTGATGGTATTTACATGGCAGAAGGTCGGATTTCTCACATCGAGACCATGAAGGCGGATTAACTTTAATGATTAAGTTTATAGTTTTACTAGAGATATGATGATATCGTTAATTTCAAATGGCTTTTAAAAGTTAAAGCTTGCCAGAATCTTAAGTAATTATTAGTCATGACAAAATGGCCAGTAACGTAAAGTCTTGAATAGCACAGAGCTTTATGTGTTTTCTTATCAAGCGCAATAAGTTTTCAAATACTAAATAGGAAAAAAAACAGACATTCGACAATAGACTATTTATGAAAATAGATCACTAATAAGACAAAAATTGTCAAAAAATATGTTATTTACAAACATTCATACTTCATCCTTTCAATTAAAATGAAAAATTTGCTTTAGTTTATAAATTCTTAAATGTAAGATTTATTTTTGTGATTTTGTACCCTCTGTGAAAATAATTTCCTGCATATTCAAATCTTATATTTTCTAGTTAATTTCCTTACTTATTTTCTAAAAAACAAGCTTTGCTCGTTCTTCTTTTAAACTATTGATTTTTTTTCTGCCGAGCTTTGTTCACTGAATTTATATATACGAACCTATATAAAGACTTTTTTTATTTTAAATTTCACTAAATATAATGGGGTAATCTTTTGAAAACTTGATTAAGCTGTGAAATCTAAGATAACTAGTTCTTCTCAAACGATAATCGTTTTTGTGTTGTGATCTAATCTCCCCTATATGATAGAGCAAGTAACTGCATATAATATATATATATATATATATATATATATATATATATATATATATATATATATATATATATATATGTATATATATATGTTATGCATTACTTAAACAGAATTATTAAAAATTAAGCACACAATGCATCTTGATGACAGAAAGAAATTTAAATTGCTAACAGAGAGAGAGAGAGAGAGAGAGAGAGAGAGAGAGAGAGAGAGAGAGAGAGAGAGAGAGAGAGAGAGAGAGATCAGTCTCTATGACACTGTCCTGGCTAGGGAATTTCCACTGCCCCTTGTCTCTGCCATTCATGAGTGGCTTTTAAACCTTAAACCTTTAATGCAAGTTTCTTTTTGATAAGGTGGATCATTACCCTGGACTTTTACATTGTTTGATGAAGCTCTCAGAATACAGACGGCAGCGAGGGAGTTGTCGTTGATCTGACACATCCCTTGAAAGAGCCGATTCAAATATTCAGACCACGTATGCAATACTGTCTTGACCGGGAGAAGAATAATCACATTCTTGGAATGTGTCTCCAGGGGTAAATTCAGTACGTGAGGACGTAAGTCAAGAAGAGTTTAGACAAAAGATAGTTAAAGTTGTTTGTACACGCTAATAAACAAATATTAAAGTTAACTGAGGTAAGTAACAGAGGAACCACTAATTTTGTGTAATTGGCATTGTCGAAGATTGATT
>NC_090764.1:23273533-23296033 GCF_036898095.1 Palaemon carinicauda
AACATGTTTTAGCTTTACCGAAGGACGGGCCTGCTATAATGAAATGTTCATTACACCAATGGATATACTCCTCCCACAAAAATACATTAATGAATAACTTAAGGTATCAGTATTCACTATTACTTATACGTTGTATTACTAATATTATCTTTCTTCTTATGCTTTGACGGTTTCTGCTTTAACTGCAATTAAGTGGGTGTTCAGATTAGTTGGTCCACATGTTATTAGTGATTTAAGAATTTCAGCTTGAAAATTAAATACTTATCAACTTCAAGTGATATTAAAAAAAAAACAAAAATTCAGAACATTCATGTATGTTAATGTATTAATTGTCCCTGCTAAAAATATCAAGACCAATGAAATATTATTATGTGAAGATAAATGGGTAATGAATTATTTTAAAGAGAAGAAATTTTACTTGCGTTACGGCATTCGCCTTTAAAGAATGGAAATCGTTCTTGCCTTATTTTCCGAAGCTTTTTATTCCCCTTCTGCAAGCAGGTGATGCACGTTGTGCTTTGGGTCATAAATTCACCTGGCGTTGTAATAATGTTGGCGCTCGCTCTTTTCCACCTGGGACCAACCAGCCGCTCACTTCAAGTAGTCGTTCTCAAACCTGGGTGTTAGTTCGCTTGTCTCCCTCACTTCAAGTAGTATTGTGATCATTTCCAGACAGAGGGGATGGAAGGTTGTTTGTAACAAGAAGGGTTTATTCGGTTCAAGAGGTTTTTCATCTCATCCGAACTTCGAAGAACCCTCATGTCTATTTATCGACTTGTCCTGTAAGTCTTTACTGACTACAGAATTGTTTTTTCCTGGATAAATTTCATCGTCCCAAACATACGCGCTCGCGCGCGCACGCGCACAATCCAACATATATATATATATATATATATATATATATATATATATATATATATATATATATATATATTCTAGAATTGAGCAACTTGAAATTACTCATAATCTTACAGCTGGAGTCTTTTAGAGTTCAATTTTATGAGTGAATGTAGTTCATTTGGGACAGTCGTAAACTTTCTTATTATTTATCAAATCGATTTTATCTATGGGGAGAATATTTTTCATCTTGGTATGAAATACGATAATATGAAGACTATTCACTAAATATTATGATTTAGTGTTAGCCGGTTGGGAAGCAAACGTAGAGTTGAGACTAGTCTTAGGGAAAGTAGTATAAGGGAACAAGATAGGTGGGGGAGGGGGGAAATTAGGATATTGGAAGGATTTGGAGGGGAAAGTGTTAAAATGAAGTACAGTGGGAGGTGAAAATATTGGGGCAGACCCAATACCTCCTTTTATTTATTTATTATTATTATTATTTATTTATTTTTTTTTTTTTTTTGTCTTGCCTTGTGGACTACCAGGAGGTGACTGCTGTTGTCAGCCTCTGAGGGACTTGCGTTTTCATGATTATTTCTTTCCAAGGGGGGTCGCAGGTCCCCCCTTTGTAGGTAAGTAGATCAGAATATGGCTACTAGGTTAGGTTAGGTTTAGAAATTTTACACCCGGTCTGTCCCAACTAACTACAAAGGCCCCAGAGTTTACAAGGGAATTTGATTTCGAGATTTAGTTTACTGTAAACACAAGGTTGTGAATGTGCTTATATCGGTTAAGTTAAAAAAAAACACACAAACACTTATAGAATAAGAAAAGGGTTATTATTCCGAGTAGATGTTTAACTATTTTCAAGGGTTTCAAGTAATAAGTTTTTACAGCTCATTGTGTAGTCTCTTTTAAAATTGTCTCAAGATATTGAAACACGATTTTAGAAATAAAATGTGATTTATTAACGAGGAAGGAAGTACAGCAAATTTATTTTCAAATTGAACGCCAACTGCAATTAAGAATTTATTCAAGATCTGTTTAATCAATCCTCGTTAGGTCAGACGAACGTAATGACTAATAGTTTTTTAGAATTCCCAAATTAACGTTACCTTAAAAATGTTTTGGTGTTCCTATCTTCCGAGTGAATGGGAAACATTTCTTCCTCTCGTAACTGTCCCGAAAAGATGTCGTAAATCTCCAGAGCCAATTTCAACTTTTGACCCTGGGACAACTTACTTATGTCAATTCGGTCTGGTTTGCTCGTGATGTAAGTTCCACTTTGTTTTGCTGTTTAGTTACTCAGGGTTTCCACAACTGTCAATTTTCAAAGATTTTTATCTGTAAAATCTCTCTCTCTCTCTCTCTCTCTCTCTCTCTCTCTCTCTCTCTCTCTCTCTCTCTCTCTCTCTCTCTCTCTCTCCGGTCAATTATTAATATGCACAATAGTTAATAATGAAATTACATTAAAACTGAGAAGCTTGGAAATAAAATACCTAAAAACTTGAGCTTATATCATGTTTTATATTCAAATGGGAAATGGTGCCAACCAGATATTTTGAGAAATTATGAAAAGTACAACCAACAAATATTTAATTGAAGAAAGGCTCTTTTGATTTCCATTTAGTCTATCGTTTATTTCTTTGAATTGTTATTATTCACAGGTTATGTGATGTTATGTAATTCGCATTTATCTTAATAATCAAGGTTATTTGTTTTCTAATCATGTTTGTTAAGTTTACCGCTACTCCAGACTTGTCAGGTAATTTCGTCAAGTTTACGTTTTCATCATCTCTTCATTAATGGCTTCCTTAAATATTTTTTTTTTTTTTTAACAATTTTCGTTATCCAGTTTATTCAGATTATTATAGAAAGTTCCTATAATACCAAACAAATGTTCATAGAAATATTTAACTATTTGTGTCAATAGTCGTAGGAGGAGATGATGATGATGATGAAGAATATGATTCTGGAATGATATAATTTTTGGTTGTTACTTAAACACTGTGACTGTCACTGATTGCTCTTGTGTAAGTGAATTTTAAGCTGTGCCATCCATTACTACTGAGAGGTGGGTCACATTTTAGAAAAGTTTCAAGTAACTTCTATAACTGTTCATAGTAAATGCACCTCTTACAATCTCACCAAATATATCATCCACAATGGGCAATTCATTCTTAAATAAAACTAATATTTATTTCTGAAACGTAGCTGCGTGACGGTTTCGGTCTTGTAAGAACATCCTTCATTTAAACTTGGAGTATTGTGTTGGAGAAAGTGCAATATATCACGTTCTTCTTCATTGTTTTTTAGAAGAGAAACAGGATGTAAGAGTTTTCAATTATTTGTTTTTGCATGATTTTATTCCCTTCGAAATTACTGTTATATTGGAAAAATTTATTAGCTTCACTAGGAAAATATCTCACGATAGTATTTAATATTCATTTTATTTCGTGTTATTTCTATTAACACTAAACATTACTCGACTGGGAAGTAAAGCCGGATTAGCCTTTTGAAAATTATGAATGGTGACTGATTATGATGAAGCTATCTTATTAATTATAAATCACAGGCTGCATGGATGATGGCATCAGCCCTCATCTCAAAGATTATCCCAGATTTTTTTATGCGATTTTGTTTTAGAAATCTGCAACATACGTATAGCATATAAACTGCTGTCATTTGGGAATACGTCTACACATTAGGAGATAAAACTATCTAGCTTTTTTATCTCAAGATGTACGGGTCTAACTTCAATGAGTATCATCAGAGCCATTTTAGGTTTCCACAGGATATTATGTAAGGCGTTGATTTTGCCAGAGTGATCTCTTAACTGATTGCAATATTTGGGCTTTCATTTCTTTACTTGATTATTGCATCGTCAAAATTAGTAAATATAACATGAATTCTGAATATGTCAGCCACTACTTTCCCTTTACCTCCGGAAAACTAATTTGCTGATTAGATTTTATTTTCAATAACTCTCTCAAATATCTTGTAGTTCTTTTGTCAGGGCAAAAGAACTACATAGTCGGCATGATTGAGTTCTTTGATACAATGGACAGAGTCATGCTCTCTTAATAATTCAGCCCTGCTCGTGGTAAACTCTTGCTTTTCGTTTATATAGTGTGTTTACATGGCCACACATTTGTCACTGCAAAATACCTATTCAAGTTTGTGGTAGTTTTTTGCCATTGTATCAAAGAGTTTTAGTAAGTCAAATATCACCGCCAGTACAGGCGGTGGGCGTATTGAATCGTCGTACTCTTATTTCATCACCCTTGTTACCACAACGATATTTTAGTCATTGAATTTTTAATTTTATATATATATATATATATATATATATATATATATATATATATATATATATATATATATGTATATATATATATATTCTACGTCTTCAGCACACATTTTCCCCTTTAATCCTTGATATCAGTGAAAATTATAAGGAATATCCTAATGGGAGGTGAAATATCTTGCAAATGTAAATGTATATAGGAACATATATTTTGTTTCATTGGTGTTTTCCTGAAAATTTGTAAAATAAAATAATCGTTATTTTTTTTTCATTCGATATGTATAAGTTTGTTTAAATGTTGTTCTTGCTTGTATTAAGCATTGTGTACGATGCTTATTCCAGATATCTCACGTATCAATATGCTTTCAATATAATATATTTTTCAGTGAAAATATAGAATCGATTTTAAACAAATTGAGTAATAAAAACGTATATTTGCTGTGGTTTCTATAAAAGGTGCAGCATATCAAAGAGAATATGCACTGTATATTAGGAGACTAAATATTTTATAAACCAAATTCGAGAAATGAGCCATAATTAGACGAAGCATTTTCCGTGATCTTCATTATTTGTACCATCGTATAAAGATCAAGGGGTTAGGGTGCGTATAATGGATATGATGATTTAGGAAGAACAAAAAGAATAATTTTGGTCTACCTTATTTTTTTTACTTCATCATTTTCCTCTAATAGCACTTTCAAAATTCATCTTTAATAATTAGCATTCATATTTCTTTTAATTAGCATTCATATTTTTTACACAATTTAATTTGCTTATTACATTGTTGATTATGAAACAGACATTAACTGTTGAAAGAATGACAACATTTGACCTCACGGATAAAAGTGAACTGATTGTATAAATGAAAATAGATATATATTGAAATATAATACGGGAATCCGAATCAAGGTAATTTCTTTGGTATGGAACCTCACGGTCGAAAACAGTGTTAAGTACAAATATATCTCTGCTGTTGATTACTTCAAGCAAAAACCAAAATGGAAATATGTTATCAATTCATTTTCTTATAATTTTCTTCATTATTTACATGCTGGATATCTGTATCTTTGAATGCACGATTGTCGAAGGTAATATGGTACCTATTCCTCAATGTTTTGTGGTATATTTTTATAGCGGTCTGTGCAAAAGTAATTTCCGCAGTAACAATGTAATTTGTTACCAGAATCGAGTGCAGAATTCATGGCTTGGCTCCAGTCGAGGTAATGGGCTTGCATTTATGCAACGTCACTTTAGGATACCGTTGTTGGCGGCATATTGCAGCTTGACTATCTCGCTAGCAGAGGCGTCTTGTTGCTGGAGGATGAGAGAGAGAGAGAGAGAGAGAGAGAGAGAGGAGAGAGAGAGAGAGAGAGAGAGAATTAACTTGAGTGATTCATTTCTGTGCCCTAGTCTCCAAGAACTTAACTATATTCGTGGCAGAGACTTAGTTGGAGACAGTGATCATCTCAGATTTTGGGGATTTTAATCTCAAATTATCATCATTTCATCCCATAAGTTTATTTTTGAAGGATGTCTCATCGGACCTCAATTGATACATCTGGTGATTGTCAGTTTCAGTTTATACCTTTCTTGGTTAAATTTTGTTTCGTGTCACCGCTCGTCTTAAATGTCTTCAATTTTATTGGCTATAGAATTTTTACTTGAAGAAACTTTCCCGAATAGTGTGAACAATCTGTTTGCCCTATATCAAACTCTATTCAAAGTTAATGCTATTGAATATTTCCTCCGTAATTTATATTTTTTTCTTTCTGCTACATATAATTTTTGCTTTTGATGAAAAATCGATGTGCTATATCGGTTAGAGTTTTGACCGTATGTTGATTCATTCCAGTGTACACTTTCTCGTCTTAATTGCAGCCTTGAATCTATTTAATCTGTGGTTTTCTCACTATTTTGGTTTATAATTTTTTTCTGTACTTCTTTCCTGTTTTTATCCAGATTTTTAAGAATTACAATATTTTTTTTTTATAGATTTTGTAACACTAATTGGCTTTATAGTTGTATCATTCCGCATCGCTGATGTGGTGGATATTTGATGATATAATGCTCCATCCATTTGGTTTTATAATGATCATATATATGGTCTACGATATTTTCTACATCTATGATATTTGCTATAACTATCTTTGTTGGGTCTTTGTAACTTTTATGTAAAGTGAATTTTTTTTCCTTTTATTTTCCCCTAGATATTTTTAAGCGATTAAGTATACACTGTATAAATTATACAGCAATTTTTGTATTGTAAACACTGGGGATTTATTGAAACTCTAGAATTGTTTTGATTCTCAGATGACAGGAAATTACTTTTACATTAATTTTAACAAAATTGCATCCAACTAATCAATATACTAGGTGCTTTAGAAGTGAACATCTAACATCGTATTTCGATCCGTGAACTATGATTTGACTAGCTCAATTATACACGAATAATAGTTATTTAAAACCATCACATTTTCCATTTCATTGCCCACGTAAAGAATGGTTTTCCATTCTGTTTAATATCTTGTTGTCCATGAAATAACCAACTAGTGCTTATGAGCAGGAAACGCTCATATAGAGAGTCATCATGTTGGTTGGTAATTGTAGGGAACTTCCTGTGCTTTGAACATCCTAGTCGATTTAGGATTTGATTGAATATACGGTAAAGGTTTGGGGCCGCAGAAATAAACATGTAATAATTATACTAAAATAACTTAGGTAAAAAGATAGACCATGGTATATATGGTAGTCCACATAAGGAAAATTTAATGATGTGCATACGTAGAAATACTCTATAGTTTCGTCCGCCACTGGTCCTCTTCTTGGAGCGTTTAATCTTTCCATAATGAACGCTTCAAGAAGAGGTCCACTGGCGGACGAAACTGTAGGTCATTTCTACATACAGTATACATATATTTTAATTTTCCTTATGTGGACTACCTTATATTAAGTTATCTTCGTGCCAAGGAAGATTACATCTTTATAGATCAGGGTGTTTCTAGTTTTTTTTTTTTTTTTTTTTTTTTTTTTTTTTTTTTTTTTTTTAATCGCTTGATGAGAAGGAAGAACGATACCTTAGTGTAATTGGCGCGTAGTTTGTATGCAACTTGGAGGCAGAAAGAGAGTTACAGGAGTTATGATGAAAGATGGGTTGAAAAGAAAACCTCTTAATGTCTACAGATCGAAGAAGTTATAGACAAGCTGCTGTGGAAGGGGGTGGAAGGGGGCGGGGGGAATTGAAGTGATACTGTTAAGCATTCTGTGTACGTAAATAAAACAGATAATGTAGACTTCTGCTGCATAATAGATTGATAATGTACTCTCTCTCTCTCTCTCTCTCTCTCTCTCTCTCTCTCTCTCTCTCTCTCTCTCTCTCTCTCTCTCTGTATGCATTTGTTTCGCAACCTCATTTCAAGAGACTTAAAGTAATACTCTGCATTGAAGTCAACATAATATAGATGATTGTGCTCGTTTGCAATTGTGTTTTGTAAATTCGAAAAGAACTTTGAATCGCGTACAAAGAATTTTACCAAACAGGATTTTTATATACCATGCTTGCACAACGGAGTCATTTGAAGTCATATTTACTCTTCAGCCTAATTATCATCATAGATCAGGAACTTTATTACGCTGTATACTTCCCTTGATTGCATTGCTGTTGTAAGTTCTGCTGATTGCACGCTCTGAGTTATCGGTGTTCGGCGAGCGCTTCCATTGCCTCGGGTGCTTGATAGTGCTTGCTTCTCCACTTCATTTATTTTATCTGGTTATGAAGACGAATTCCTCATCGTAAAATGATACTGGAAAGGTACCGATGCGAAATACAAAATCGGTTTTCCAGAAGTGGAATAGGCAAAAAAAAAAAAAAAGTGATCAACTGTGGAAAGCTGGGAAAAAATGCGTCAATCTTCTGTTCTCAATCACAAGGAAATATTTTATGTAGACTAATTTGTTTACTAACTCTGCTTTAATATCCTATTTTTAGACCATTGGTATATTCATAAATAAGATACAGTTTAAGAAAGACAGAGATGATGAGAACGGAATATGCAATGGAAGATGAAATACGAGTGTAGTCAGTGAGAGAGATTGAACGGTTTTCCGGAGGTAGAATAGGAAAAAGAAGAGGGATCAACTGTGGAAAGCTTGGAGAGGAAATACATCAATCTTCTCTTCTCATGCAATATAGATGAAATGGTAAATATCTGTAAAAACTCACTTGCCATTGAATTAGAAATTACCCAAATAAAAAAATAAATTCAACTTTTTCTTAATCACAAAGAAATATTTTATATAGACTATTTCTTTTACTAGCTCTGCTTTGATATCCTTTTTATAGACCATTGGTATTTTCATAAAAAGTTACATTATAATATACCAGGTGCAAGTGTACGTGTCAGCATAGTTAATAAATTACTTTGTGGTGGATGAGTATAATTGACAAAGAACGGTTTCAGACTTAAAGTTATAAATAAAAAGTTACCATATCAATTTGATGTATTAGGCTGCATTTTCTTTTTCATTTAGGAAAATAGCAGCATAAAACTGACTTTAAAAAAGTATGGACAGTCTTCCTGCTCTAATACTTTGGAATATGAAGTTACTGTTGGTTTTAGATTATGTCGAAATCTCCTTACTTACCAAAAAACTTATTTAAAACCCGCATAAGCAAATATCAGATCTCTCGATAAGCTTATAGTAGAAACACCTGCAACCTCCTAAAAATTAGATAAAAAGTATGCAAGCAAACTTCCATTGACTAAACTTTAGTCCTCCAGGAGCAGCTGTGGCTGTTGTCTCATTGGAGAGACTTCAGCGTATTGAGCAAATTTTAGAATTAACAGATGGCAATGGATTTTTTTATATCGCAGTTCTCAATGGTAACTTCTGGGCTAGATTCGTGTATTTTCACTATATTTTCCTCATCTCCGACGCCTATTGACGCAAAGGGCCTTGGTTAGATTTCGCCATTCGTCTCTATCTTGAGCTTTTAATTCAATACTTATCCACTCATCATCTACTTCGAGCTTCATAGTCCTCAGACATGTAGGTCTGGGTCTTGCAACTCTTCCAGTGCCTCTCCAGTCACGATCAACGGCATTGCCAGACGTATAACTACTCAATCTCTCAACGTCCTTCAGGTAGTGGGGAGAGGCGTAGTCATACCCTGATGAGAGGTGGTGCGTGTGTATGTGTGTGTTTGTGTGTTTGTGTGAGTGTGCATATCTATTCAAATATTTAGGTCTCCTTTTTGACTGGTTGCGTACACTAGTTCGTAATAAACGCACTTTGCACGTATAACATTCGGTTCCATCGTTCTTTAAAGAAAATATCTTCCTTCAAGAATTATCTAAAGATAGCGATTGAAGAAATTCCAAAATATTCTTCATTGTGACTTATCCTTTCCTTACAATTGAATATCACCCGATATTCTCATGAATATTGTTACCCAATTATATTTGAATAAATTCTTTCATCTTTATTCTTCAGTGCGTGACCCTTCAGAATGGGAATTAGATTAATTTGAAATATATATTGCTCTTTTCCTTATCTAGTGGAAAGTGGGGCTTCATTTTAAAGATTCCCCTTCATAATCCTGGCCAAAAACTGATTCAATTCTCAGTCTCCCCCTTTTGTTGTTAATGAAAGCCCTCGTTCCCTGAACGACACTTTGGATCATCTGCTCAAAAGAAGCTTTTTATTATATAACCATCATCATTTAGCGTGGGACGTCCGCACTGGGATCAGTTTCTTTGAGAGAGAGAGAGAGAGAGAGAGAGAGAGAGAGAGAGAGAGAGAGAGAGAGAGAGAGAGATTAGGTTATGTACAGAAATAGTTTGGATATTTTGTACTTTATTATGTCAACACTAGTGTACGCGATCCGTAAAAATTACGGCTAAATATTCAGATAGATATACACACACACACCCACACGCGCGCGCTCAAACTGATACAACCATATCCACCCCCTCTCGCCAAGATATGACTACTCCCTCTCCCCACTACTCGAGGGACGAGAAGAGACTGAGTAGTTATATGTCTGGCAATACCGTTGAGAGTATCATCCTTCACCTTATCTCGCCATTTATCTCTTTATGAGTGGGGATCTTGGAGGAATAATGGTCCTTAATGTGGTGAAAGGGGTTGTGTATAGCCATGATTAGCAAAGCTATACTAGATTGATTTGTTGTGAATGATCAGAACAGAATCTCCCAACATCACCAAGCTGCAGTAGCCAGCGTGGTGATGATAATAGCCAAACCCCAGACTTGAGTAAAGACATGTCTGAGGCATTTGTCCTGCAGTGGACTAAAATGGCTGAATTTGTTGTTGTTGTTGTTATTGTTTTATATATATATATATATATATATATATATATATATATGTATATATATATAATATATATATATGTATATATATATATATATATATGTGTGTGTATATATATATATATATGTGTGTGTGTGTGTGTGTGCATATAATATAAATAGAAGAAAGACTTATGATGAGAACGAAATATGCAATGGTAGATGAAATATCATTGGAAGGAGAAATGATTAATGAGGTGGAATCATTTAATATTTCAGGAACTATGATCTCTAATAAAGGGTCTTTAGAGCTGGAGATTAATGAAAGATTGAAAAGAGCAAATCAGACAATGGCTAGCTTGAGTAAATTTTGGAAATCAAATCGCCTGAAATTACATATAAAACTCAGGCTATATTTAGATTTAGTGAGATCGGGGTTACTGTATGGACATGAGTCGTGGTATGACAATGAAACAATATCCAACAGATTTAATAGATTTGAGAACAAATCTCTAAGAGAGAAAATTGGGAGTTAAATGGCAGGACATGGTTAGAAATGAAACTAACTATAAGAGAGATTACTCAAGTGGCATATGTGGAAGAGATCATGGTGAGGGGTAGATGGAGATAGTTTGGGCATGCTCTTCGCATTCCCCAAGAGAGATTAGTTCATCAACCTTTCAACTGGGCTCCACAAGGCACTAGAAGAGTTGAAAGGCCCAAGACTACATATGTGAAGTAGATGATGAATGGGGAAGTATCTATTTAAAAGCTCAAGATAGAGACGACTGGCGAAATCTAACCGATACTCTTTGCGTCAATAGGCGTAGAAGATGATGATCGTGATATATATATATATATATATATATATATATATATATATATATATATATATATATATATATACATATGTGTGTGTGTATATATTTGCTGGGTTGTGTTTATGTTTTATTATTTGTCTGTGAAGGGAGAATCGCTTCAGAATACTTTCAACATTAAAATATTTTTTTACTTTTGCATGCTTACCAAGAGCTAAAACAGCACCCAAGCCGAGCATTTTCTTAGTAAAAGTGCCGACGACTTTCCTCGTATGTAAAACCAGCATGACGCTTTTGCAGAAATTGCTTTTACTAAAAGTCCGTGAATTTGCTTCCACCCTTAGTGGGAAATTGCTATGAATATGAAGGCTTTTCTTTTACCATGTTTCATTTTGTTTTAGTCAATAAACGTGTTTTTATTTTTTTCTTGTTTTCTGGCCATGGTATTAAGTATCACTTGTAGAATCAATATTATTGGCTATTTATTTAAAGACTAGCGATTGTAGTCAATATGGTTTTTTTTTTTTTAATATGGTTTTTTTTTTATATTTGTCAATATAAATCCACAGCACAAAGACATGTAAATTTGTTGGAAATCAAATAGAAAGATACGAGCTGTGATACTTGTGTTCCATCCAGTGGTGCAGATTTTTCTTATAATTGGGCGTCAAGTAATTCGCTATAATTATTGACAGTCTTTGTGTTCACTTTATGCTTAATAAACATTCAACAAATTTATATCAGTTATGTAAATGTCCTCTTGAGAGCTATAGATGATAAATATTTGTATTAGGCCAAATAATTGATTTTGTTACGATTACTGACTTACTGTACTTAAAGGGATAATTTTCTGGTGCTATACAGCAGGGGGACCCTATCTTCTACAGGACCTTCACAGTCATTTCATTATATGCATTCAACATTTCATACTGCATATTGCTGTTTATTGTAAATTCCACACTATCGGAGCACTTGCAGAAGAAAGTCTTCAGCTTCCTCTTGAAAGCCTTAATATCTTCAATCTTTCCTATGTCTAGTGGGAGCTTAATGTATAGTGTAGGGGCCGTATATTTAAAGGCTTTAGACGAGCATAGAGCCTACAGTAGACATATATCTAGGTTTCAATAATTTGAAACCATCTGTAACTATTCTCGTGTCAACACTATTTGTTGGCTGCGCAATATGTAGTAATCCTCTTAGATTTCAGTGGCTGCTGACTCATTGATTGAAAATTACATAATATTTCATTAATGTCCCAAAAGATACAGCATATACTTTACTTGTATGGCTATCTCTAGTAACAAAAAGAGCTTTGACACCGATCGTTTGGGTAATCACATATTTACAGCATTCAAACTTGAATCATCATCATCATCATCATCATCACCATCATCATCAAAGGGCCTCGATTAGATCTCGCCAGTCATCTCCATTGAGTGTTTAAACTGAAATTGAATAATTGAAATATTTCATGTACCCATTCCTCACTTTTCCTATTTATCCATTGCCTATTTATGAATGAGATTTGTGCATATATTGAACTTTTGTACTTTCCAATTTTTACCTACGTTCTTATTGTCAAAGCCTTCGCTTAAAATTGTTAAAAATTTTAAAGAAATTTTCATTGCTGATTTTTTATCACTACTGAGAAGAAATTGGATATTAAATTATTTAAAATTTTAAGGAATAAACTATATTCTATTTAAGGCAGTAAATCTCATTTATTTAAAGGTCTTATCATAACATAAACTGCTATTGATATATTAAGAACATCCATATCGGTTATTTAAAGGATTTATTGTAGCATTAACTGCTCTCGATTTATTACCAACATTCAAGTGTTTATCGGTATGAAGATAGGGAGAGGTCTTACATACAAGCAAAGTTGAAATAACAGCATTTGCATAAATATCAATTACATTTCATATTCGTTATTTTAGTTCCGATTCTGTTCCTTAAGGTACCTATTTTATTGCTTTTCATTTTGTTGCAATCGACGGCTTTTTCAGATTCTGTATTTTTTCATTGATGTATAATTCTTGTGTACTCCTCTTTTCGTACTTCCATTGGCAATTTCTCTGTTATGATGATAAATGGAAATAGAAACCCCTTGGTCCAATATATCCAATTCAATTGAATTTACGTGTGATTGTTGAAAGTCGTTATTTAGCCAATCAAAGTCTTTTTTTTTACAAACAAAAAGATAATACCTTGATTGTTAAGCATATTAGAATTCTTGCATCTTTGGATAAAGTATCTTTTTTTCTTTCCTTTCTTATTTAGCGATATAAAAGAAAAAGCATTTAATGCATTCATAGGTATTTTACGAAAATGTTGTCTACATAGGACGTTCTCCTAGTGTATATTTGTTAATCTAAAGTCTGTATCATATTTTTTTCACACCAAGAACAGAAATGAAAAATCTTTGACAAATTAAGCTAAACTGTTAAGGTTAGAAAATAAGAAAGATAAATGGGAAGTAAAAGTGATGGCTGCTAGAGTTCAATCCAAATTTCTAACATTCTAAATGTACTGTACTTTATTTGGTAAAACAAATTTTGATATTCAAGACTTCATCAACATGGTTGAAACTGAATTACATTATCTTGACATCAGTTATGAGTATAAGATATAATTATATAGTGATGATGCCATCTTTCTTACTAACTAGTACAGTACTTTCCGAATTAGCTTTGATAATGGGTTAACATTTCTCCTTTGTATTATTCCAGTAGATAAACTTTTGGAGGCTATGTTAATAATTTCCTTAACAGAGCTTGCTATACACTTCTGTTGATTCAAACATTTTTCAGTGTTCTATGTAAATTTTGATCCTTACTAGTGACGTGATGGATACAATTTTTATCGTAAGAAATCATTCATCAGTATTTCAGATTAATTAAGCAGCTGTCTATAATAGATATTTTGACCAGGTCTTTGCCATAATCCTTAAAACCGTAATCCACAACCACAAAACATCATGTAAGATGTCGGGTACATGACTGAACTACAGCAAACCCAAGACTTATTTCTTTAAAATAAGATGATATTAAAATCATTTTACATATATAACAGTGTTGATGTTACCTTCAACTCCTAGAAGCCTTCTAGTCATTAGGCAATACATAAGTGAGAAATGATAATGATGATGCCTCTTTCCTTTATTTAAAAATTTCTTATTCGGTCTCTCAGTAGCAACCTGGGAACATTATTTCCTGGAAATAAAGTGAATATCGTGTTTTCAGTTACATAAGAGTATACCTATCATTTAAGAGCATTAGTATTCTTAATCTAAATTTCATATCAATCTTCCATTTAATAATTGTCTTGCCTTTTCCTACCGTTGTTCGTTGATTATGCCATTATTATTATTATTATTATTATTATTATCATTATTATTATTATTATTATTATTATTATTATTATTATTATTATTATTATTATTATTATTATCTGTAATCTTTAGTTGTATTTTCCGTCTTTCGTGTCCTCATTAATGTTTTCAAATATATGCAATATCATTTCGGCTGTTTCGTTATGATGCTTCCAATGATTTTGGATTCTTTCCTCCCAGTTTTTCTGTAGCTTCATGTTTAAATGCATTTCATTTTTTTTCAAGTGGCTGATTACTCATTCTGTTTGAAACACATCCCTGAAAATATCGCATCTCATTTTACGTTCAAAGATTTGCATTCGCTGTGATTTAAGCTTAATTGAAAAATAAATGAGGAAATGTAACGTGTTCGCCTAGCATTTGCATGGCAGCAGATCGATCCCACCTGGGGACCTTGAGTTTAAGCTGTTTAATAGGGAAGATACTGTTGGGTTTGGCACCACATTGGGGTGGTTGGGCATGCCCGGCTGACGTTCTGGTGGGCATCTATTCTATTTAAACAGGAACTGAAACCTGACATCTTTAACCTTCATACGGAAAGTGTTCGATTAATCTAGCTTAACTGGACTCTCTCTCTCTCTCTCTCTCTCTCTCTCTCTCTCTCTCTCTCTCTCTCTCTCTCTCTCTCTCTCTCTCTGAGTATTTAAAATATGCAATATCTGTTAAAAGCGTAAAAAATGAATCTCCTTATCTTTTATGGCTGATTATTTATCCTCATCCGAGAACATAATTTGAGGCTTAAGAACTTCAAGCCGAGTCATCAATCATTGGCGATGGGACAAGTTCTTTCCCAAAATCTTCTTTTGAGCCTATGAATTTTTTCCTCCTCCTCATCTTTAGTATTAGCTTGTGATCTTTATCGCTAATATTTATTCTTTCTTTTATTTTCGAGTATTTCTAAATAGCAAATACTTTATTCCTTTCTCCCTCTTTCACTCAACTACCGCCCATCCAACAATCTTACTCTCCTTTATCATCTTCCAAAACATATTGAGGGAAGTACACAAAACTTTCAGCATCGTCACGACAAGCCTTGTAATATTCGATAGAACACGAACTTTGTAAAGAAAGATGATGAAAAAAAAAAAACTCTAGGCAGAGTCCGACATTTTTTTGTTGTTGTTGGATGCGGTACAATTTCTGTGTCTTTGCCTAGAATTTAGCATATCATTTTTTCTTAACTCCTTTTCTTGTATACTTGAAGAGCTCTCTCTCTCTCTCTCTCTCTCTCTCTCTCTCTCTCTCTCTCTCTCTCTCTCTCTCTCTCTCTCTCTTAAATATATATAAATTATAAATTACCCTCTTTTAAGCGTATAGGTTGAATTCGATTAACGTAAGTTTTTTGGAATTTGTTGAGATTTTGTATCGACAGAATGTTATATTCTGTAATAACAATAACTCAATACATTAATAGCATATCAGAATTTTATGAACTTTAATGTTTTGATACATTTTCAAAGAAAATATATATATGTATATAGGTATATATATATATATATATATATATATATATATATATATATATATATATATATATATGTTTATATATAAATGTATGCATATTTATATTTATGCCTTTATATACATACATATATATATATGTATATATATATATATATATATATATATATATATATATATATATATATATATATTGTGTGTGTGTGTATAGGCGCGTGCGCGTGTGTGTGTGAATAGGCTATGTATATGTGTGTTTGTGTTAACGCATTTTCCTACCTTAAGTATTAAAAGCATAAAGATTAATGGTAGGGGTTACCAAACCTTACAAAGGTTCCATCGGATTCTGTGTATGGGTGGGTCCAAATGAATTAATCTTGTTCGCGAGCTCATCTGCAGAGATTTATATCCCCTTTAACAATAGGGCCGTCTAACAAAATTTCATCTGCTCAAAGAAATATCGGTTTCCTTTCCATATATCTTGTTTTGTTATGTTCTTCTTCATTTGCAAGAGGGTTGTGGTGGCCGATGTGGTAACATCCATGACTGGTGAACGCCAGACTTGAGTTCGAGTCCACCTCAAACTCGTTAGTTCCTTTGGTCGCTGCAACCTCACCATATTTATGAGCTAAGTATGTGAGGTTTGGGGAAGCCTACATGTTTGTCTGCTGAGTCATCAGCAGCCATTTCCCTGCCTTCCTTAGTCCTAGCTTGGGTGGAGAGGGGCCTTGGGCGCTGATCATTTGTATGGTCAGTCTCTAGGGCATTGTCCTGCTCGATAGGGCAATATCACTGTTCCTTGCCTCTGCCAGTCATGAGTGGCCTTTAAACCTTTAAACCCTCCCCCTCAAAAGTGTTAAGTGTGTTTTAAATACTATTTCCATATACACTGTAAGTTTTACCACAAGTTTCCTCATAACAATTCTTCGCTTATATGATTTGACCATTACATAATCACTCTTGAAGTTACAAAGTCTATTTCAATTATAATTCTAGAGTTTTGTTTTAAGTGTACTCTACATTACAAAATAGAATATTAAATTATTTTGAATGCGGAAGTTATCTACTATACAGAAGTTCGTTTCTAAGAAGCTAAGAAGCATGTCGGAGACACCGCACTATGTTTTTACTGAAATACTTTATATATGGAAAAGGAGCACGTCTTATTACTTTTATGTATATGGTCAATCATATTTTCTAATTTCAAAGACGTGCGCACGAAATATTTTGTCCTGATATTTTCCCACTTTCTCTATAACTCTTACTATATAGTATATTTGTTTTAGGAATTTTTATGAAATCATTATGTGTTATAAGTTTTATAGTATGGCTAAAATGAGATAGCTTTTACCATATTGCGGATAATGCAGATAAAATCAGATATATAATACCATATTATGAATAAAAATGGAAAGTTTTTTTCTTTTACTACATTATGAATAAAATTAGATAGTTTTGCCATATGGACAAAAATAGATAAATCTAATTAAAATGAAGTTGAATTTCTACTGCTTTTTACATTCCCAACCACAGTACAAAATTAAGAAGCATCTCTTCATTAGTATCGTAACTTATCGTAAGTAGTTTTCAAACCACAGACTGAAGAGAGGCGGGCAGATGAACCCCATTCATAACTGACAAAACGAAGTAACCCTCGCATGCAGCGGGAACCCCTATTACGTGGGAGCTATAAATCCTTTTTTTTTTTTTTTTTTTTTTTTTTTTTTTTTTTTTTTTTTTTTTTTTTTTTTTTTAAGAAGCGAAACAGTCTCTCGTTAGGCCTTTTTTTTCATCCTCATCTCCCCTACTTCCCCCGTAACCTCATTCAACGTCTCTGTGAACCCTAACCTCCTAAGAGGTATTATCTAAACTCAACAATCTCAGCCAACATCCTTTGTTCTTTTCCTTTTATTTGCATCGTTTCGTTTTACTCTTCATGCTTACCACATTTATCCTTAGTCTTCAGAGGAATTATTTGATATCCCTGTTGATTTTAACTTTTGGGATGAGAAATAGGAAAATGAATCAAAATGTAAATTTTCTTATATTTATTAATCATATAAATAGAATAGTGATAGGTAAAGATACAATCTACGCTTAACTCCCTAGTGACATAAGCCACTTGCAAATGCATGTATATCTATCATTTATAATATATATATATATATATATATATATATATATATATATATATATATATATATATATATGCATACACACACACACACACACACATATATATATATATATATATATATATATATATATATACACACATTACACATAATCATATGTATGTATATATACTTGTATATATACATACATATGCATAAAACTCACCGGGACACATAATACTCAGATGCAAGGAAAATAGAAAATATCTGAGGGAATACTTACCTCTTTTATCTCTACAAATTCATGTACATAACTGATTTATTCTTACATGTTTTCATAATGTATATGTTACTCTGAGAGTACGAAGATGCATACAACTATTTATAAAGTAAAGCATCAGAAAAATATGCAACCTGTATTTGTGACGACACAGTAGCGCAAGCATGGCTTGTGTTTATATCATATTCAGCCGAGGTGGTAGTATCCTAAAGCAAATATCCAGGTGTTCTAGACCTTCAGACAGTTACTTACAATTCTTACACTAAGAAGAGTTACCGTGCTAGGCAGTATATTTTAGCAGTCAGTGTTTGCCAACAGATATATAAGCGGATGAGCATTGGTGGAGTAACGAGAACTGTGGGTGTGAAGGAAATGCTCCCCTAAATCTCGATAAAGTTACTGGCAGCGGTGTGACGGATTGGGTTTAAGGCGGTAGACAAGAGGTCTTTTCTGCTTCTATACTCCTGATGTCTGGCGGATGATCATACTGGAATTAGTATAGACCGACAGGGGTCACTTGCCTTAGTTAGATGGGCACTGCGCATCACAAGGAACTGGCTATCCTCTGATGAATCTAGCCATTGAATCCTCTTGAGGCCCATTGCATCAGTAGGTATAGATGATGATGATGAGTTAAATCATATATATATATATATATATATATATATATATATATATATATATATATATATATATGGGTGTGTGTGTGTGTGTCTGTGTATGTGTGTGCTCTTACATATGGGCCTGACATTGCCTAGACCAGTGGTTCCCAACCTGGGGGAAATTTCCCCCCGGGGGGAAATTTGAAGCTTCCAGGGGGGAAATAATTACACTACCTACTAACCAAAACAAGCGGAAAATGTCCTCATATTACGTGCGGCAATTTGTTGTTAGCCATTCAATTGTGATATGATCATATCAGTTCTCACTGACATGATATTCAAGGGGAGAATTGGAGTGTCATGCCCATTTCTGAGGCAGGCGAGTGGGCATGAGGGCTGGGCGGGGCATGAAGGGGGAAATCCGGATGGTTGAACTGGGTGCAGGGGGGAAATGACAGAAAAAAGGTTGGGAACCACTGGCCTAGACTAATTGTAACTAACAGGCCTGATCATTATTTATAACACAGTTAAAAGTAAAACTAAATTGTATATTTTGAAATCGTAAAATGCAGAGACAAAATACTCGCTCTTTTTCACAACCTTTTTCGGAACAGTGTTCGTAAAAATGCGCTAAGCTGATAAGAGCGCAGTCGGAGTGGTGTTAATCAACTAGCCAGTTAAGATGATTAGAGAGACTTTAAGCAGTGATTACTGCATAATACCCAATGCTCAGAAAAATGTTAGGCGCTTTACTCCCTGCCCATGGATTGAATGTAAATTTGACATAATATTTTACCATTTGCTTAATTACTGAATCTGGATAATTGAGAGTTATCGTAGACAGTTTACAAACAGTATGTAATTTTCATTCAATGTGAGATCTTGGTAATGAGCTAGAATTCTCATATCATAAAGTTTTTATCATAAACTCGGAAGATATTGTTTCCGTTACGTGTTTACTATTCACGGATGGCCGATATGGTAACGTCCCTGACTGGTGAACGCCAGGCTGGGTTACGAGTCCCGCTCAGAATAGTTAGTTTGTTTGGTCACTGCAATCTCACCATACTTGTAAGCTAAGGATGGGGGGTTTTAGGGAACCTATAGGTTTATCTGCTCAGTCACCACCAGCCATTGCCTGGCCCTCCTTGGTCCTAGCTTGAGTGGAGAGGGGCTTTGGGCGCTGATCACATTTATATATGGTCAGTCTCTAGGGCAATGTCACTGTCCCTTGCCTCTGCCATTCATGAGCGGCCTTTAATGTAGATTACAAACCCTAATTATTTCTTTGCTGTGATATGTGGTAATTTATTTTATGGAGTACCTGGTAACAAATTAAAAAATATGAAATCCATCTTAGTAGTATTTTTCACAACAAAAAGAACCCCATTTTAAACTAGTAGTACCTGCGGTTTGGTGACATATTAGCGTATAATTCCTTTTTTCTTGACTAAATTTTAGTCTCATTGTAATCTCATTTAAATATTTTTTTTTCTCTATCCTTTTATATAAGGTAAATATTTTCTGTAACAGGATTCATTTATTCTGGTCTGACTTGCAGTCGATCAACATAGTTCCTTTTTTCTTAACTGAATTTTAGTCTTTTTGGGATATCATTCAAATGGTTTTTTCTTAAACTCTTATATAAGGTACACATTTTCTGTAACAGAATTTATTTATTCTTGGCTGACATATATTCGATCAACACCACATCCAATTCCTCTCGTTAATATTTACCTTCAGAGTCGAAAAGGACAATAAACCTTCATTTCTGCATTACCTTTTGCAGCATTATTATTTCATTGCCTCTTTGGGGTTCACCATTTGTATCGGTTAAAAGTTAAAACTCCAAATCTGTCAGTTTTATTGAAGAAAATCAGATGTTTTGATGTTAAATGACTCGTCATCCGGTAGCATTATTTGGTCGTCGGTTTTAAACCGAGATGGACTAGGAACAGATAACTTGTCAATCAGCTGCGCTCTTACTGTTTCTTCCCATTTCTTTTATTTTATTTTATAAAATTATTATCATATTTAGGTTTTTTTGTCTTTTTTATTCAATCTCTCTTGAAAAGAAAATCATGGTTTCCTTATTCTTTTCATAATCATGAGGCCTTCAATTTTCCTTTTTCCTTTCGTTTCTTTTATTTCATTTCATCTAGTTATTATCATATTTAGAATGAGCAGTGACACCTCTCTCTCTCTCTCTCTCTCTCTCTCTCTCTCTCTCTCTCTCTCTCTCTCTCTCTCTCTCTCTCTCTCTGCAGGTGTATTGTATTAGTGAAGAAAGAGTTCTCTCTACCATTGATACCATTAGTGTTTCCATTACGAGGCCTGGATGAAGGAAAATCCATTATTGGTAGCTGCCAGTCAGATAAACGAGATCTATTCCTGTTTGGCCAATTCCAATCTTCTTTCCCGATACAGGTTTCTTTTGCTCTGTTGCTTCACATCATTAATATTATTACTGATGACTCTCTAATGACTTATTTTTATGGGACTGTCGAGACAGTCTATTGCTTACACAAAACTGCATTAAGTATCTGTATTATTTTTCCTCTTTTTACAGTCTACTAAAAGAATCCCTCTTGATTGTTAGCAGTGTGTGTTGGATTACTTGGAGGGCTTTTGTTTGTTTGTAACTTTCTTACTGGAGACGTTTTTATTTAGATTTGGTCAAAACGGAAAAGTTGTGCTTGAGAAACGTGTTTTATGTGTAGAATTGAAAGAGATATTACGATTGAAGATTGCCTGGCGTGAAGTTGAAGTATGGAACAACATGCTTTTTATCATCATCATCATTATTATTATTATAATTATTATTGTTATATGTTATTACTTCATATTTGCAGACAATCATCTGTAACATGTCCAAAGGCTACAACTTGAAAAATAAGCTTTATTATTATTATCATTATTATTATTATTATTATTGTTGTTGTTGATGTTGTTATCCTTTGGGCTCCAGCAGGGAAAACATCTCGGTGTGGAAAGAAAACATCTCAGTGTGTAAAGTAAATAGAGAAATAACGAATATTCCATAATTATGAGAAATAATGAAAAGATATATACTGAGATCAGTAATAACGCTAAACTGGACCAGTCGTATATAAACAGAAAAACATTTATAACAAGTTTGAACTTGTGAAGCTCTACCAATTTCATAAGCAGATTAGGAAGATCATTCCACAATCTGATCACAGCTGGAATGAAACTTTTAGAATACCGGTAGTTTGAGTGGTATGAAGGCAAGACTGTTCGTATGAAAAAAAAAAAACCTAAAACTGTTCACAGGATGAGAAGATAATATGAAGAATCTTATGCAACATGCACAAGAGCTAATGGAAAGACTGTGCCAGAGATTATTATCCTGACCTGA
>NC_090764.1:23301033-23313533 GCF_036898095.1 Palaemon carinicauda
AAATTTAATTTCGGATGAAGTCACTTTTCTATTCTAAAATTTTTATTTCGAATGAAGTCACTTTTCTATTTTAAAAATGTAATTTCGAATGAAGTCACTTTTCTATTCTAAAAATGTAATTTCGAAAGAAGTCCCTTTTCTATTCTGAAAATTTAATTTCGAATGATGTCCCTTTTCTATTCTGAAAAATTAATTTCGAATGAAGTCACTTTTCTATTTTAAAAATGTAATTTCGAATGAAGTCAATTTTCTATTCTAAAAATGTAATTTCGAATGAAGCCACTTTCCTTTTCTAAAAATTTAATTTCGGATGAAGTCACTTTTCTATTTTAAAAATGTATAGGAAACAGCACAGCATTATACGATAACCAGCGATTTTACATTTTACTATTGGAATTTGGATATGAATTTGGCAAAATATTTTAGGTAAGAAAAAGTATTCAGAGAACTTTACGAAATTGGGCAGTGGTCTAGAATGTTGAAACACAGCCATGATAAAGCGGTGGCAAGTTGCTTATTTCAAATATCGACAGCAATAATGAGTGCTAAGATACGAGACAGATGGGCAAAACGAGAGAAGGTAAAGAATATAATTTTTTAAAGATGCGACAATGGATAAAACAGTTCCAATTACCTTTCTGAGCTTTTTTATCATTCATTCTTATTATCATTTATATATATATATATATATATATATATATATATATATATACCTGTATATATATGTGTATATGACTATGTGTGTGTATATGTATATATATGTACATATATATATATATATATATATATATATATATATATATATATATATATATATATATATATATATACACACACACACACATATATATATATATATATATATATATGTACATATATATACATATACACACACATAGTCATATACATATATATATACAGGTATATATATATATATATATATATATATATATATATATATATATATATATATATATATATATATATGTATTCGATCCTGTAACATTTTATCTATGAATCTTTCCCTGAAGCTTTAACATGTAGCTTGAATAGGAGAGTATTTTTGCCAGTTTCCACAAAACGTTTCCTTCATTGCCTGACTATCTGAGTTATTGTGATGTAGTGCATGTATTATGCAGTTGCATTATTCTTGCCTTTCTCTTCAGATTTATTTCCGTTTCTAATGATAGACATAAACCATTATATATTATATATTTTTTTTTTTTTTGGGGGGGGGGTGTTGGTTAGCCGACTTTGCCTCCATATTTGACTGGTTTACCTCAGAGAACTATATTACACCATTTAATGGAGGACCTAGATTAATTTACAGTTCTTTGTTTTCCATTGTGATTGACATTGATCCTTTTTGACAATGATTTACAAATTTGATATTGGTAGGTGAGGACCAAAATCTCTGTGTTGCACAATAATAGTAGTAACCTTGTGTAATCTTTTTTTCCAGTAAGATTTCGACTATTTTTGGCTCTATTAGAATTTGGTTTTTATTGTGAAGGCTGTTTATTAAGACACACAGTTATGTCATTTTTTTCTAGTTATTTTGTCCATTTCGGTAATTCCAGTCAAAGTTAAATGGCATAGGTAGGATAATAGTAGCCATAATTAGTGTATAAAGTTTTTACAAATCATTATTGATGCATAATGTGCCATATAAAATATATTTTTATATTACCAGGGTGGATTATTTCAGTTCCCTTCAAGGGAGAAATTTGTTTGGTGTCATTTTCCGGTATAAGCGTACCTTCTGGAACGAATTTACGACGTATACTGAGATACCACTGCATATGCTATGGTCTAGGAAGAATTTAATTCTAAATATAATCAGAATTAGGAAGAACTTTATAAAGCATATCATCATCATCATCATCACCATCATCATCTCCTACGCCTATTGACGCAAAGGGCCCCAGTTATATTTCGCCAGTCGTCTCTATCTTGATCTTTTAATTCAATACTTCTCCATTCATCATCTCTTACTTTGCGCGTCATAGTCCTCAGCCATGTAGTCCTGGGTCTTCCAACTCTTCTATTACTTTGTGGAGCATATGCAAAGAGCTAATCTGACACGGGCGCCAGATATTGATACTAAGATCTTACTAAGATATTTGATGAAAATAATGTTTTAGGTCAACAACTCAGAATATGTGTCACCTGCTGCAATAGAAACAGGGAATGGTATTTAAAACAAGGCACATGGCACAGATCTCAATCATACTGCTAAAGCTCTTATGGAAATTATGCAGCTAAATGAAATTAGATTAAAAATAGTTCCGTGAAAATTTAAATAACAGAAACAGATCTCAGTTTTTTTTTTTTATAAATTGCTTGAAATTAAAAAGGATTAGACGTAGTTTATATAAATGGTTATGAATAGAAATACAGCACTAAATTTCTTCTTAAGAATATATACTAAGGAAATTAACCCTTCATTAGTAATCTAGCAGTGGATTTTATATGAGAGTATTGCATATTTAAATTCTTTATTTCAGTTAAGAGATGTATAGGTGTGAAAATTCAGTATTTATTCAGATTTCCTGACCAATTATTCACTCAGCCTTCTCTGAAATGTTCCTAATTTCAGTTGCATTCCCCGGATATTTGAAACATTAAAAGAGAGTGGAAAGGATAAAACTTAACATGAATAGTTTTGCGAAATGAAAATCTACAGATAAAAGAGATTATCAAATAAATTGTTGGAACTGAAGCTCCAAATGAGAATATAATTTTGCTCGGGCAGAAAGGTTTTGAAACGAAATATTCCAAATGTTGAATATTTACCTTCCCCAACTTCGTTGCGTCGAAAGATATGTTTTGATAGGGTTGTATTTGTATGTCTGTCTGTGTGTTTGTGATTCGCATAACTCAAAAACTATCTAACCGAATCTCATGATATTTGGTTGGATGTTTGGCCGTAATCCAAGGATAATTTCATAAGATTTTGGGAGTGATTGGGTTAAAGGTCAAGATCAAGGTAACGAAAAGGTCATAAAACGTCTTTTTGCTCTATAGTAGTCAATTTTTATCTGATTTGCATGAAATCATGCCATAATGTGCATAATGCAATTGAAAATCTTTTGATAGAGTGATTAGGTCAGAGGTCAAGGTCAAGGTAAAGACGTCTTTTTGCTATATAGTGGTCAATATTTATCCGATTTGTATGAAACTAGTGTGATTACATGATATAGGCAAAGTATACCCTCTGTCGAGTGCCAGTCTAGTTACACTATGGAATCAATTTACGTAATCAGAAATGCTGCGTTGAACCGATAATGTTTCCGAACATAATCAGTATTTATCAGTTGTTTTATTGATTGGTTTTATTCTTTAGAATAATGAATTATATTGAATTTTAGAATTTCTAAATTAGTATACGCACCATTGTAATTTTATTTTATGGCTCCTTCCAGTTAAAGTATTTAGGAAAATTCTTCGATTAATTTTATAATTTTATGGAAGTGAGGTCTTGATCATTTTAGCTATTTCCTCAACATTTATTGATGTCTTTTCGTCAGCTTCAAGGTGTTGTTTAAGAGTATCATAGTCCGAACGTGTGTGTGGAGGAATTTAAGATATTTATGCACACATGTATCGACTGCGAAAAAGCAGTTAGGGGAAAAATTAGACGTTTGAACTCTTATCCCTCTTTATGGCCTGATGGTATAGAAGTGGACTGTCACCTCAGTTTCAACTCGGCTAAGGTTCGAATCCTTGGCTGACCAGAAATTCTTATCAAAAATTGAATTTCCCCATGGGTTCATAATGGCAAGGCAGAGCGAATTCGAAATTAGCAGGTATTTGTTGATTATTTATATATATATATATATATATATATATATATATATATATATATATATATATATATATATATATATATTAAAATAACCTACAATAGCAAGGCTGAGGAAATTCGAAATTAACCGGTAGTTGTGGGATATATATATATATATATATATATATATATGTGTGTGTGTGTGTGTGTGTGTTTATATTTCTTTCTTTGAAGTAAAGAAGCAGTAGGTTTCATGCCGTCCTTGGTTTGGTGACTACCCTTGTTGTTACATAACTCTTATGAACATACGTTTGACAGCAGCCTCATTCCATAAATATTCGCTGAAAACCGTAAGCGAAACTCCATTTGGTTTCCTTCTTTCTCAGGGGATAAAGACATAGTTTGGAAAAATGTGTGCAGAAATGGCTGTATTCTAGGTTAAAAGCTGAAAAGAAAAAACAAAGAACAAGTACTCAAAGGAGCATTATTTTGGAGCTTTCATATTACTAATGGTCTCTTGGGTTTCTATGCCTGTTTTGGAAAAGGAAATATTTTTGCTGTGCTCAGCGTAGTGGAAAAAATAATCCTAATTGTTATTATTTTATTCTTCTTAAAGAGACATTTCTTGTAAATAGTTTCCTAGATACTTACCATTGTTGGATTTTTTATCATCGCGGCTCTTTGTCAGCTGCTCTCTCTCTCTCTCTCTCTCTCTCTCTCTCTCTCTCTCTCTCTCTCTCTCTCTCTCTCTCTCTCTCTCTCTCTCTCTCTCTCTCTCTCAGAGGTATAAATATAACCATTTAGTTTCATTGAGGTCGAATTTGTCTTATCGAATAAGCTGGTTTGTTTTAGGACTTCACACGGGATCTTCACTGAATTTTTGGAAATTTTTCACTTCATTTCAGAAATAGTGTAGGCTCTTCAGCTGATCTGTGTTGGTGTGACCAACGTATTTCATCATCATCATCTGCTCCTACGCCTACGCCTATTGACGCAAAGGAACTTTGTTAGATTTCGCCAGTCGTCTCTATCTTGAGCTTTTAATTCAATAGAATATGGAAATAAAATCACCTGAAATTACATATAAAAATCAACGGAATTAAGTTTCAGAAATAAACATATCACTACCTTACGTGTAAATTTATGTAGTGTTAGGCCTTGGTTACTTCTCCCTGTGAGGAATCATGATGTCTCTTCTAATGGAGAAAGAGATTCTGTTAGTGTCTTCGTATTTTCTTAGAATTTCATCTCAAACGTCTTATAATAGAGCATTGTTACTCTCTTCAAAGGTGGTTTTAATAAAATTTCTTTTTATATAGATGTCACATGAGATCTTACTGTACTTTCTGTCATAGTTATATCTTGTCACTGCCATTTCTGTGCCATAGCCCAAAAGCCATAAGTCCGTATCATGGCCAGGGCATATGTAATTTCCATATATAATTCGCTTTGTATGTGAGTTATCCTGAAGGTAGAATGAATGCAATATTAAGAAATATTTATAATTTAATGCCGGATAGTATAAAATCTGTTAACAACTTCCAGAGGCCATCCTCTTGGGTAAATAGTGTATGGTTAATGATTCATGTAGATGGGTACCAGTATTTCCTGGTATCAAGAAAAATGTCATAAGGCTAGCAACTCCACCCTATAAGAATTGCTTAGGTGTCAGTTTTATAGTTATATATATATATATATATATATATATATATATATAGTTATATATAGTTATATATATATATATATATATATATATATATATATATACAAACGTACATAACTTTTATGAGTGGAGATACCTTAACATCGTGAAAGGGTTTGTGTAGCACCATGATAGGTTGGTTTGCTGTGAGTGATCATAATAAAGTCTCCCACCATCATCAGTCCGCAGTGACCAGCGTGTTGATAAATATGGCCAAACCCCAGGCATGACTAAGGATATGTCTGATTTCTTTGTCCTGCAGTGGCGAGAAACTGATGCATTTGTTGCTGTTGTGTGTTTATATGTATGAGTGTGTATATATATATATATATATGTATGTATATATATATATATGTATATATATATATATATATATATATATATATATATATATATATATATATATATATATATATATATATTTGTGTGTATGAGTGTGTGCAAGTATGTATGCATGAATGTACTGTATGTGTACATGCAGAGAAACAACCAGGCATACATATTCTCGTGACATTTCTACTCTTTTACGTTCATCCGAAGTCCTTTGATGATATGAAGGTTATTTTTAATTTCCTTATCTTCTCGAATACCACCAGAAAGAGAAACGCTGTTTTTTCCCCAAAGCCTTAGTATTAATCAAGACTCGCCATAGGGAAGACATGGACTTGTATTTCATCTCTATTTTTAAATGTAGTATTTTCTTACATGGGTTATGGTTTTCTAGGCTGATATTAAAGATTGTGTAATGTGAGCAAATATAACAAGAGCCATCATAGAGATTCCAGACCTCCGCCAATGAATATTACTAACATTTAACTAAAGTCTACGGACATCGCCCCCGAACCTTTCATAACCTGACCATAGTAAATGGTGTAAAACCTGGTTATGAATGTTCTATTATCAAAATCATTCGTTTATCCCAACCGTCTCATATAACCTGATATAAGTAAAAGTTTAGATGACAATGTTTTTTATCCGTGATTAGATTGTGTTGCGGAATCTCCAAAAGATAAAATCAAGGCATCTATTGAATTAATAGAGGGAAAGTTCAAGTACAAAAGCAACTCGTATTATTGATCTAGCAAAGGGATTCTTATCCTTTTGGCTTCTCAAGAATAAGTAGTTGTGAAAAGAAATAAAACATTCAGTGCCAAGTTTGTATGAAGTGGAACTGTCTTCCTCCAAAACCTCTTGATCCTCTTATCAGGGTCCAGAAAACCTTAATACAATCAATCAATCAATCTTATCAGTGCTTTCGAAATCAACTTTTTGTATTGAGTGTTCTCGGAAACCAATGAAACCATCCTTTGCTGAATTGTTGTCTCTCATTTTTATATATAGAACAAGCAAGTGTTTTGGATCCAAACGGATTACAGGCCAAGATCATCAATACCTAAGATTCAACCTTGAAAAGTTTTACCCAGGACTGCCACGGTCTTGACTTCTTGAAGTATTTTTAAAGGCAATGTCGTACCGTTACTAAGACGGACATTGTTTATGATTGGACAGTTTGCCAGGTTTCCACTTTCAACTCGACGACTCCAGATAGGAAATTTCCTTGTAAATGCGACAACTTATCTCCAGGCTTGAGAAATGTCCACACCCTTTAAAGGTTTTAAAGGCCTCTCATGAATGGCAGAGTCAAGGGACAGTGACATTGCCCTATCGAATAGAACAATGCCCCAGAGACTGACCGTATGATTGATTAATATAATCAGCACCCAAGCCCCCATCCTGCCAAGCTACGATCAAGGAGGGCCAGGCAATGGCTGCTGATGACTCGGCAGATAGACCTATAGGCTCCCCCAAACCTCCCATTTTTAGTTTACAAGGATGGTGAGGTTGCAGTGACCAAAGAAACTAACGAGTTTGAGCAGGACTTGAACCCCAGTCCGGCGTTCACCAACCAGGGACGTTACGACATCGGCCACCACAACAAATATGTGAAGAGACTTGAACTAATAGTAGATGTTCGGGGAATTTGAGAACCTCAACCCATATCTTCTCTCAGTATATTTACCTCTGTGTTATACAACAACACACCACAGTATGTTCCGCTTCAATATCATCACAGATTCAATGCATATCCGGGAATATATATGTTGGCTGTTTGCACAACTATTCCCATCACTATTTTTCTATTTCTGATCAGAGATTGGCGATGTAGAACATAGTTATTGGTGCGCACATGTAGAGCTAAGCTTTTTCCTTGACTATACCAACGAATCTAGATTTTATGTAAAGCACGGCGGGAGCTCTATGCATATAGATAGATGCAATCAAATCCCATGGTAACTCCTAGTGATCAATGAACGATTGAATCAGCTTGAATATGTCAGCTGCTTTAGTTTTTTTTTTTTTTTTTTCGTTTCGTTTACAAAATAAATCTTTCTTGATATTCTTTGCAGGTCCATAGAGTACAAATACAAACAATATTTCTGTTTTTGTAAGATTATTAGTTTTTCTTGCTAATTTTATTCATAAAAGTTAATGGTAATTCTTATGCCTTTTTTTTTTTGATACGCGATATCAGTATTATTTATTAATCCAACATTCTACACAATTATGAATTAATACTCTAGAATTAGATATACACAATTATGAATTAATACATTAGAATTAGATAAATACAATTATCAAGAGATTAGTTCCTGATCCCCGCCATTTGATTCCTATAACCTCAAGGGGCGTGGATACCCCTGGTTAAAAACTTTTGATATTCTAGCACATTGGAAGATACTTGTCGAGATCTATTCATTGATATTTCTTTAACTGGATGTGGTTCATTTGAAATTTCTTCGTCACCAATCATTGCAAATTCAGCTAAACAAAACAACAAAATCTGTTTATTGAAAAAATCTCTCAATATTTTTTGGGGAAGGTGTCTAAACCGTGAGAGTTTTTAAACAATATTATTCTGACATGTTTTGATTATTATTCTGTTTTTGCTTCACAGCCTACTCCCATCTTAAAATGTTGGAAAAAATTTTAAATCTGTCCAATTCCTTATCCATGATCTGAATATTGATATAAATTTTATTCAATTAGCTCATTTTGTATGCAGAATAGATATTTCATAATACAGGAGAGCCTATTCTTTACATTCATATCTTCCCAGACTATACCAACCACGTGGTACAACGTGTGTACACAATTCTAACATTCTTGCCTTTTCTTTCGCAAGGCTCATTGCTACACAGTATTCTGGAGTTTTTATTCCACCTGTGACGAAATTGGGGAATGATCTTCCTATTCAAAAATGTTAAGATATGTTGAGCAAGGGGGGGGGGGGTTATAAAGAAAACTACTATAAGATTCAGGGCCCCTGTAACACGGTTTTTTGGACTTTGCTCCTTAACAAAGCATCGGATGTAGCTGAAAGTTGACATATGTATATTTTACAACCACACACAAATTTTGTCAGCATTATCAATAACCTAAACCCAATAGTTTGAATTTTTATAGAGTAAAAATGATCTAGCCGACGCCATGGCCAGTGATAACGAGCCAAGAGTCGAAAACATTCATTACGTAAGCAATGTAAACAGCTTTGGACAAAATTTTGCCCCGCCCATCCACCAGACACCCATTCACCTTCTTCCATCGACTCTGAAACCCATAACATTCAAGAATGGCTAACAGGATCTGGAATTGCCCCCGTGGTTGCAAAACTGCATTTGTCTTACGACTTGCAACTTTATACAGTCAAGAGAAAGCCCGTGGCCATATTTACTATAGCCTGAATAGGTAATTATCCAGTTTCTAGTTTAAATCCAATGTTTATGGTCTGATTTGTACCTAGCGTAATATGATTATAATACTTGTAATGTCATTCAGGCTTTTGAACATTTCCATTAACTATTCACTATGCCACCAAGAGAGAGAGAAAGAGAGAGATTGTATGTAAACAGTCTTTATATAACTATTTTGGTTAAAATAAGATTTGTGTGCTAAAATCTCCACCAGACCAACGGATCATCCGATATAATTTCTTTTCTTCTTCTTAGGCCGTACGACCGTGTTGGCTATGTTTTGGGCATGACTGCATTTTGTAAATAAATCATGAATAGTTTTAGGAGTTTTATTTGTACATCTAATGGGAAATTATAGAAGTAAAGTGAACATAATTAATTTATCCTTTAAAATAATTACTACATGTAGCAAACAAATAGTAGTAAAGATGATAATGCAATGAAGGAATGATACCATACTTTATCTTTAGCTTCATCAACGGCAATAACATACCCAGTTGCCATAATTTGTCAGCTTAATGAAATAACCTATCATCTAATGTTAAACTTAATTTCTTAGGAGGCCATGCTTATTGCACAGTGAAAAAAACATGACAAAGACTTTATGAATGGCGGAACGATACATAAATGTGGGTGGGGTATCTGTGCTAGTGTAGTAATACGTTTAGGCCAACTGCTGGGATCCTTGAGGATCATTTAGCACTTCTTACAACTACTCGAGAAATGAGTTTTTATAGCCAGAATTTAAATTTTCTGATCCAACAATGCCCATGATAGCCTTCAGTGTTATCCTGAATTATAACGAGGCCAAAGTGGGTGGAGTCTCATGAAGTCATCATTCTGACGATAATTATTGGTGAAGGTTTAAAGCGAAAATACGGTACCGGCTATCTTTTTTTTTACAGTAAATAGGTAGGTAGATAGACTATGAATAAAAATTGCTTGACATTGGATATAGCAGTTATCAGATCAAGCTGGTCTACTACGTTTTTGAAAATTACCAACTATTCCATACACTTTGTCAATCTGATTGTGACCTATAAAGTAGACTGTAATTTCTTAGGAAACTTATTTTGGGAGTTAGACAAATAATCGAAGTGTTTTTGTATTTATTAACATATTTTGTTCGTTTGTTCATTATGACAATTCTCAGTGGAGAAGTTTCAGAGTTCATAAAGGTGTACTGCTTTGCTTTTATTTACACTTTTGTGTTATTGTTGGCAGAGGTATAGCCTTCGTTACGTATAACCAATCATCGATCGAGAAAGAGAGAAGAAATGCCGTCATAAGTTACGTAACGAGTGCGTTCGAAACCTTTTCTCTGAGTAAGTTGGCCCGTCTTCAAAAATCGTCACTTTTACTTAATAAAGTACCAAATTTATTCAACCTACGTAATGCAGAATATAGTCAAAATTTATGTGTAGATATAATGTGCATTCTGAATAAGCGTTATATTTATGAAATTCATAGAAAAAAAGTTATTGCGAAAAAACCGTGTTACAGGGGCCCTGAATCTCATAGTAGCTTGTTTTCCTCATTAAACGATCTGGAACCGACATCGTCAAGTTAACATACACCAAACAGAAGTTCGTGATGCCAGCGTACATTTGATATTACTGTATATTCAAAATATTTACTAAATTGGAAATTAAGTAATTACTCAAAAGTATCACTATTTGTGAATTGTATATTTTATGGACACTTTTGAGTAATTACTCCATTTTTAGTTTAGTATATATTTTGAATATATATTTAATATACGCTGGCATCACGAACTTCTGTTAGGTTGACGTTGTCAGTTCCAGGTCGTTTAGTAAGAAAATCAAGCTAGTCTTTTTTTATAACCCCTCCCCCCTTGCTCAACATATCTTGCCATATTTTGCTTTCCCAGCATTTAAAGAATCTCCTAATTACTGTACAAGAAGAGGTGAGCTGTAATAATAATAATAATAATAACAATGATAATAATAATAATAATGTAAGATTTCATAGTTAAGACTAAAATAAAGAAGGATGCGCATTGTATTTCATGTTGTGAGTTTATTGATTTTTGAAATATCAGAAAATTTAAGCGTGATTCAAATTACAATTTGTATTATGCAGAAATATTTTTCATATACTTATGATGAACCAGTCTGTCAAATTTTTGCATTACGTGAATGCAAATCAATAGGAGTGGCACATCGTGTATCCGTGTCTTTGCAACTGTTTGAAAATGCCCCCAAAGGAGCAGACGGTGTGCCAATATATCCTGAATTCTTCGAATGTCGTTTTAACATTTCTCACGCATGGGAAATCCCTCCCGGTTATTCCGATCTCCTCTAAGCCAGTGGGAATCATTGCAGGGTCAAAGAAATAAGACAGACATCGTATTTCTTCACACCAGTTGAATCATACCAACCCTTCAGTGCATCATTCTCAAGAGTACGTGTTGGCGTGATGTTCCAGAAGGCTGTCCAATATCTTTGCCGCTTCATACCCGAAGTGGTGGATTGTTTCCAAAGGCTGTTGCTCCGAGTCATTTTAGGGGGAAGGGAGTTCAAGGGAGACAGTGGAAGCACGGATGTGTGAGTGAACTGGGATCTTTGTATCCTCTCAGCTCTCTTCCCTTGGGAGGGAATGGGAGATATTCTGGTTTTCTGTTTCTGGCTTCCTGTCTCTTGGTTTGTGTTTGCCCTTGCTGAAATGAAACATGTATTCAGTTCCTTTCTAGTACACATTAGTGACTAGAAATAGATTCCCTTTATTATCGACACTGATCCTTCGTATTGATATAATATCTCACCTATATTATAAAGAACAAGTGTCTGGCTATCTATCCATCTATCTATCTATCTATATCTATATAGTTGCATAAGATTTTTCTTAACACTGACCATCCTTTACATTCAGATCTTCCTGGACAATTCCATTCTGACCGTAATACTAGGGAGGCAGTTAATTCTAATAGCCAGGCCTTCTCCATCATGAGGCTCAATCCTACACAGTATTCTAGAAGTTTTATTCCAGCTGTGATCAAGTTGTGGAATGATCTTCCTAATCGGGTAGTTGAATCAGTAGAACTTCAAAAGTTCAAAGTTGCAGCAAATGTTTTTATGTTGAACAGGTTGACATAAGTCTTTTTATAGTTCATATATGATATATCTTTTTTGACGTTTTTACTTGTTTTAGAATGATTTATTGTTAATTTGTTCTCATCATTTATTTATTCCCTTATTTCCTTTCTTCACTGGGCTATTTTTCCCTATTGGAACCCTTG
>NC_090764.1:23316033-23331033 GCF_036898095.1 Palaemon carinicauda
CAAAATTATTTTTCAATCAAACATTACAAATTTAATTCTTACTTTGTCTTAGTGCTTCAATCAAGATACACCAGCTACAATTACTTAAAAGTAACCCCCAATCCGGTGAAACTCAATCTATGAAAGAAAGGAGTTTCGAACGTATTTCTTCCGCCCCCACCTTATCTAACAAGGCCAACGAAAACACACGCCCCTCCATTTCCAATAACACAACCTTCCAGGGCTGCCCTCCAAGCGGCCCCACCCCTACTTTGTATTGAGGTGCTCTGCCTCCTCTGTATTGGCAAATGCTAAGCGAATTTACTCTGGGCTGAAGAACAGACTGGATTTTCTTGTCGTCTCTCTCTCTCTCTCTCTCTCTCTCTCTCTCTCTCTCTCTCTCTCTCTCTCTCTTGGTCAAAACCAGCTGTTAAGACTTCTTTAAAGTTTATCATCTATGCTATAGCACTTAATGTTCGCTAGTCTAAGTGTTTTTTATTTATTTATATTTATTTTTTTTTTTTGTGTGTGTGTGGGTTGTCCTATTTTCTGTTTAAACTTAACCTTATTTGCAGTTCTAGGCCAATTCTGTATTTTTGTAATGCATTTAGAGGTTGTTGATATTATGGTAACTTAATAACTGTGTAGTATTCATCCTTTCATTCGAGTTCTGAGACGCTCCATCTTCCAGAGCTCCATTGGAAATCTTTGGGAATTGTGAATGAATTTTATTGGATTTCAAAAGTGAAAAGAATATAGAGAAAAGCTTAGAAATAGACTTTCTGGATCAGTTAGTCTCTTCACAATAGACATTTAATGCCCTTGTCTGCAGTTCAATAGGATGAGCTCTCACTCGGAAACCTTGGGATGATATCATTGCATTTCGCCCAGAAATTCCTGGCGTGTCCAAGTCTTTTCAAATATATCTTTTTGCAGATCCATTCCAGTCAAGAAATATACAGCAAGAACTAATGAAGGTGAAGAGCCTAATATAAAAGATAATAAATATGGGTGGCCTATTGGTAAAGTCTCTCCCTGGTAATTGCCCTGACGGGGGTTCGAGAGTCGATCAAACTTGTTCGTTCCTTTGGTCGTTGCTACCTCATCCTCCTTGTAAGCTGAGGATGGGGGTTTGGGGGAGCCTATAGGTCTATCTGCTGAGTCATCGGCAGCCATTGACTGGCCCTCCATGGTCCTAGCTTGGGTGGAGAGGGGGCTTGGACGCTGACCATATGTATTTATGGTCAGTCTCTAGGGCATTTTCCTGCTTGCTAGGGCAGTGTCACTGTCCCTTGCCTGTAACATTCATGAGCGGCCTTTAAACCTTTATATATGCCATTTCTTAAGTAGATAGTTTAACTATAAATTGAGTTTAATTCATATTTGTATTTTCTGAATTTTAAAGCAATTTCTTTCTTTCCATTTTCTTCTTCAAACGAGGATCTTTTAAGTACATTTTGAAAATATTATAAAATGATGCAATGATAATTTTGATATACTAAACAGACCCAGTAAAGGTCCATTACCAATATGTCAGTAATATCTGATCATGCATTGACGTGCAGGAGAATAGAGAGAAGCCGAATGTTAGACATTTTTATGGCAAATGGATGATTTTATCAAGCAGTCGGGAATTATAAGTTTCGTGGTGAATTTTCAATTTTCAATTTTTATCTGAAACATGAATACGATTTTCGAGGAACCCATTTTAGCCATTTTCTTCCGCCATTATTGAACAATATTGATAATGATACAATGAGGGAATTAATTTTGAGGTCTTCTGTGTAATTTTGGGTGCGTGTGTGGTTTCGATTTTATGTGGTGGATGTATAACCAGGATTTTTATTTTATTTTTTATTAAAATTAATGGTATGATAGAGGTTTTATTACACATTTATGGTGGTTATATTATATTCAGCAGTTAGGAAATTAATGTCGCATACGTATGTTTAATAATGTGGTTAGAATAACTGAGATTTTAGCTTAATAAAGAATAATTTTTATGCTAAAACCATTTTGTAAATATACCCTCAGGGCCATGGGAAATTCGACTGTTTTAATCCGTAATATTAAAAGTTTCATTAAAGAAGAATGTGAAGGAAATTATATATCTAAGTGATAATGTGCCCCAATTAAGAATGAAATGCACTAAAGAATAAAAGAAAAATCCTGCCTTAAACCTTCAACTAATGAGAGTTTGATTTAGAGAACTTTGTGTCTATAGATTAATTTTTTTGTTTTGATTAAAGCGAAAAAAGTCTTATGTAACAGCATGAAAGTATTCATGCAGGGTACAATGAGCACAGTTATAAAGAACACATAACACGTAACTTTAAGCATGTAAAAAAAAAAAAATTTTTTTTTTTTTTTTTTTTTTTTTTTTTTTTTTTTTTTTTTTTTTTTTTTTTTTTTTTTTTGAAACGAAATAACACCACTGAACGTTCAATAAAACACTGTTGAACCTATGAAAGTCACAGCACAGTATACAAGATATGAGCTCAAAGCTCCATAAATAAACGTAGAGTATGTCAAACTATAATAAATCATATCACAGAGACTGCAAATTAACAAACAAATCGCCACAGAGAGTATGGAAAGAGTGATAATTTTAGATCGTTCTTGAATCATGAAATATGCCAACGTTACAGAGGTCCCATCGCGTGAAGAGTGCTTATTATGCTAATAAACAGAATTCAAGGAAATATGCAAAATATCATGACAACGTGACATTAACTACCACCGCTGCTTGGTAATTTTAATGCGGGATACCGAGGTCAGTACGTATGTTGAACATTCCGGATTGCCATGTTAATGTCGACTTCTTTGAAGGCACGATAGGCTACTTCGATTATTTTGTAGGAAGCTGCCATATTATTATTATTATTATTATTATTATTATCTTGCTTGTGGGCACACTCGGGCACACTGTTCTATCCTATTGCTCTTCCTCTTTTTTTTTTGGGGGGGGGGGAATTTTTTTTAGTAAATGTATGAAAGATGTATGTTAATGTTAAACCATTCTTAAAATATTTTCTTTTAATGTTCCATTATTTTTATTGCAGTTTATTTATTTCCTTATTTCCTTTCTACACTGAGCTACTTTTCCATTTTTGGAGGCCTTGTACTTACAGCATAATAATAATAATAATAATAATAATAATAATAATAATAATAATAATAATAATAATAATAATAATAGTAATAATACAACTCATTATCTTAAGCAGCATTATTATTATCATTTTCATTATTTCTTGTGTTAATCACAGTCTACAGAGACTGATGGTTTATCTTTGACCTGAAAGTCAAAAGAAGCATGGACCAGCACTTACCATGGTGGACACTGCAAACCAGACTACATAAGATATCCATTGATGACAGAAATTGGGAGGAATTGAAAGCAAATTAAGTGGAGTAATTATTCCCTCGAACTTGAAGGAAATTGGCCAAATATTCCGAGAAAAATTATGAAAAATCTAGATAGTTCTGTACATTTCAATTTCGCAAATCTAGTGGGGATGTTATACAGTAGTATGAAGCAACTTGAGAGATTCTTTAGTAATACATCTCACTCTTCACTTTCGACGATAGTAAAACACTCCTTGCTTGTTACCTCGGATTAGAAAGCTCTTTAGGCAGCAAACTTATGTTCTCAGGTAGAAGTACTAAACATCCTGTACTGCCAGCTCTTTGAGATGCTCTTCATTGTGGCCACTCTTCCACATAGCCAGCCAGCTATACTCACATTTTTTTTCTGATGACAGTCGTCGCCTATTACTTATAGGATGATAATTCACATTCCAATTTACTAGACTTAATCTTTTAAAACAACCAATTTGGACTCAATTGCACTCATACAGTAGAGTGAATGTTAGACTATTTATAAAAATTCATGGAACCTTTTCATATTTCTCTTCCCAAAGATAACACAATACTCATCTTGACATCGGGGGCAAATTGTAAACACAGTAATGCTGAAAACATACCAGTATTTAGTACTTACTCGATTGGCTTGTTGAGAAAGGCTAAGCAATATATAGTTAACCTTTACTTGTGGCTTTTATAGGTCAAGAAACGACCAAGCCCCGAGAGGCATAATAATTGCGAATTAAATCAGATAAATTTGCATGTTATCACTTAAATGCGCCATCGGAATTATAGGTCCATGTCTTTCGTGTATACTTTGTAGAATGGGTTTTAGGGCATTAATGTTTTGATCTCTGGGAGTGGGCAAATCAGGTCCTAAACTCCTCGGTATTTTTTTTTTTTTTTTTTTTTAAGGTCGCTCATGAATGACAAAGGCAAGGGACAGTGACATTGCCCTATGCCCTATCGAGCTGGACAATGCCCCCTATAGACTATCCGTTTATACATATGATCAACGCCCAAGCCCCCTCTCTAACCAAGCTAAGACCAAGGAGGGCCAGGCAGTGGCTGCTGGTGATACAGAAGATAGACCTATATGCTCCCCAAAACCCCATCCTTAGCTGACAAGGATGGTGAGGTTGCAGTAATCAAAGGAACTAACGAGTTTGAGCGATTTCCAGTTAGGGACGTTACCTCATTGGCTACCACAGCCCTAAATTTGTCGTGTAATTAATCTCCATGTTAATAGTTCTGATAAATTTTCACCATACTCTATTTAATTTTAATCTTTCTCAATACGCCAAAAGTATATCAGAAGTATCCCAGAATCAATAGATATAATTTTTAACAGTTACGTAACTCCATTTAATTTCATGAATATTTTACCATATTTGTTGACAACCACTCCTGTTATTAATGTACATTTTAAGCAGTTACAAATGTTGTATTTTGACGTGAATTTAATTCTACAATTTTAACAACGCTGGGTTGTTTACTTACTTGATAATGATCTTGTAATGATCAAATTTTGATCATATACTTGAATCATTATTTTGTAATGTTCTGATTTAAACACTTTCCTTTTACAACTTTTCTTTAAAATTAAAGAAACCGAATAAAGTCACCTGATTCCTGCGTTCGCCCAATTTGCCAGAAATTCTACTTTCTACTTCACAAGTTATATTTTATTATTTTTTTCAAACTCTTCCATGCGATTTAAAACTTAGAAAGTTTAAAGTTGATATAATACGTACATTTTCGAGTATTACAGAAAATATTTTCCTTTTGTATACTCCCCCCGAGGCTCAAAATCCCCTCATTATTTTATGGTTACGCCGGATTCACGATGGAAGTTATCTTACGTTTCTGCGTCATTTTTATGGAGAAAACATTAGTCTTGGTTTAGAAAAGGAATATCTGTTTTCATCTAAAGTTGGAGACATTTGTCTCCATTATGGTGTGTAAGATTGTCCCCAAGAATCTTTTTCCACAAGCAGGTAGCTGTAACGTGTCCCCACAAATACTAGGAATTATTTCTAGGTTTGAAGAAATAAACATGTTTTTGGAACTAATAAACTTCGATGTAATAAATTTTTTTATCCTCTCTCTCTCTCTCTCTCTCTCTCTCTCTCTCTCTCTCTCTCTCTCTCTCTCTCTCTCTCTCTCTCTCTCTCTCCCCAAAGGATTACGAAAACTCAGTTGCTATGAATCGATGGCGAGAGCAGAAAACAATTCCGTTAGATTAACTTTCAGCTTATACACACTGCGGCTAATTTGATTCTCTCTCTCTCTCTCTCTCTCTCTCTCTCTCTCTCTCTCTCTCTCTCTCTCTCTCTCTCTCTCTCCTCTCTCTCTCTCTCTCTCTCTCTCTCTTTTTTTCTTCTTCTTCTATGTCCCAGAAAATTGTAATATGTCTAGGTTTTATACGTTTTTAGTATTAGTCAGATTACTGATAATGTCACTGTCGTAAATTATATGATATTTTGTTGTTGCAAGTTACAATTACGTACTTTCATCTTGGTAAGATCGCATTTAAGTTAGCTTTTTGAAAATGTTTGTTTATTGGTGTGATGATAATTAAGAGTGGAACAACCTCTTCCAGTATTAAATCCTCTTTTTTTTAAGGAAGTTAAAAAAAACTACATCAAAGTTTAAAAAACATCAGATCGTTTAATTATATTTATATATTCCTGTTGATAGTGGCGAATCCATATTTCATTACTTCCTGACTGATTCCGTTTCTTGGGCTGCTCAGGCCAACTTCCAATCTTGTGTCAACATTCATGATACCCATCTTACTAATCATTGTATCACTTGATCTGGAAAATAAGACAATTATAGGTTCATCAGTGATTTGATCATTGCAGACGCTCTTCTGTGGTCCCTTACACTGCTTAAGTATATATTGGTGAAAAAAAGGTCTTTTTATCAATTAGTCGATGTGTTTGTGGATTTCATCCGTATCATGCCCTGATTCCATCTGCCTTTGTAATAAAGGCAAGCTGTTCAGTTATTATTATTATTATTATTATTATTATTATTATTATTATTATCAGCTAAGTAATAACTTTGTTTGGAAAAGCAATATGCTATAAACCCAAGAGCTCCAACAGGGAAAAATAGCATAATGAGGAAAGGAAACAAGGAAATGAATAAACTATAGTCTATTTTTTTTTTAGTGGTGCATATTTGCACCGATTCACAGGGGTGCCCTTTTAGCTGCGAAAGCTTCCTGATACCTGATTGGTCGAAAGTATTTTTGTCTGAACACCTTCATTGTTCTCAAATAATTACCAAGTAATGTGAATCGAAACTTATCTGTTAATTTATATTTCTCCATCAGATATATGTTTTGTCAATAAACAATGTGAAAGAATAAATATATTATAAATTATCGTCATGGTAAGTCTAAATTTAATAACACGATCCGCCGAAGTCAACGACAGCAGCTTATTTTCGGATGCACGCTTTATAGTTTAGTAATTTTTCACATGTTTTAACACAACTTGGGATAAATTACACTCAGCATAAGTTATTATAAACTTTCTTTGAATACCAGAATTTGCCAAAAACATGGAATTAATAAAATTCGATTTACTATGACGATACTTTATAATATATTTATTCTTTCACATTGTTTATTAACAAAACATATATATGATGGAGAAATATAGGTTAATAAATAAGTTTCGATTCACATTACTTGGTAATTATTTGAGAACAATGAAGGTGTTCGGTCAAAAATACTTTCGACCAATCAGGTATCAGGAACCTTTCTAAGCTAAAAGGGCACCACTGTGAGTCGGTGCAAATAGGCACCGCTAAAAAAATAGACTATAGTTTATGTACGCAATTGCTTGTCTCTGCAGGATGACAGTTCTGTCCGTGCTCCTAAGGCTGTGTCTTGGCATTACCTTAGGTTCTTTATGCCATTCCTTCCACCCTTATGCGCCTACTTTTTAACTTTCCATCATGTTTCCCGGGCCCCAGCGCCAAGCCATATGACCCATATTTATTGATTTATATCCAGATGGGGTTATGCCATGCTGTCATATTTAAAGACTAAACTTTAAGCTTGATATGCATCTATATCAGCCATCATCATCTCGGCAGTTATTCCATCGTATCCAGGGGCTTTTCATCTCTTTAGTGTTTTGAGGATAGCTTCGACTTCAAACACACTGAATTCATTCATGAGCACATCAAGGTTTTCATCAGTTTCAGGTATATCAATCAAATTATTCCCAAATATACAGAACTGAGAACTTAGGATAACTTAACATTCCAAGCTTTCAGTCGTGTTTCCATTATTTACTTAAGGAATCCCATTTTACTGCCTTACGCAATGAATCAAACTTTTAGGACATTAGGATTCCATGGTTTTGGGTTAAAGTCCCTTGGGGGCATATTCTTTTGATAATATTAAGAGCATTTACATTGGTATTTGTTATTATTTATGAAATAAAATAGAGACTGATTCGCTGTTTGTTGTTATGTAGTGTGCTAAAAGTTTTATGTATTGTTACTATTACTAATGAAATGCAGTAAAATATGTGTTCCTAATGGTTGCATTACAAGTCAACTATTTCCTCTTTCTCAATTTTTAGTAATGAAATCTTTTTACCTTGTGTATCCTTACTAAGGAATTTCATGGCGTTGCGATATTGATAAAGGATCTGGAGGATAGTAATGATATTTGGTTCTCAGAAATGCTCTCTCTCTCTCTCTCTCTCTCTCTCTCTCTCTCTCTCTCTCTCTCTCTCTCTCTCTCTCTCTCTCTCTCTCGTTTTGAAATTATTTAACTTCGTTGTAATAAACTATTTTATTTTGGATTCTCTCTCTCTCTCTCTCTCTCTCTCTCTCTCTCTCTCTCTCTCTCTCTCTCTCTCTCTCTCTCTCTCTCTCTCTGTGTGTGTGTTTATCTTTTCTTGCTAGTCATATTTTCCCTCGGCCAACAACATAGTATTAGGTCCGAGAGGAAAAGATAATAAAGAGATTGTTGGGACGTGAAATTCCTTTATTTGTCATCATATAATTCGTCGCCCTGATCTTCTTTGTTATAAGTTTGGTCTCGTACTTTCGTCATTCAGGCAATCCCACTTTGTCTGACTCTTTTGTCTTATACGTTTCCACAATATTTTTCTTTCTCCCCAATACGAAGATTGTCTCTCTCTTTCTAAGGCACCATGACCAGATGATATTTATCCAATAGAGATTATAGAACTAGAAGAAGAGATAACACTACACTTTTGCAAAATGTTCCAAAAGACAGCCAACGAAAGAAAGTCACACAAGGATGGAAACTAAGCAATGTTCCTCCAATCTACAAGAAGGGACCAAAAGAATAACCGGGCAACTACAGGCCTGTGTTTCTAACTTCAGTACCTTGCAACATTTATTAATCAATTATAGTAGATTCAATAGTAGAACATATAGAGAAAAACAATCTTCTGATAGACAGCCAACATGGTTTTAGACCAAAGAGATCATGTGTGACAAATCTGATGGAATTCTTCCACAACATGTTTAGTATTTATGAAAAACATAGCATTTATGACATACCTAGACTTTCCAAAGGCTTTTGACAAAGTTCCTCATAAAAAAATTACTGGTCTTTATTAGAGTACTAGACATAATTGACGAGCCGGCAGAATGGATTGAAAATTGGGTAACAAGCAGAAAACAGAAATCAATGGAAAAGCTTCAGGGTGAGCAGCTGTTACATGCGGAGTACCTCAAGAGCCGTCCTTGGCCCATTACTATTTATGATTTACATTAACGACATAGATTTAGGATTAACTAGAAGAAGAGCCAAAATTTGCCTTCAATACTAAACTAGGCATAAAGGCTGCGAACTCAGAAATGAAGCCTTAAGAGAGGATCTAATGAAGTTAGGAGAATGGTCCAGAAAATGGAAAATGCCTTTCAACTGTGGGAAATGCAAAGTCATGCACATAGGTTACAGTAACCCACAGTCAGATTACTCACTACTGGGTAATGAAATAGGAAGTGTGGACCAGGTGGAAGATCTCGGTATTATTATCAGCAAGGATTCGAAGTTCATCAAAGAGAGCATAAAAGCTGAAAAGAAAGCACAGAACTAAAAGGTTACATAAAGAGGCAATTCAAATACAGAAACAAAGACTCTGCACATCACTAGTGAGGCCCCATCTAGAATACGGAATTCAATTCTGGGCTCTTTAAGTATTCAGAAGAATATTGATAGACTGGGAGCAGTACAAGCTGGGCCACCAAACTATTTCCAATACTAAGGCAATTAGGATATAGACGGAGGATGGAGCGTTTGAAATTATTTGACCTACAAACTCGATGACTAAGGGGGCAATTAATAGAGGCATTCAAAATTCTTAAAGGGATAACAAATGTAGATTACAACAATCTATTCACGCTTAGGACAAATCAGTCCAGAGGGAACGAAGGCAAAGTGGAACTGAAAAGATACAACACCTCTCAATGTGGCAATTTCTTTACATACAATATAGCAAATACATGGAGCAGACTTCCAGCGGATGCAGTAAACAGTAACATGGTAAACGAGTTTAAGACTAAGTTAGACAGGAGCATAAAAACTCTCTAAATGCTTAAAGTGAATTGCTCTAACCAAGAGCGGATGGACGAAAAACTCCTTTAGACATCTAAAATCCTAGTAACTCTCTCTCTCCTCTCTCTCTCTCTCTCTCTCTCTCTCTCTCTCTCTCTCTCTCTCTCTCTCTCTCTCTCTCTCATTTGTAGGATATTTTGTAAATGAAGTAGTAATAATATCTATCTATGTTCAATAACATTACAAACCTAACTCGGATATAATGCTCAACATTATAAATAACTATTGTATGATACAAATAACAGGAATAATGATTGGATTGAAACGAACATTAGATAAGAATGGAAGAGAAAATATAAAAATATGAGAAGAAAAGCTCGTGGGAAAATGCTTTAGAGAATATTGAGAATATATTTGTATATAATATACATATGAAGAAATGTTCTCAAAGGAATTGGGGAAGGGAGTGAACTTTGTTGTTTAAATTAAGTATAATCGAAGGTGAATGGTATTGTTCTAAAGAGAATATAAGACATAACAGAATGAGTAAAAGGGAAGAGCAGAATGGGTTGAATAAAATAGTCTCCTAATCATTTTGTTCTTCAAGACCAGAAGTTTTGATACAAATTGTACATTTGTTGCCTTTTTTTTTTCATTCTTTCCTCACAAATTCCAAAATCTAGTTTAAGCTGCTAACCTCCTGAAACCACAGCATTCCTATTTAAACGCTTTCTATCCAAAAATAATTAATTGTGAATAAGCCTCAAGAACTAGTAAGTCAATATAAAGACCGGTTCGACTGTGATGTGGTAGTTACTGAAGAGTTCAAGAACAGTACTGTTGTTGCTCTCTTGTAAAGTGACAGAATGCTGGCAGCGAATCTGATATGAATGGTACAGGAAACTGGAACCAAGCAAGGCATTTGGTCTCATTGTGTTAGTAGTCTGTAGAAGTACAAAGGTCTGAAAGAAAAAACTTTTTTTCGACCTATAAAGTAGACGTTTTAAGACTGAGCCTGTACGGAGGCTATCACAGTTGGGACAGTTGCACCAGTAAGAAAATTTTTGGGAAACACAAGAATTATGGTGTGAAAGTAATTGATGGAAGGGAAAAATAGATCGGTGCTCTATAATTAAAAGACAAAGGGAGAATATCCTTACAAGGGAGGAATGCTGAAATAATATAAAATGATAAAATTATGTAAAAAACAGATCATTCATACCATTTATCACTGGAGTTCCTACTCGGGAGCAAGGTTTTTCGTGCAGGATGAAATGGCGTGGTCATTGGTAAGAAATTGAAAGATCGTTGTGCCAAAGTATTCTTTCAGGAAGGAAACTTTTAACTAGGTACTGGTGTTATTTATTAAATGAAAGGCTTAAATGAGTAGATTACAAATTATATCCCATTAGCCCCTCCAGTGGAGATTTGACGAGGCCATCAAAGTAAAAGATGCACATGTTCAGAAACGTTGTGGAGTGTTGTCCGGAAAATCAATCTGAAAAGGATTAAAAATTCTTTATACTGTGTAATCCACGTAATAGTGATCGGCTGTAACATGGCATGATCCTATTGTTGTTATTACTTGCTGAGCTAAAACCCTAGTGGGGATATATTAAAGAACACAGCGAATAATATTAGCAGTGATTTGAAAATAAGACATAAAAATTTTCTGACACTTGCGTATTGTAATGAGGCGAAAGGTTATGGAAAGTGTAATCTATTCATTATATTTCTCTGAGCAAGCCTTTATTCTTTTTCTTGTAAAGTGTTTGGGGCTGGGACACACGTGGGACTATAGAACCTTGTTTCCACGCATGGGCCTTTTGTTGATTTAGTGCATCGTTTTTGAAGTTGTCGAAGTTATGGAAAATATATTCTATTTAGTATATTTCTCTGAGCAAGCCTTTATTCTTTTTCTTGTAAAGTATTTGGGGCTGGGACACAGGTGTGACTATAGAACTTTTGTTTCCACGCATGGACCTTTTGTTGTTTGTGTTAGTCCACTGTTTGAGGTTGTTGAAAACCGATTTAGAAATGAAAAATAAACACGAGCAATATAACTACTATGACAGCCCTGCTTACAAATAACGTTCCAGATCAGAAGAGGAAAAGAAATCAACATAGTCAAATATTTAGAAATGTAATGAGACAAACGCGACAGAATACATTCAGAGATTCTAAAAATTTGATCTTTTTTTGGTGTATTTATAAACTGCCAGGTTGCAATGAACTGCAAATTTTTATACAAAGAAGGTGGCTCAGTCATTGTTAATTAGAACGGAACGAATTGCACCATTACTCTGTTTTCTGGAAGGGTTCTCGAATATGAAAGCAAGTTGTGGAATGAGATCAGAGTCTCGCCTTTAATAAGGCCAGCGATATTTGAATTTCAAATTGTTGCTCGCTTTTGACGTGGAAAATTAATTATCCAAATTATATCGGGACATTTTGAACGATCTGCAGATCAGAATTTGCATATACACGCGTTTATCGTTTGCATGGTTCAGTTTATTATTATTATTATTATTATTGTTATTATTATTATTATTATTATTATTATTATTATTATTATTATTATTATTATTATTATTATAGAAATATGAAATATAAGATTAAGTCCTGACTAGTTTCGTGATCCTTCTTCTGAGGAAGAAGGATCACGAAACTAGTCAGGACTTAATCTCATATTTCATATTTCTATTTTCTCTGTGGTTCTTCTACATCTGAGCATCACGTTTCCCTGAGATTTTTACGCACACACACACACACACACACATATATATATATATATATATATATATATATATATCTGTATGTGTGTGTGTGTATATATGTGTGTATATATATATGTTTATATATATATATATATATATATATATATATATATATATATATACAATATATTGAATATATATAAAAATATACATATGAGAGAAAGTTCTCAAAGGAATTGGGGAAGGGAGTGTACTTTGTTGTTTAAATTGAGTTCAATCGAAGGTGAATGGTATTGTTTTAAAGATAATATAAAACATAAAAGAATGAGTATAATGAAAGAGCAGAATAGGTTGTGTAAAAGCCTGAGATAGGTTTAGACAAGGAATAGGGTTTTTGGATTAAGTTGTGATCGGGAAATAATTATTTCAGGGATTTGAGAGTAAAGATAAGTTTCTCTTGTTGCATATTTATACCTTGAACAAGTTTTAGATAAAATAGAAAAATATGAAAGTAGATAGCGCTGAGGATGTATGTTGCCGAGGGTAACTTGTATTAACAGTGTAGCATTACCAAATGTATGATAGAATACATAAAGGTTTAAAAGTTTAAAGGCCGCTCATGAATGGCAGAGGCAAGGGACAGTGACATTGCCCTATCAAGCAGTACAATGCCCTAGAGACTGACCATATATACATATGATCAGCCCCCCAAGACCCCCTCTCCACCAGAACTAGGACCAAGGAGGGCCAGATGGCTCGTAATGACTCAGCTCAGCTCACAAGGATGGTGAGGTTACAGCGACCAAAGAAACTAAAGAGTTTGAGTGGGACTCGAACCCCAGTCTGGAATTCACCAGTCAGGGACTTTACCACATCGGCCACCACAACCCTGGAGGATGAGTGGTGTGTTGTAAATTTAGAGTAATAGTTAAGTTTATATTACTTTTCTTTGCTATTTGATTATTTTGTTGATGGGTTGATTCGGAAAGTCAAAATAAATAGATATGTATTTAGAAACGTATAAGAGTAACGTATGATAGTAAAATGAGTGAAAAAGTCTGTGAAAGACTACAGTAGGTGAACAAGAAAGGTAGTAATATTTATGCAAAAGATTTGAAACAAAAGGTAAGTGCCTATAGAAGCCAAAGTTGAAATGCGCAAAAGAATGATATGGGTACATTGTTAAAAATTTGCATTAGAAAAACGGTAAATGTCTGGCAACATTTATTCCAGGATTTTTACCGTTTTAAAATCCGATTTATTGACGTGAAGGAGTGATATTACGGTCACCAACCCGTAAAAGATAGTAACAAAGTAAGGTAAAATTACAATCGTTTGTAGTTCGCAGAAATACGGTTGAGAACAGTGTAACGCACCTTATGGAAGTGTAGTGTGGATGGAAAATATGAAGGAAATGAAAATAACAGGTATAACTTGTTGATAGAATTGTTTGCAAAGAATAATTTCGTAAAACTAGAAAGCAAGGAGTGAGGAATATGGAAATACATGTAAGTGGAACAAATGATGGATGTGTGTGGCCTGCTTCGCATTAAGCGGATCATTTGTGATGAATGGAGGACCATGAGTCGGTGAAAGGGAGTATGCCACCCAGAAGTGTTAAGACGAAGTGCTGGATAAATGGAGTAAATATGTATGAGCTCAGGAGCCTTGCTATTCGAAAGCCTATGCTGTTATTGGTGCAGGGCAAGAGCTGGAAATTCATCAATAGAGCTTTAGACAGATTTAGCATTCCCTCATCAATACTGAATATCAAGATGAAATTATAGACGAGTGCATTCGAAGAAAAAAAATATCCAGTTCATCATTGCTCACTTAGACTGACTGAAAACCTTAGTAGTATACTACAAAAGGACACATTGAAAGGCCACCCCCCCCCCCTTCAAAAAAAAAGAAAAAAGAAGGCATTAACTGTCTTGACCTCTGGTAAAGTGTGGCATTAGGATATACAGGTCCCATTACTAATTCTTAATTTATTGTTAAGTACGGCTCAATTCCTTTAAGGGTTTAAAGGCCACTCATGAATGAAAGAGACAAGTTACAGTGACATTGCCCTATCAAGCAGGACAATGCCCTAGAGACTGACCATATATACATATGATCAGCGCCCAAGCTCCCTCTCCACCCAGGCTAGGGCCAAGGAAGGCCAGGCAATGGCTACTGATGACTCAGCAGATAGACCTATGGGTTACGCAAAATCCCCCATCTATAGCTCACAAGGAGGATGGGGATGCAGTGACCAAAGGAACTAACGAGTTTGAGCAGGACTCGAAATCCAGTCTGTCGATCACCAGGCAAGGACGTTGCCAATAGGCCACCACAACCCTAACAGAGAAAGAACAAATTAATAGTACACCA
>NC_090764.1:23333533-23341033 GCF_036898095.1 Palaemon carinicauda
CGAAAAACACATAGAGACAATGGGATATTATTTGGATTTCTCTTTTGGTTTTCGTAATAGGTACGACATTCTTCTTTTTTTTCCTTCCATTGGCTCGTTGGTTTTTTTGCTATAAATATTTATTTTGTAAGTTTTCCGAGCAAATATTATCCACGGCATAACAGATAATTATAAGGTACATTGAAGAATATGCATACGATTTCATTTTCTCTCTTGTAATAGCGTTTTACATCCCTCTTCTAGTATTAAATTGCTTCCCGTTTAATTCTTTTTTAAATGTTAGCTTAGCTATAAATATTTCCGTCTGTAGAAATATTTCGTTAAACCTGTTACTAAAAAAAAAAAACTTATTAAACCCTCCTGCCTATAGTAGTCAGTAAGAATTTTCCAGCCTTTTCCTTAGAACGAAAACAAAGATGAAGAATCCAATTTGGCTGCATATTACTCAGAATGAACTGAAATTTACTTAAGTTTTGTCTCTTTTCTGTCAGAATGTCTCTTAACACCCCTTGCAATTGTACATTTTATGTTAATTGAAGATGAGAAAATGAATAATTTCAATGTAAACGACTTGATTCACCAGCATCCTACAACATTTTTAGAATGATAGTTTGACCTCGGACGAAAATTAAATATACTTCCACTGTTAGTAAGAAACCGTAATTTTAATCGGAAGTTCTTCCTAAAAATATAATGTTTGCAGCTGTATTTCTGTAAAATACAGGCGACCGCAATTTTACCTTTGTTATTATCTTCTTCGTTTTGGTGACCATAATATCACTCTTTTACATCAATATATCCAATCCCAAAACTGTAAAAATGCTGGAATAAGTGTTGCCAGACATTTACCGTTTTTGATGCAAATTTCTAAATGTATGACAACTTTTTACACGATCGCCTGATGTATCTTTCATAAGTGTGTCTAGTAAGGAACTTCCACAGAGTCCTTCGGCGGCTGTAAATGTTCTTGCCAATAAGTTTCACAGCTCATTTCTGTCGAGGTTCTAAGAGGTCACACTTCTCAGCGTCTGGTGTTCTCCTTGTCTCGTTCCTACACAAGTGTGGGACGGTCATTCTTTGATGCTCTTAGTTTGCGAGGTGGTTGGATCGTTACCTGCAAGTGACATATATCTTGGTACCGAATTTCTTGACGTAGTTATTGCTCATCTGCCGCATTTAATAATTAATTTGCTATGTATTTTCCTATGAACTCTTTTTACTTTAGTTCTCTATTATTTATTTTCTATTTCCTTTCCTCACTGGGTTATTTTTTCCATGTTGGAGCCCTTGTGCTTATAGCCTCTTCTTTGGCTTGGGTTGTAGCTTAGCTAATGATAATAATAATAATATTATTATGACTATTTTGGTTATTGATTAGTAATAAGATAGTATTGTAAGTAATATAATTTATCTTGATAACGATGATTAAGATAATTCCTTATAATGGTCTTTTTTTTCAGATAATTTTGAGGCATGATATATACCCCTAAAAGTTTTAGGCAGTTTTATACGTCACGTTCTAGACTGACACCTTCCTGAATTTAAGATGCCTCCTTCTCTTGAAGGGATATTTATAAGTGATTTATTTCCTTCAATATTTCATGCTGTCAGTAGAGATAGACGGTAAAAAGAGACATCGAAAGGAAAGGAATTGACAAGATGTTCATAAAGTTGCAGCGCAAATTCATATGAATTTCTTATTTCTAGGATTAACATCGCTTCTATTTCTTACATTAGATTTTTTTACCCAAAATCTCTCTTGAGACATGTCGTTAATTGAAAAGGTGTTTTCATCAATCGAGATATTTCATCAAAATATAGTAGAGGATTATTGTCAGTTTTCCATGGAAAAAAAACTTCGTCAGAGTTACTTTATTTAATTGATGAAATTCCCTCTCGAACACAAGCCATAGAAATCACTCTTCTTCTTCCGTCAAAAGGAAACAAAAATAGAGAAACCAATTTAACAATGTAATCAGAATGGGAACCAAACTCTGGTACAATTTATTTGTCTTGTGCTTTCAATTAAGATATACTCATATATTTGTATATTATTTGATGACGACAAGAGAAAATTTTGACTGTATGCTGAAATGTTAGACTTTCTCTCTGTGAACAAGAAGATGAGCAAATTGAGATAAGATATTGGTAATAATTCTCGGGGTGGGGAAAGCGATCCCCGTTGAAAGTTATATCTTTTCTTCGCTTTTCATAAAATATATGAGTTTACTAAGACGTTAGAGATTTTAATAGTAGACTGATTGAATTAATTTCATTCATTCGTCTTTGATTTTAAAAGCCAATTTATAATGTAAATAGAATACGCGGGAAGTAATAGCCAGTGAATCCTCTTGAGGCCCTTTGCGTCAATAGGCGTGGAAGGAGATGATGATGATGATGATGAAAGTAATATATATTCCAATAACTCTTATTAACCATAGATAACACGAATGCCCGACTTATAGTAGTGAAAGAAATAGACATCTGTTTGAGGCTCGAGGTGAGGATGGAAGATTCATCCCTGGCAAGATTCTTGGACATGATGTGTCTTACCATGCTAGTGGTATTTTTAACTTTACTTCAAAAGCAGGTCTTCTGAAAGTTATTTAACTTTTGAAATGACATCTTTGCTTTTATGGTTTTAAGTGATTATTTTTTTATTCTTTCTTTATAATAAATGATGTCGGCGTCAATGACCTTAGATGTCAGGATGCCAGAAAACCTCAAATCAATCAATTAATCGCGTTCATCAAATTCCATCTCTTCTACAAAAAATAGCAAGTAAGAATGTTTCCACAAAGCAAAACGAGAGAATATATATTGCTTAGACGCTGGTAGATCGGAAACAATGATAATTGATAATTGAAAGCAGCGTCCTTTCTTGTTGTTCTTGTGAGCCTCCTCATTTACAGTGCGAAGTACAATCGGACACAGGAGTTCCTGGCACACCTCGTTCTGGAGTGCACCCTGTCACACTCTTACTTCGCGGCGAGTAACCAAATAATTAATGTAGGGAGAGATGCAAACGTGTTGGGCTGGATTAAATTAAGGATCTCTCCGTACAGTAAGGGAGTGACTTGGTGCCCTTCCTCAGAGCAAGGTGTACCAGGAATTCCTGTGCCCAACTGTGCATTCACTTGAACAAAATAAAACTTCTTAGTATCGTCATGACTCACAGTTCACAGCAGTTGTGATAAACCATGTGTTGCAAATATCAAGTAAGAGATGAAAACCATCCTATAATGTTTTCCTCTTTACCTAATTGAAATATAAGTGACTATTCTATGCACAATCAATAGCGTTCTTTTATTTAAGGAGATGTTCTAGAACAAAGGAAATCTGCCGCAAAATATGTATACATCCTACTTGGAATATCTCTCACATATAATAAGAGCAAGTGTCTGGCTATGTATATATATATATATATATATATATATATATATATATATGTATATATATATAAATGTACATATATATATATATATATATATATATATCCTTTTCTGAGTTGCGGATACCTTAATGTGGTGAAAGGTTTTGCATATGGCCATGATCAGCAAACCTGTACTAATCAGGACCACCCATACTAAGTTGGTTTTCTGTGAGCGATCAGACAAAAATCTCCCACCATCACCAATCTGCTCTGGCCAGCGTGGTGATGAAAATGGCCAAACCCCAGACATGAACTAAGATGTCTGAGGCATTAAGAACGACTTTTACACTTAAATAGCTTATTGGCAGATGAACCCCCTGTGCAGAAATATTCCCAACACAGCTGTTTCATGGAAAAGATGAAGAGACACGAACAGCTTATCGTATCCCTTCCACACACACACTGTATCATTCACGTCTATCTTGAACCTCTCTTTCTATCCCTTTTTCATCTTTCTTATTTTCTCCTAACACCTCTGAATTTTATACTGTAGTTCAATAACCCTTTTATACATTCCGTAAGATAAATATTTTATTTTCCATATTTATGATAAACCCTTAATAATTAAGGTTATTTGTTTCACTTTCACAATGTTATTTAATCTAATATCATCGGAAAGAATGAAGTCAGGGTTCTTGCCCTCTTCGTGCAAGAAACTGTTATTGAAGTAAAAAAAAACTACAACAAATGCAGTCGTTTCTAGTCCACGGCAGGACAAAGTCCTCAGACATGTCCTTAATCATGTGTGGAGTTTGGCCAGTTTTCTTCACCACGCTGGCCAGTGCGGGTTCGTGATGGTGGGGGACTTTGGTCTGATCGCTCACAACAAACCAACTTAGTATGGGTGACCCTGACTAGTACAGTTTTGCTGATCCTGGCTATACACAAACCCTTCCACCACTTAAAGGTATCATCCCCACTCAGAAAGGGAGAAACATTATTGTGTCAATTGTTGTTTATACATCGAGTCCTTTGGCGCCTTTTCCTCATCGCGAACTGATATAGAAAATGTGCGTTTAATGGAGCAGACCCTACAGTTAATAATTTATTTTTTATTGCTGAGTTTTAGTACATGAACCGCCCCCCTCCTCTCCCCCCCCCCCCCCCCCCCCTGCCGTGCCCGTTTACATTTAAAATTAGCATCCACTTCGGGGCAACTCCATTAAGCTTATGTGATAAAAATGTATGTGATCATAAGTATTTCGAGTGGGATCACAGGTTTTAGTCAGCACAATTTCAGTGGTCAATGACCCTGAGGGAGAGGCAGAGTTCATTTGGATTTATTGAAGGACATAAATGGAAGGTTGAAAGACTAACTAATCTCTCTCTCTCTCTCTCTCTCTCTCTCTCTCTCTCTCTCTCTCTCTCTCTCTCTCTCTCTCTCTCTCTCTGAGATTTCAACTGGTTCTCTTTAATATGGTGACTCTCGACTGAAATGGTGCGTTAGTTTCTTGACTCGGAAGTACTAGGAAGTACTATATGCTACTATTAAGACTTTCAGGAGCCATGTAACTTTTCTAACACAAAATTATGTTGGTAATTTTGATAAGGAAGCAGTTTGCAGCTCCCGTACCCTACCATTAGCAGGAAACGTTTGGACGAAGCATATGGTCTGTAAACGTATAATGCTGCAAACGTAACTTTTCCTTGTCCATAGTTCTTATGGAAGCTAAAGCTGAACTTCTGTACTGAAAGTAAAACCAGGCGATATATTTTTGTTAGTATTTATTTCCACATTACATGTTTGTGAGAGCGATTAGCCCACCCAACTTTCAACTGGGCTCCACAAGGCACTAGAAGAGATGGAAGACCCGGCCTACATGGCTGAAGACTATAAAGCGTTAAGTAGATGATGAATGGAGAAGTGTTGATTTAAAAACTCAAGATAGAGAGGACTGGTGAAATTTAACCGAGGCCCTTTGCGTCAATAGGCGTAGGAGGAGGAGATGACAATGAAGATCTCTTAAATCTGTCAAAGCCACAGCAAGCTATTTTTCAAATATCTTTGATGGACACGATTTTCTGAAATCTACATTTGGCAAGTGAGCATATATAGGATGCTATTCTTAATCAACAGGATTATTATACAACTAATTTATACCAAATAGAACCCGATTCTAATTTATTTTTTCTGTATGGAATATGAAAGAGAACTGGGAAACAAAAGCTTGCTGCTACTCTACCATTTCATCTTGGAAATTATACTGTTCATGATTCATGAACAACAAGCATAATTCTAGTATCTCTTATCCATTGGCTACATTAACCTGTGGAACATCCTGTGAATGGTATTTCCAGTTTATTGGTCCATTTTCAAATAAAATGTCATTGACATTTCTTAATTGTTATCAAGAGTTAGTTTTATGTGCTGCTAAAACGTCAAATGGCTGACTTCACCGTTAAAGTCTCATAAAAAACTTTTGGCTGAAGCTTTTTTAAAAACTTTTGACTCAAGCTTTTTTAGTATTAGTGAAAGATCTCCATTACAAATACAAACGGAATATATGATGAAGCTTGTTTTGACCAGTTGAACCTTTTCTGTTTAACAGTGATGCCTGTTTTGGAATTTGTTATATTCGGTGTTATTTACTGCTTGTACCTCCAGATAAGATGTCTTTTGGTTTTGAAATGCCTGACTTACGATTATAAACAATATTTGGGATTTTCGTGATATTTTAGGTGTTTATTTTTTACTGTTTTTTATGGGGGAGGGTTTGAATAAAACAAATGCCCAAGATAACATAGTAATCGTTAGATTAAGTCAGTATTATTTTATACCAGCATGTGACCTTACTTTATTAACAGCGCATTATTTACAACCGATGTTAAGGTCCACAGAGAAATTTGGGTTCCTTGTGATCTTTGAGGATGTCAAAATTTTTCGTCAAAAGTCATAGATTATTATTTCATATATTGTCGTCTTTTGAGAGATATAAAATGGCAAACTACAGTATTTGGAACAATGATATTAAAGCAACCCGCCGATAATAAAGAATGAATAAAATGAGCAGCGAGATATCAGGAAAAGAAATCAATACATATCAGAGCCTTAGTGATATGAAGATGAAAAGAGATTTACAAGTCTAGACACACGACAGAATTCAAGTTTTAGATCTACTTTATGTCCTTATCTTTTAGCAAGGAGTCTCCTGTTATTAGTTTTACAATAAATTAGGTAGCAATCTTAGTCTAGTCTATTATTATTATTATTATTATTACTTTCTAAGCTACAACCCTAGTTGAAATAGCATGATGCTATAAGTCCAGGTGCCCCAACAGGGAAAATAGCCCAGTGAGGAAAGAAAACAAGGAAAAATAAAATATTTCAAAAACAGTTGTAACATTGAAATAAGTATTCCTTATGTAAACTATAAAAACTTTAACAAAACAAGAGGAAAAGAAATGAAATAGAATAATGTGCCCGAGCGTACCCTCAAGCAAGAGAACTTTAACCCAAGACAATGGAAGACCTTGGTACAGATGCTATGGCACTACCCAAAATTAGAGAACAATGGTTGGATTTTGGAGTGTGTGTCTCCTTGAAGAGTTGGTTACAATAGCTAAAGAGTCTCTTCTACCCATACCAAGAGGAAAGTAAAGGATATATGAGTTCATTTAGTGTTTAAATGATTTCCTTCACCCTTGCCATGAATAATTAAGGAAACAAACAAGCATTATAATGAACCAAGTTCAGTTTCAAGGCTAAAAAATGAGATAGAATTAGTAGGCCCATCCCCTTTCCCTGCATGACCCATGACAAGATCAGAGATTGACAGTAGATCCGTCATCCAATAGGGACAAAACATTAACACATTGTAGCTCGGTGCTCACTTCAAATGTCAAAGCTTGAATGTTGTTTTAAAGGTTTTACTTTTCCATTACGACCTACGGAGCTTTACAGTATATTTGATTCGAAAGGAATTGTATAGTTTTGTTGTAGGAGCAGGTCTAACACACTGGCCATCATTGATCTTGTCAAATCATTGTGCATGTTTAACTCTTTATGTGCGAAAATATGATCATTCTACCAACAAATTTTGATCTTTTTGATCGACGGTACCTAAACA
>NC_090764.1:23343533-23346033 GCF_036898095.1 Palaemon carinicauda
TATTTTATGTAGTAAAGTGGCATGACAGGCAGACATACCTCAATGACCAGTACAGTGGTTAGTACAGTGTTAACGTTTTTGCCTACCATTCGCTTGGCAGCAGACCGATCCCCGCCCGGGACCGTTAGTTTAAGTTTTTTACTAGGGAGGCCACTGCTGTGTTACGGCACCACAGTGGGGGTGTTGGGTTCACCCAGCTGACGTTCTGGTGAGCATCTATTCTGATGGAATTGGAACTGAAACTAGACACCTTTAACCTTTACTGTACAGTAAGTTGCTGTCAGAAACTTGGGACTTCAGTCTCAGTACTTCCCATTGTAGGCCTAAACTAAAGAAGTCTTAATCACCTTATATACCAGTTCCTGGTCTGACTTAACCCTTAAAATAGAGGATCACATCATTGGTACAGACTGGACTCAAAATGGGTCTCTGGAAAGGATCTTTTATTTAGTAGGAGGCTTGCATGTCTGTTCAACTCATTTTTAATTTTCTGTCAATTTTTGTACTGCGACAAGATACCTGTTTCATATTTTGAAGAGTGAAGTGCTATTATGGATTTTAAGGGAATCGACCAGACTCATTGACTTTACTATTTATAACATTATTTTTATCTATTTGATTAATTTATTAACCCTCGTCTTAGCACATATATTGCGAATTTCAGTTGATGTACTATATTACACATATTCTGATGCTTAAACCAACTTGGATGCCAGTTTCTTTGGTAATCGAAGTCAAAATTGTAAACCTGTCCCACATTAACGATGTAATAGATAGAAATAACATCTGAATAAGGCGAATATTATCTTATCCTAATCTTGAAACGCGGCAGAAAAAAAAAATATTCATAAACCCGAGCGTATCGGATTCGCACACCTACAGTACAAGCAGCCACTCACATACGCTAACCATTACGAATGTATCTTTTCATGTATACATTTCTGGAGTAGCATCCTAATGGCTCTCGGAAAGGATCCTCAAAAGCACCATTGCAAATGCAACCAAGACCGCTGATGGGAAAATGTAATTCCAATAACATTCCATTGCAGGTCTTTCCTTCTATAAAAGCAACATTTTCTTCTTTTCGTTAATATACCACTAAATGACTTAATTTAATCCTCGGTGTATATATATATATATATATATATATATATATATATATATATATATATAAATATATATTCAAATAGGCCAAATATTATAGTACCTTGATATCTGGATTCTCGGGATCAGAGACCCAAGAGGGAATAAAATCAAAGATAATAGCTTCTAATCGGCAGGGGATTCGAATCCTGGTCCGAGAAATTGACACGACAATGACATACCATATAGCCACGAAGAGAGATCTTTTATCGTGGCTATATGGTATGTCCCGAGTTTGATTCTCCGGCCGACCAGATGCTATTATCTTTGCGTTGAATCCCCCCTTGGGTCTCTGATCCCGAGGTATAGAGAGAATCCAGATATTAAGGCAGTATAATTATGGCATATTTAAATGTGAAAAACACGTCTAAATGTGAAAATTTTATCGGATATATATATAAATATATATATATATATATATATATATATATATATATATATATATATATATATATAAATAATATATATATATATATATATATATATATATATATATATATATATATATAAATATATATATATATATATGTATATATATACACGTGTATATATGTGTGTGTATGTTGCGTTGGTAAGCTGTTTTTTCTACAAATGCGTATCTTTAGAGTGAAACTATTCATCTGATTTATAAGAATTCAATTGTATTATACAGTATAACTTGTAAAGAGTCGTTCGTACATAATATAGTAACAAAAAAAAAGTAATCTCATCTATATTAATATCACATTTTGTGATCGGATGCAGTTAAATATAATTTTTTTTTTCATATATAGATGATAGTTTGAGATTTAATAAATTAATGATTGATTTATAGAATGTGAGCCCTATGACCCATCGCTGGGGCTGGGGAGACCATCCGATACTATGGTGCAAGTCGTTTCATTGTTATTAATATTATTATCATTATTTGCAAGCCTACAACCCTAGTTAGAAAAGCAATATGCCATAAGCCCAAGGGCTCCAACGGGGAAAAAATAGCTCAGTGAGGAAAGGAAATAAGGAAATATATAACTACAAGAGAAGTAATGAACGATTAGAATAGCATATTTTTAAGAACAGTAACAGCTTTAAAATAGGTCTTTCATATATAAACTATAAAAACTTCAAAAAGACAAGAGGAAGATAAATTAGATAGAATATTGTGCCCAAGTGTACCCTCAAGCAAGAGAGCTCTACCCCAAGGCAGTGGAAGACCGTCGTACAGAGGCAATGGCACTACCCAAGACTAGAGAACAATGGTTTGATTTTGGAGTGTCCTTCTAGAATAGTTGCTACCATAGCTAAAGAGTCTCTTTTACCCTTAACAAGAGGAAAGTAGCCACTAGACAAATACAGTGCAGTAGTTAACCCTCTGGGT
>NC_090764.1:23348533-23353533 GCF_036898095.1 Palaemon carinicauda
TAGTCACTGAGCTGGAGGAAGGAACATAGATGAACAACACAAGTAACTACCAAAGTCTTTTCAGAAGTCTTAATTGATGGATGAACAGCCTATGGAATAAAAATTTCACAACAATAATCTATTCGTACATTTACGAAAAATGCCCATCAGCTGCACGTCGAACCCAGTAGACTTTTCGTATCATTCGCCCATATCTTGAAGACAAGTGTTTCTTAGATATGAAGTCCTTCCAATACAATATTTTTTTCACAAGATGTACATTAGGTATCTAACATCTATAACTCCCCACCCCCATTACAGGACCCTCCTCCCAGCTTTCTGTAATTATAGTAGAAATGTCTTGCAACCATTAATTGTAATTCAAAAAAGACTGGTAAGAATCATGAGCTCCAGTGATTACTTAGCTCATACATGGCCACTCTTCCGGTCTCTCTCGATATTGAAGCTGGAAGACACTTATAAGCTCTCCTTAATGAATATGATGTTCCAAACTCTTATTTTGAACAAATTTCCAGATTTAAGACGAAAAATAATTCAGGAACAATCAGTTCATCCATATGGAACAAGAAATTCAAACTTAACTCTTCCTTTCATACGTATTAATAGATGCGAGCAATCGTATCTATACCAAGGTATTAAACTTTGGAATACTCTGCCCGCTTATCTAAAGCCACTGCTTAGCGTTCGATCTTTTAAGAAATCATATACAAATCTCCTGTTATCTGGGTATTAAGCTTTATTAATAAATATTTATACTTGCCTACCTAACCACAACGCAAGTATGTTTCATTGTTTAGAATATTTTTATTTGTAAAACTAATTCTTTTACCGAGTTTTTTGCTTAATATCTACAGTTTTTCAATGTATATACCATTAGCTTTCATATACCATCCTTCTTTATCATATAAATATGCATTTCCATTTGTTTTTAGGCTAAGAATCTCATATGTATCTATTTGTATACATATGATTATGTATATGTATGCGTACATTTTGTATATCTATATCCATATTTACTTTATTTTTTATTTTTACTTAATTGATGATATTATTTTAGTTGTATTATTGCCCGAAGAGCTCTGCTCCACATGGGCTTGGACTGAGTCTTTTTTTTTCTTTTTGTAAATTTTTGTATGTAAATATTTTTTGTCCAGTAAACATTATTATTATTATTATTATTATTTTATTATACAAGGCAAGGGTAAAAGGCAGCGGGGTTACAGCTATTTTCTTTTCCCCCTGAAGTGCGATTGTTCTGGCTATTGGCCTTAATAGAGGTGGCCTATCATCCATTTAAAGACCATTTCCTCCCATTCTTAACGAGGCGTTTTTATGCCTATAGGTACAGTATACCTTAAGCCTAATCCATTATGATAATTTAGGGAAGGTGCGTCTAAGCTGCATTGCTCTCAACCAATGCAGTAGTTGAGATAAATACAACTCTGACAGTTTTCAGTAAATATATCGCCCTAACATTTGATATTGCAGTTTGCTTCAAGAGGTAGAGACCCATTTCTCATTTGGAGTGCAGTGCATTTTCTCCTATGACGGGTTCACAAACTATATTAAGCGATCCGTTGTCTTGGGGCACAGCATTAAAATACCAAAATATAAGCAGAGTCCCAAGTACATAATGTTTCACAGGTCGTATTGCTTACTATCTCTACAAAACCAGTCATTCTAAATAAACTGACCATATCAAGTGCTGATTGAATTCACAGTGACTTCCAAATGACCTGGTAGCGACATAACTTCCTAATATGATCGATATAAATTACGATAAGGAACTAGTTTATTGTAGCCGCAGTGGTATAGTTTCCACTAGTTACTTATAATAACACATTGAAGTAACTTTTAATTATCACAACGACAACGCTGATAAAATTAGTTACCCTTTAACAGAAGCCTAGAAAAATTGTCCCTCTGTTACATCCACCATAAAATTTACCTTTATGAGAGACAGCTACTCCCCATAGCCCTCATCCTCAAAGGTTCTCTTCATGTTTCAGTAGAATGAAATGAAAGGAAAAAGCTCCTTTCCCTTTTCTGCAGTGAGTCCCGCCTTGGGAAATGATGAAGGGGAGGCAGCAAAGGTCAGCACTTTAAAATGGGGTCTGTCTAGAGCTCCTAATTTTTTCTTCGCTTCTTTAGGAAGGAAGACAAGACTGGATAAAATTACCTAAAATTCAGTTATTTAGTTGTCTACAGTCAAAATATAGATTAATCCCACTTTGCTTGGTAAATAATTAAGATGCTCTAATATCCTTTCAACGAAAGATATCACTGCCATTATATCATTTTGCACAAATGTATAGCGCATAAACACACGCTCTCTCTCTCTCTCTCTCTCTCTCTCTCTCTCTCTCTCTCTCTCTCTCTCTCTCTCTCTCTCAAGGAGTGAATTATGAAATAAAAAGATAGGAAGGACACATTTTAACAGGTTAAAACACAATTACTAATATCAATCAAGGATTTTTTAGATTAGAAATATTAAATTAAAAAGGGGAAAGACTTCAAATTCTACTCACAGGGAACGTGGTAGAGTAAAAACGCTTCTTCTGCAAAGGAAAATATATTGTCTAAATATGTTTTGATAAGTATATATGTAAAGTTATTCATTGATAATCCTGCATTGGATTCTACTTTCCAAGCTGTCATAACAGCCTTGAATGAGGTTGACAGCTGCATGAACGAGGGGCTGAATATGGCAAAGGGCTCATGGCTAGAAACCAGCGCATTGGCCCCAGTTTAGCACAAATCATTATTTGCCTAAACGAGGAAAAACATTAAACTGAAAGCAATTAAGTTTATAAATAATAGATATTTTGCAGGTGCAGTTTAGGGCAGTTTATTAATTATGGGTACAAATTCACTTCGAAGGTAACATTAGATAAATGTCGAAAGTTGTGATATCTTGAAGATCTTAAATGTCTTCATTGGGAAAGCACTTGATGAGAAAGAAATATGTTACTTCTTGAGCTAATTTCCATCTAAAATTCAATTATTTTCAAGTGATGGAACCTGTGATTAAAAAAAAAAAAGAAACAATATATTAAAAAAAACAACTGTAACAAAGTAATGTAATGGTTTCTTTGAAATGATAAGAATGTGTAATATATCAAGTCCAAATATTTTTACATATACTCATACAATGAAAATGAAAATAATGCTAAAATTGTTCAGAGTTCATTTACAAATGAAGAGGCAGCCAAAAAGAGAAAACTCCAATACTTCACCAACTGGATGTATGTTGTTATAACACAAAACAATTTCGTTCAAATCCATCAATCATATGTGACCAATATCCGTTTTCCGAATGCTTCTAGGGCAAATCCTTTATCTGTCAGACAGAAATAAATTGTCCCTCAAAGAAGTACTATTTTGATTCTCAGTTAGCCAGATAAGAAGGGCTGGAGTAGTGCACTCTGCGATGATTGATGAGATTGTGAAAAAAACTAATTGTGATATATATGTTGAACATATTTTCTTATCAAGATAACCTGAGAAGGATGGCAACCAATATCTCCCACCATTGTATACAAAAAAACCATTAATCACCCTGGAGCGCAATAAGGCGTCAGGGGTTTATCCCCAATTTATTACTTATTTTGCAGATCATTATAATATTGTCATTTAAATGTATCTCCTAATTATTTGGTATCCCACCAAAAATAATCTCGTTTTCAACTTCATTTCCTCAAACTCATTTTAGAAAAAACAGTAGAGATATAAGTAAAATTTAGATATGTAATCAACATATACTTGGATCTTATAAAAGGGAATGCGTGGTAATGGAGGTTGAAAAGTGGTCCATTTCTGTTATTTTCAAACTATAGACCAACCTTGAATTACACGGTTTAGCGCTATATTGCTTAACTGTTATGCATGTACTTGCTTCAGATGCATATATATATGTGTATATATATATATATATATATATATATATATATATATATATATATATATATATGTATTTATATATATATATATATGTGTGTGTGTCTGTATATATATATATATATATATATATATATTATATATATAAATATATATATATATATATATATATATATATATTATATATATAAATATATATAATATATATATATATATATATACACACATACATGTTTGTGTTTGTGCACGGTAATATGTCGGTACCAAGATAATTACAAGCACTGAAACTTGTCTTCAAATTCCGTCTGGTGCCAAGTCACAAAAGGAATATTCCTTTTGGCTTACATTCGTCCAATTTTCCAAGTGAAGAATCTTAAGGAATTCCTGCATCTTGTCTTTAAAACCAGAGAAATACCTGAAAGATTTTGGTAGAATCATTTTCTCTTTGCATCTTTTTAAATTATCTAGCTTTGAATCAAGAAATGTTGTAGCATCCACGTTGAATATAAAATCCGATGTGTATTAATACATTTATTTGTGGGTAACAGAAGTGGTATAAGGATTTTTAAAACGATTATTATTGTTATTATTATTATTATTATTATTATTATTGTTGTTGTTGTTATTATTATTGTTATTATTACTAGCTAGCCTACAACCCTAGTTGGAAAAGCAAGGTGCTATACCCAAGGGGTCTTACAGGGAAAATAGCCCAGTGAGGAAAGGAAATAAGGAAATAAATGATATAAGAAAGAATGAACAATCAAAATAAAACATTTCAAAAACACCAACATTAAAACATTTGTCATCCTTAATACTGATAATTTTTTTAAATGACAAACTTCTAGAGTAAAGGCAGCCTTTAGAGTCGGGCAGTAGGGGAGTGGGTGGTAACCGTATCGGTTCTCAAATATATTACTGACATGTATTACGCTAACTTACATAACCATACTAGGCTAAAAGCTGTTGCTGAGAGAGTTTATGCTTCAACTGAAAAGGAATACAATATAACCATAAAAGAAACTATTTCTGGTAAACCTCAGAAACATTAATGTGCACTCATCGGTGTAGACTAATTTATAAGTTGTAGGCGGTCCAGTTTA
>NC_090764.1:23363533-23366033 GCF_036898095.1 Palaemon carinicauda
GTCCTGCTTGCTAGGGCAATGTCAATGTTCCTTGCTTCTGCCATTCATGATGGGCCTTTAAAAACCTTTAAGAGAAAGGTTGCTAAAACCAGGATTTTTATTTTTTTCTTATTTTTTTTTTTCCAATTGTTCTAATCCTATAGTTCCAGCTGCTGTTGTCACTCTTTCACAGCTAAGTCGACCGGTACCAGAAGCGTAGGAACGACCCATCGATTTTTTATAAGCACTAAATATATCGATGTCTGTTTTTGGTTACAATAACCAGTAATTTTTGTTTTTCCTAAAGTTATTGTTATGCTTTTCAACGATAACCATAAATTCGGAAATGCCTCTTTCCCGTGAAGTCACACTAATTACAAAACTCGTATTAATGTTTGGCCCTTGACCCATCGTGTAAGCTGATGATATTAGATTTCCAGACCGAAAAAATCTTAAGAATTTGTACTAATCAATGGGATACAGAAGTCATTTCGTGAACCACAAGATCAGTCAATCCCTTCCATCCTCTATGCCTTTGTGTAATATTGGCTGAGTTTCACGCAATTTTTTTTTTAATAGGAGAATAAGATGTTTGTGTATAAAACATATGGAGACACGTGATAAAGACTGACAGACACAACTCAATGGTTATTGTTACGTTTAACTTAAAAAAAAACTAATTGTATTTCATAAAATACTATTTCTTTCTAAAATTTACCTTTTTCATAGACAATTTATTCCAATTAAAATCAATTCTGAAATAAAATGTTCAAGTGTTGTTAATCAGACCAATATGCTGGAAAAGCACCAAGTCTCTCTTCATCATTTTCTTTTAGAAGATGAGTCGAACAAGTAAAAAGAAAACACAAGACCTTCAGCTCTAACGCATCAAAATAATCGCATTTGGTTTACTTTTGACTCACTTTTGTTAAAAGCCTTCCAAAGATGCAAATGGCACCAAAGGAGATTTTGTACTAATGGCCTGGCAGCGCTCAAAGACAGCTGACAAGGATAAAAGAATTAAAGTGTCCAACCTGGGAGAGGGACAACATGCATATTTCTGGACTTTATTTTCTATCACACTTGACGTTTATAGGAAGGACAATTTTAACGAATACTAGAAATATCTTATTGACGTATAGTTTACTGATAACCATTTATCCAGGTGAAAATGTCAGTTTACGGAACTTATCCTAGTATTTTAGTTCTTTCATATACCAGCAAAGAAGCTCCTTTTACCAATTATTATTCTGTTACCCTTATACATCAGTTACCAAAGCTGTAAAGGATATCATTCACATTAAATTAGTTTTGAAATATATATATATATATATATATATATATATATATATATATATATATATACATATACATATATATATATATATTATATATATATATATCTGTATATATATATGTGTATATATATTATATTTGAATATATATATATATATATATATATATATATATATAGAGAGAGAGAGAGAGAGAGAGAGAGAGAGAGAGAGAGAGAGAGAGAGAGAGAGAGAGAGAGAGAGAGACTGATGTAAGATTCAAAACGGTTTAGAAATATTTAATATGTAACCGACAATGAAATGAAAAACCAAGTCGTAATATATAGAAATGTCAGTTTTCGATGCACAGCAGCTTTAGCAAAACCGCTGGGCTCCCGAGTGGTGTTTTTCTTAAAAGGTTTGGTATTTCATAAATCGTTAAATCCACCTCTCGGATCCAGCAGTGACAAGCAATCAGAAAAATACCACAAACAGGATAACGGGGTGAAAAACTTTCGTTCTCTTTTTACCTATATGTGAAATTTACTGTTTAATTATTAATCGATATTTTCGATTTCTTAATATTTTGCTATTTACACACATACGCACACGCATATACAGTATATATATATATATATATATATATATATATATATATATATATATATATATATATATATATATTTATTTATATATATATAAATATATATATATATATATATATATATATTTATATATATATATATATATATATATATATATATATGTATACAGATACATATATATATATATATATATATATATATATATATATATTGTGTATATATATATAAAAATATATATATATACTATATATATATGTATATATATATTTAATCATTTAAGTTATAAATACCTCTTAATGTCGACTTCGCTCTCCCTCGGTATCAGAGACCCAAGGGGGAATTAACTTAATGATAATAGCTTCTGGTCGGCCAAGTATTCGAACCAGGACCAATCGAAACTGAGGTTTCAGTGAAAAATTATCATTCATATATATATATATATATATATATATATATATATATATATATATATATATATATATATATATATATATATATATATATATATATATATATATTTTCTTTTTTTTTCCACTAAATACATTTATCCCTTGCGGGGGTTGCCATAAGTTGGGTACACTTATAAACAAATGGTCGAGATTCAATTTTATCCTAAAAATCCTCTGTCGATTGCTGAACCAG
>NC_090764.1:23371033-23396033 GCF_036898095.1 Palaemon carinicauda
AATTCGTGAGGGTGAAAAGAAAAGTTGTCTGCTGTGACATGGTCATGTCAAAATATCCCTAATTGGTGAGGGTGAAAAGAAAAGTTGTCTGCTGTGACATGGTCATGTCAAAATATCCCTAATTGGTGAGGGTGAAAAGAAAAGTTGTCTGCTGTGACATGGTCATGTCAAAATATCCCTAATTCGTGAGGGTGAAAAGAAAAGTTGTCTGCTGTGACATGGTCATGTCAAAATATCCCTAATTCGTGAGGGTGAAAAGAAAAGTTGTCTGCTGTGACATGGTCATGTCAAAATATCCCTAATTCGTGAGGGTGAAAAGAAAAGTTGTCTGCTGTGACATGGTCATGTCAAAATATCCCTAATTCGTGAGGGTGAAAAGAAAAGTTGTCTGCTGTGACATGGTCATGTCAAAATATCCCTAATTCGTGAGGGTGAAAAGAAAAGTTGTCTGCTGTGACATGGTCATGTCAAAATATCCCTAATTCGTGAGGGTGAAAAGAAAAGTTGTCTGCTGGGACATGGTCATGTCAAAATATCCCTAATTCGTGAGGGTGAAAAGAAAAGTTGTCTGCTGTGACATGGTCATGTCAAAATATCCCTAATTCGTGAGGGTGAAAAGAAAAGTTGTCTGCTGAGACATGGTCATGTCAAAATATCCCTAATTCGTGAGGGTGAAAAGAAAAGTTGTCTGCTGAGACATGGTCATGACGTTATATCCCGAATACGAAAACGTGAAAGGGAAAGTTGTCTGCCATGACATGGCAAGAACGTCATTTCCAAAATACGTGGTAGGCAAAGGGAAAGTTGTTTGCCCTGACATTTTTATGACGCAATATCCAGAATATGAGAGAATGCTTTCGAGGTATAAGTGAATATCTTTGTGTGGCTCACGCCTTGCCGATAAGCTTAGTTATATTAGCCTAAACATTTTGAGAGCATTTAGCACTGGTGGTTCAGTCACGATTCATAAGATATAGTATGAATTTAGTAATAATAGGTTTGGCAATGAATATTTTCTTTATTTGAAAAAAAAAAAAACTATTATGGGTTAACCCAACGTATTCAAGATTTTCAGTTACCCATGAACTTTTTCTTTTCTTATTCCAATTAAGAGAATTTTCATTACAAAATAACAATAACAAACTTAAATATAAAACCATGAAATATTTCCTATTACGAGATCATTTGAAATAGCATATATGCTAGGATTCTAAGGTTCTCGTCCTCGAATCCTTTCTCTTTCTTCACAATTCCATGAGAAGGATACATTGCATAAATGATGAATCCTTCGTCTTTTCAGATGATATCTTTTAGGTTTTTGGTCGGGTATAATGAGCCTTTTTTTATGAAAGTCTGAACGCGAGGCTTTTTCTACTTTCTTTCCCATGACATTTTTGCTCCATTAATTTATTCTCTTTCAAATTCATTTCAGTCATAGTGTTCTATTTCACAATTTTAGTTAAAAGGCAAACATTTGCTCAGTCAGCTCTTAGAGGTTTTTATATCAGGTTATTATAGATATGAAACTGATTTTGAGTAAGCTTTCTTGTATTTGTTTCAGTTATTTTAATTTAGGTAAGAAAGAAAGCATAGAACGAATGAATTTTATTCTCTCCACTCGGACAGCAACAATGGGAGCGAACCAAGACAGAATGAAAGGAAATTGTAGATTCCAAACACAACGCTCTCTTTATTGTTTACGTTTAGTCAAATACATAATTTCCCAGAGAGCTCTTGGTAAATAAGTGTCAGCTATTAAAACTTAAACAATCATATTATACATATAAATTGATAAAAGTAATAAGGAACAATTAAAGAAAGTATCTTACACAATATAATTATTAGATTATTAAGTTTACTCATATCCAACAAATTTGAAAGCTTAGTTGCCAGAAATAGAGATCAATATACCAGACTTCATAAAAAATGCATTAATATATGCATATAAGATTGCTTTGGTTGTACAGATTTTTTTACTCGAGAATTTCGGTACTATTAAGCTTAATTCTTCCCCCCCCCCCCTTCGATTACCTTCGTTTTTATTAACGTTCCAAACCACATTTTACATTCAATTATCATTCTGTACCTGCGAAGGGATTCAAAGCGTTTTGCACATGGCCAAAATTAAGTTTCGCTGTTTTCAGAATATGCAAATTGATTTTTATTGGATGTCCTTTCATAGCTCTTTTTCGCCAAGACTACAAAGTTGTGTGATTAAAGGAAAACTCATTTACGTCATGACCATCCCCAGCCAAATCAAAAAGTTTTTTTTTTCACTCCACCTTTATCTAATTTTCCATTGCAGCAATCACATTAATCGACAGTTTTCAAGTTTTCTTCTTAATTTCTTTTTCTTTTTGCTTTTTTATTCTTATGGATTGATTTGTATTTTTTCCTTTATGCGGTGGAATAGAACAGGCAAGAGGATTTCGACAGTGCTTTAACACTGTTACGAGTTTTAATGGAGATCATTGTTTCTCTTTTAGTAATGTCATTTCCTTGTTTTTTTCTCTCGCAGTTCTCCATTTCGTTCGAATTTCGTTTCACTTGATTCGCATAAATGTGTCGTATTCTCCCCAAATACTCATCGGAAGTAACAATCGGTTCTTTTAGTATATACAGTATATGGCACTGGTTGAAAATGCCTACTTCAGTATTCTTGTTTTTCCTCCAGAGGAGACCCCCTTTTATTCTATTTTGCATTGATTTACAGACCTAATTTGATTGGAAAATAGCCAAGTTTTTTTTTTTTTTTGTATATCATATTCAACATTAATCTGCTTACCATAACGGATAGTGGCTTCAGAATAACAAACACTGGTCACTGCCACATTATTATTATAAGTGCTGAATCACCAGGTCATTTACTTGAAACTGTCTATCACCACAGTGACAGTAAGCATCATTACCTGACCATAGGTACACAAGGAAGTGCCCCGAGCTTGGGAGTCAAATTCTCATGTTCTACAGTTAAGGAGTACCTAAAAAAGTCCTATCCAAAGCGGGGTTGTATTTCCAAAAGTTGCCGATTAGCCTTTACTTCTGGAGGCTTAACGGCAACCACATTTGTTAAGTCAGTCTATTTATTAAGAGTGCCATCATGGTGGAAGAAAATGCTGTCAGAAAGTTTGATTGATTACGTCTATTGGAGGTTGGAGCTAGGAAAACAGATAGAAATCCTATATTTATTGATAAAAAAGTATCAACCTCTAGATCATTGATATATGTTTCACTTTGCTTTTCTTGTTTCCTTAAAGGTTTCAGTTTTAAGTGACATTAGGTGAGGCAGAGGGAGTGTGAAAAGGTGCTTAACTTAAGAATATCTATAGAATGGTTCAGTCAACAAATGCTGCAGGATACTTTGGCTAATTGCGTATCCTGGAGGTTGGTTTAAGGTTTAATTATAAAAAATAGCTACCTCTGGCGTGGCGGACAACCTATAAAAATAATGCTTGGATGATCAAAATAGGCTTTCCGCTGTCTGTCTTGTTCCCAATTTTGACGGTTCAGTCTTATAAACCCTGTCTAGTGGAGCAGTGTATGAAGAGGGCTTCAATAAATTAGGGAAGGCTAATAGGATTTCTGGAGATGGGTGCATCCAATAACTCCTGCCCCTTTTCCTTAGGACCCAGTCTTTCTTGGATTAGTGACTTAAAACAATGCTTCAGGTACTGCCCTGACGATGGAGCATCAGGATTTCTGGAGATGGGTGCATCCAATAACTCCTGCCCCTTTTCCTTAGGACCCAGTCTTTCTTGGATTAGTGACTTGAAACAATGCTTCAGGTACTGCCCTGACGATGGAGCATCAGGATTTCTGGAGATGGGTGCATCCAATAACTCCTGCCCCTTTTCCTTAGGACCCAGTCTTTCTTGGATTAGTGACTTGAAACAATGCTTCAGGTACTGCGCTGAGGATGGAGCATAGACTGGGGATAGGCATTGGGGCGCGAACCTGCGTGCTTAATCAGTCTTAATTCCTATTTAGTGCCCCAACAACGGGGCTGCATCTATGGTTATCAAGGTATTACCTTGCCAAATGACATCGTATGGCGAAGTAAAGTTGGCGAGTGTAGCCCCTTGCCAAAGCCTAACCACAACGAAAATTACGAAATATCCCTTCTTGCTTATTCAGTGTTGGGCTTCTAAATAGAAAATTTCCCTTCAAATTCATTATATTTATTGTAGCTCAACAGGAGCATACACTATGTTAACTCTTAGCAATAGAAATAGTAGAGTTTGAAACGGCCAGGGAGAAGTCAATTTTCAGTTACAGGGTACTAAAATTATTTAGAAATGCTGAAAATTTTTACATTATTAATGAGTTTTGATTTTTTAAAGAATATCAATACTTTGGAATTGGATGTATATTAGTTTTCAGTAAACAGTGATAAAAACAAGGTGTTTTTTTTTTTTTTTTTTTTTTTTTTTTTTTTTTTTTTTTTTTTTTTTTTACCCGAGACTTATTTTTCATGGTTGTGTTTCTAGTGAACGCAGTAAACTTTATTTTTTTCTTATGTTTTAAAGAATGCATTCATAGTATGATTTGGACTTGATCGCTCCCCATTGAGTTGACTGTTTTGTATAAGTCCCGCCTAAAGATTACAAGATATTAGTCTTCTTCTATTATCGTGCTTTTTTTTTTCCATTTTTTATGAGGTAAACACCGAGGCCTTCTTTTTGAAGGTCTTTGCTTGGGCTTTTGGGGTAGACCGTAGTCCCGATCGGCTGCCCTGCTTGACATCACTTAGAACCCGGTAGCGTATGTTCATGTTTTATATCAGTCACCAGCGTCCTTCCTTATTGATGGAAGCAAGCTGGCTATTGGAAGTATCATCAGGTGGGAGAGCCGACTGAAGCATACGTGTACGGTAGACTATACTGTAGTAACATCACTGGCAAGGCTAAGAAATTCTTATCTGAATATTTTTGAAGAAAACTTCTATGAAGCTGAATAGAAGAAATTAGAAGTGACAAAGATGTTTATTAAGAAGATTCTCTCAAGTTAAAAAACTCTCTCTCTCTCTCTCTCTCTCTCTCTCTCTCTCTCTCTCTCTCTCTCTCTCTCTCTCTCTCTCTCTCTCTCTCTCTCTCGAGCTTTTATGCATAACGGAGATCTTATCCAACGTGATTTAAAAGCTTGAAAAAACCTTTGGGTAGTGATTTTGCCAAATTAAAACATCAAGTACATGAATACCTGATTTTTGTATAATTAATAGCTATCAGTGGTGTTGCAGGTTTTCCTAATGTATATCTTGAGAGCATAATATAACATCAAAACATATGAATGACTCTCCTTAGCATATTCCTTTTGTAGCTAAATTATAGCCCAGTATATACCCAAGAGATCAGGGTGGAATTCCATTTCGATGATTTTGTACTATCAAAAACCTAATGTGTGTACTTCCAATCACAACTTTTTGGTTCCTGTTTATTGAAAAAAAAAAAATTTGTTATTCGTGCGCGTTGTTCGAGATTTTAGGTTCAGGTTTTCGTGTCCCTCGAGATGCCTATATTCAGTTAGGAGAAATTATAAAGGAAGAGAAATCCAAGAAATAGCTGAAAGCATCAAATCGAAATCAGTTAGCTCATAATGCAAAGAGTCAAATGGAAAGAGCTTTGCACTAACACGATCCATCGACAACAAAGCCCTCCCGAGCATCTCCCCTTCTCCATCTCTGGTCCAGAGCCTCTTCCTTCTTCAGAAGTCAAGAGACTCTGCGTCATTTCCGTGGTGGAAAGGCACGTATGAGAAAGTGGTGTTTGAGGAGATGCAGCAATATATCCCCCCAAACACCTCCATCAGCGCTGCCGAGTGAAGCCTTTCCGACCAGGAACGTCGCTCGTCTTTTCATATTCCACATCGAGGGGTTGCGACGAGGAAGTCATGATACGGATGATGAAGCGAGCGAAAACAGCGATGAAAACAGGATGTGTCTGGGAAGGAGAAAAAGGTCTGGGAGGATGGGCAAGAAAAAGGGGAGGGGGAACTTTGAGGCAGGTTTATGGACACCATATTAAAAAGAAGAAAGATTTATGGGTGAAAAAAGGCAAGATTTAATTGGAAATAACATGCGAAGTTTCTGTTTCAAAAGTAATTTTAACTTCGTTTCATCGTTATTGAGAAAATGATTAAATTAAGGAATATGACAAAATTTGAGGGGAAAATTGGTAGACAGGATTACGGTGGAAGGTAATGAGAGAATGAGTTTCGACATAAATCATCGTTCAATTTTACATTTATACTTCAATTATAGCCTAGTGGAAACGTCCCTGCCTAGTGATTTGCTGGACTGGGATTCGAGACCCACTCAAGCTCAGTAGTTTCTTGTAGTGTCTACAACCTAATCATCCTTAAGTTGAGGATTGGGGTTGGTGTAGCGGGAGCATATGCTGAGTCGTCAGCAGCTGTTACCTGGCCCACCCTGGTGCCAGCTTGGGTGGGGAGGGGATCTGGGCTGTGATCGTATTTATATATGATCAGTCTCTATGGCATTATCCTGTCACGTGATTTTCATTGTCCCTTGCCTCTGACATTAATGAAGACCCTTTAAACTATCTGCGGTTTCAATAGTTTTGACGTGAGAAGTTTTGAAAAATAGGTTACATAAGTAATTTAGTATGTCATATGATGTTATTGAAAATATCTGATTTTCTAAGTTTTGGATAATCTTCGTATAAAGAATTGCAGTAATTAGGATCATGTATGATGTTTCAATGGAAAGCGGATCATAAGAGAAAATAAGTAAATGTTTTGAGTATATGATCCATCTCTTTCTATAGTCCGATGAGGGCTATCTGTCTTCAGTCAACAATGAAAATGGAACTCTTGTTTTGGCACCGTGGAAGTTTGGAAGAAATGTAACATTAAATGCATTATTCAGATTATTATTATTTTTTTTTTTTTATATATATATAAATATGAATAGGGTTTTTGTCCACTTTCATATTCTTCATCTTTCCAACCAGTTGAATTCCGTTATTTTTTTATTTCATATTTTCAGTCTTCAGGAATACTGTAACAAAAGTTTAGACTTATTTGCTCCTATCTTTGTCTGAAATTTCTGTTCCTCCAACTATTTAGACTATTTATTTCATTTATAAACTTATCAATTAACTAGAAAAGCACTCTGAGAGTGCAGACCTCCGCCATGGCAGCTTATTTCTCAAAACCAGCTTGCCTTTCCCAGAATCAATTTAGACCGTAGCCGTATTTGAAGTCTGTGTGACAACCATGTACCAACTTGGGGTTAAGGATAGGGTTAATTTAGTCGACCTTTTGCTCGACCTTGACCTTGATCTTTGATCTAAGACTTTCAAAAATTTTATCACTTTCACGTCTCAACATAACAATTAGACCGGGAAAGTTTCTTTACTCTATGAGTAAAATTGTGGAAAGGAAGTTCTTCACAAACAAACAGACAAAGGGACTAACAGAGGCGAAAACATAACCTCCACCTAACTTTGTTGACGGAGGTAATAATAATAATAATAATAATAATAATAATAATAATAATAATAACTAGAGGAATACTCAGTAGAGCGCAGACCTCCGCCAGAACAGCATATTTCTCGACCTTTAAGACTTGCTTTTGGACGCTTTGCTCGTCCATAACCTTAACCTTTGACTTTCCAAAATATAATAATTTCCAGCTCTAGATAACTGTTTAAAATCCCTGTAAGTTTCATTACTTTTCGATTGAAATTATAGCCGTATGTTGATGACCGGAATTTTACCTATTATTTGACCTTGACCTTACCTTAACATGTATTAATTGGCGTGGATTATCATACATTGAAATATGATTCAAGTTTGAAGTCTCTATGACAACGATGTCCAAACTTATGGCTGATTACGGAAATTAGCCATTTTGCTTAACCGTGACCTTGACCTTCCAAAATGTAATCATTTCCAGCTTTTTACATAATAGTTAATCCCTGCAAGTTTCATTACTCTATCATTAAAATTGTGGCCAGGAAGGTGTTCACACACACAAACCAACAAAGAAGCACACAAAAAAGGGGGAAAACATAACCTCCTCCCAACTTCGTTGGCAGAGGTAAAAATATATAACATATATTACAGTGCAATGGTTGCGATTATCATTGTGAGAATGTGCACGTAATCATAAGTTTTTTTTTGTTGTACTTTTTTAGGTCTGGCATAAGTAACTTTTTTTAACATCAATTTACCTTTAAAGTAGATTTTATCCTCGTCGAGAATATTTCGTATAGCTTCCACTTTGCTAATAAGGCTCCTTTGTAAGTTTATTGCACCGTGCCGTCAGTTGATATTAAAAATATAAATTAAAAGTATCAACTCCCCTTCCAGCGGTTACTGGAAAAAATTGATAATTTTTATATGATATAGAAATGCAATCAACAGCGGTATTTCTATGATTTTTTTTCCAGCATTCTGTAAAGGTTAATTTGAAATGTCTCAATGGTTACATCGAAGTTTTGAAGTCATAACATTGAAGAATTTTGAGAGTATTACGAACTGAAGTTATAACATTTAAGGATTTTGAGAGTATTACGAACTGAAGTCATAACATTTGAAGAGTTTTGAGAGTATTACGAACTGAAATCATAACATTTTAAGAGTTTTGGGAGTATTACGAACTGAAGTTATAACATTTAAGAGTTTTGAAAGTATTACTAACTGAAGTTATAACATTTAAGAATTTTGAGAGTATTACGAACTGAAGTTATACCATTTAGGTTCCCGTTTGATGATACTGTCATGAATCTGAATATTTAAGCAAGTTATAGAAATGTTAATACTTTATTGTATTATAATCCAATTAAATTAAAACGTTAATTTTTCGAGATGACTTACAAAATCGATAGGAATTTAGTAATCAATACGATGATGAAAAACAACTATCTGCTACCAAACATTTTATTATATTCAGAGCTGAAATATATATAATCTCTTTATTTGGGGTTTACTGTAATGGTGTACTGTTTCAATAAATATATTACTTTCCATTTCGGTAATACATTTGAACAGTTTTTGCTGTATTTACTTGTTTACTGAATCTGCCATTAAGGTACTCAGGCTAGCTTCTTCCTCTTATGGCGAGACTGTCCCTTTCGGAGACTTTCTTGCTATGAATCAGTTCGTTGGTAGCAAAGAAAGGTGTTTGAATATATCATTTGATTAAATAATTATTTTAATGCCATAACCAAACAATTTTTATTCTCCCAAGGGGTTAACTACTGCTCTGTAATTTTTCTGTGGCCACTTTCCTCTTGGTAAGGGTAGAAGGGACTCTTTAGCTATGGTAAGCAGCTCTTCTAGGAGAACGACACTCCAAAATCAAACCATTGTTCTCTAGTCTTGGGTAGTGCCATAACCTCTGTACCATGGTCTTCCACTGCCTTGGGTTAGAGTTCTCTTGCTTGAGGGTACACTCGGGCACACTATTCTATCTTATTTCTCTTCCTCTTGTTTTGTTAAAGTGTTTATAGTTTATATAGGAGATATTTATTTTGATGTTACTCTTCTTAAAAATTAAATTTTCCTTTTTTTTCCTTTCCTCACTGAGCTATTTTCCTTGTTGGAGCCCCTGGGCTTATAGCATTGTGCTTTTCCAGCTAGGGTTGTAGCTTAGCAGTTAATAATAATAATAATAATAATAACCGGAGTAATTCTTCTAGTAATAGTATCATCATCCCTGTAGGTACACTGTTAATAATGTGCCGCAATAAAACGGTAAAAATCCTGGAATAAATGTTGCCAGGCATATACCGTTTTAAAAACGGAAATACTGACGTAGAAGGATTGATATGTCGGTCACCAACCCGTAAAAGAAAATATCAAAATGGTAAAATTATGGTTACCTGTATTTTACTGAAATACGGCTAAGAACAGTATTTTTACGGAGAATTTTCGATTAAAATTACTGTATTTTTTAAGTGTATGTATTGTAATTTATTTTATATTCTTACTGTCGGGAATGAATTAGTTACCATATATTTTAAGATCAACAGATAAAAACATTATGCATTTTAAATTGAACTAGATGTGTCCAAAATGCCAATACTACCAAGAAAGCTTGGCCTCATTAATTGGGCATCTCTCTGATATGATGTTAATAATGTTCACTATCATATTATCAAAAGGAAAAAGAATTCTGTATACTATCCTGCCTGGATGTAAAGCATATCTACGTATCTCTTCTCCAACACAGAACTTGCAGCTTCTTTTTTTCACAGCAATTGTTGTTATGCCACTCAAAGGAAGCACCATAGATACAGAATTATCTTTATTGTGACCGTAGGAAGGTCCCTTTGCATCATGCTGTTGGCCTCCACTCTACAATTTAATTGGGTTTAATGTTCCTTTAAGGCAACCCCCCCCCCCCCTTTCTGATGTTTCGTAACTACTGTTTATATAGGAACTGGTAGATTATGATATTATGTGATTACTTTTGAAAAATCTGTTCACTGTTGTAATTTCTCATATTTATCAACATTTTACTTTTATTAACTAAATGATATGGGGATGTGGATATCTGTGTATACATTAATGCTGTACTCTGAAATTATATTTTTAATATTGGCCTATTTGCCTTGTTTCACCAGCTATCATCATTAAGAAGCATTTTACGTAACTACAATAATAATAATAAAAATATTAGTTAAGAAAATGGGAAAGTCAGTAAACTTATTAATAATATAGGACTTCATCTTAGAAAAACGAAGCGTAACTCAAAAACCGTCCACTTAAACTGAAGGAAAATTCAGAAGGAAAATGTTGTTATGATATTGCGAGTGAAACATACCAAAAGAAATTCTTGAAAACACTCTTTGGCAGCGCTTTTAAGGAAGGCGAGGCGAAAGAGGAAAGGTTTTAGAGAAGAAAGAATTTCTTCAAGTAAAGAAGTTCCTTGAATTATTCAAAAGATTGCCTGCTTTTATATGTTCATCGTCTCTCTCTCTCTCTCTCTCTCTCTCTCTCTCTCTCTCTCTCTCTCTCTCTCTCTCTCTCTCTCTCTCCAAAATCATGTTATCTGATGCTAATACACACTGTTAAAAATTTGCATAAAAAAACGGTAAATGCCTTGCAACATTTATTCCAGGAATTTTACCGTTTAAAAAACGGACATATTGACGTAAAAGAGTGATATTACGGTCACCAATCCGTAAAAGGTAATAGCAAAGTAAGGTAAAATTACGGTCGCCTGTATTTTACTGAAATACGGCTGAGAACATTTTATTTTCACTTAGAATTTCCGATTAAAAGTACGTTTTTTTTTTTCTAACAGTGCAAGTCTTATGAACAAACTGCAAGATTTTATAAAAACAATTTATAGAACTAGAAAAAGTAGAATGTTTAGATTTCTCTATTCCACATATGAATTTATGTATGTCAATTGTACTGCAAGAGAAACAGTTTCTCTATGTAATGTTTCCTTCGAGTTTCTTTCATTTGTTTGAGTATCGGATAGAATGAAACGCATTCGTACATTTTCTCCTCTGTAAAGGTGGTTCTGTCTTATAACTGAATAGTTTTTATTTCAATTGAATAAGAAATAGTATCATGTAACTATTAATTCAGAAAGAGAAATCTAATTCGTGCAAATAAACAGTAGTTGAGAGACATCAGAAGATTAGTGAAAATAGGATTTAACGATGCAATACTCTCAATCATATTCCAAACGGTAGCATCATTGATCTACTCCAGAGAGCAAGGGACAGTAATGATTGGAGACAGGCCTCGAGGCCCTTTGCATCACATGATATCGCACGGTTTAATTAGTTAATTAGTTAGTTTGTTAGTTATGTCAAATAACTCTTCAGTGTTAGACAGTCTTACTTGTATGAGAGTAGCTTTAATAGTGCTATTGGCACACATAGTATAACTTGCTAGAAACAAGAAAAGGTTAAATTATTCAAAGACTCATTTTTCTTGATGGTTTACAAGTGATTTTATTTTTTTTTATTTAAAATCTGTATATCCTTTTCTGTATTGTGAGAATATCCTATTTTTATTTATCATACAGGAAAATTAAGACACCGGTTCGTAGATATAAACATAGTCTTAATTCATCAAAATTCCAAAGATAATATAAAAGAAAATCACATTTGCCACACCTTTCACGCCAGTTATAAATACATTACCGAATGTTCGTTGAAGGTAAAAGGTCCTTTTATACAAGTATGGATTTATTTTATAAATGCTTCAAACCTTCTAATAAATCTGCTCCTTTAATTTATTTTAAATCCATTTTATCTAGAAAGAACATTTCCTAGAATTGTTTTACTCAAAACTTTAGGCGCCACTCACTTAAGGTTTACTAAGAATAAGTCAACATCTTCTCTCTAATCAGCTGATCATGGATAGACATGTCCCCTTAATGAAACAGATCAGGCATGAAAATTTTATCTTTGACACCTAGTTTTTGTTGTTGTTAATAGTTTATATATGACATGTCTGTTTTGACGTTGTTACTTATTTTAGAATGATTTATTGTTAATTTGTTCTCTTCATTTATTTATTTCCTTATTTCCTTTCCTCACTGGGCTATTTTTCCCTGTTGGAGCCCCTAGGCTTATAGCATCTTGCTTTTCCAACTAGGGTTGTAGCTTGGATAGTAATAATGATAATAATAATAATAACAACAACAATTTTAGTAACTTTGATTAGACTATAGATAGAAGAAAGTTTCTCTACATAGCACAAAATATTTTTTTCGGATATCGGAACTCAAAAATAGTTATCATATTTCAATAAGAAAGAATACTTATTCTTTCTAAATGAGAAAGAGAAGGAACGCTTGTTACGTCATTTTAATGATTGATTGATTGATTGATTTGAGGCATTTTAATGAAGAACATGAGGCATTTTGCTCATGGTGCATTTTGGTGCATTATGAGAGATACATATTTGGCTTTAGAATCAAAAGCTTTTAAAAGAACTACATGCTGTCAAAATTGCCTCATGCTTGTTTATGTTCTTATCTTTTGCAAGGTCCTTGCGTCTGACATAATCAAAAGCAAGAGCCATTAGAGAGATGCCATTATGCTCAAAGCAGCACTTAGCATACACTCAGCATATCTCCGGTTCGTGGGCACAATGCTTGTGTTTACTTCCACAGAGAACCAAGAGTAATTATTAGTCCTTGCGTTTGACGTCTTGATGTTTAATGCAGCGACCCTTTCCTTACATGCTTATGTTCTTAAGGCCATTTCCATTGCCTATATATTTCAAGTCAGTCTGAATACAAAACATGTTTGATTACATGGCTATATATATTGCATGACTTTACGATAAAGGTCTAAAGGCCGCTTATGAATGGCAGAGGCAAGGGACATTGACATTGCCCTATCAAGCAGGACAGTGCCCTAAAGACTGGCCATATAACATATGATCAGCGCCCAAGCCCCCTCTTCACCCAAGCTATGACCAAGGAGGGCCAGGCAATAGCTGCTGATGACTCAACAGATAGACCTATAAGTTCCCCCAAACCACCCATCCTTAGCTCAGAAGGATGGTAAGGATGCAGCGACCAAAGGAACTAACGAGTTTTAGCGGGACACGAACCCCAGTTTGGCTATCACCAGGCAAAGACTCTATCTCCAGGCCACTGTGGTAGTGGTGCAAGAATACTACCACCGTACGCCCTGGGTGTCGTAGAAAGCGACTAAAGGGACAGCTGCTGTCTTGCAGTTTTGCTGTATAGCAAAAGGCTAGGCCCGCTGGATATAACTGAGGAAACTGCTGCCATACAGTTGGATTATTCAGTCCAAGGCTAGCCCCACTACCAATTACTGTGGTTAATGACTTCAAGGGCACGCGCTCGTAAAACCCCTTTGCTATTAGAAGATCAGGCAGTCGACCCCTTAATGTAACGAAAACGTTCGGATCGTATATTTTTAGTTCCTGTGTTAATTAGTGCGAGAAATTTCATTATAGTTTGAAAAGAAGAATCTTTTAAAGCAAGTTAAAACTAATACTACAAGAAAATTCCTAGCTATATGATGGTTTTTAAGTATTTTGTTATACACACACATGCACACGCACGCGCACACACACACATGTATATATATATATATATATATATATATATATATATATATATACACAGTATATATACATACAGTATATTGAAAAATATGAAAGCAACATGTGGTTGTATCAAGAATATATATATATATATATATATATATATATATATATATATATATATATATATATGTATGCATATATATGTATATATATATGTATATAGATGTATATATATGTATATATATATTACATATATATATACATATATATATATACATATATATATATATACATATATATATAATATATATATATATATATATATATATATATATATATAAAAAGTGTGTGCGGTAGTTGGGATGACAAAACCTTGTTTAATAACTTTACAAATACCTCCAAGGTTTTTATTTATTTAATTACTTCTTTTAAAGCCAATGATTATACTAACACTAAAATACTACAATTGTACATTAGTTCTATATAATATCATCATCTGCCTTATTCCCCAGCTATTCAAAAGATGGACATTATCAATTACGATTTTATCCAAAACAATATTTACCTCCGCGGCGGAGGTTATGTTTTCGGTTCGGTTTGTTTGTTTGTTTGTTTCTCTGTTTGTCTGTCTGTCTGTGGACAACGTAGAGGCCACATTTCTACACGGAATCACTTCAAACTTGGCCAAGTAGTTCCCCAATGTGTATGGAAGAACTGATTAAATTTTGGTCAAGGTCACCCCAAGGTCAAGGTCACAGGGGTCACTGGTGTCACTATGACATAAGTGGCCATATCAAGAGACAGAAATAAAGCACTGACTTTTGCATAAGCCAACAGGGAAGTCCTAGTCCAGGCGCAACCCATGGGTGATGTTCAAATTTATAAAGGTCAAAGGTCAAGGTCATCACGTCAAAAAAAAATAAAATCGAACACACCCACAAGAGCTTCCCAATGCTACCAACACACAAACAGTCAAAAGTCCTTCAACCTCAGTGTCAGGTAACTGCCAAGGCCATTGAATGGTTAAGCTAAATTAAAGGTCAAACGTTACTTGAAAGTCGAAGTCACATCAATTCATGATTCTAGGACATATGGCGCTCTAGGTCACCTTGGCGGAGGTATGTCCTCTACGAGGACCATGTCCGCGTTCAGGACTTGCTCACTTGTTTCCTCTGCATATGCAAAGCAACCATTAGGTAAGAAAATCATTATCAAAGGGAAAATTATTCTTATGCAATTTGAAAAAAAAAAAATTAAATGGATCCAGTGGCGTCAATTGAGCTAATTGAGGGATTATAATTCGAATTGATAATGCTTACGCAAAAGAGCCATCATAGCCGATTGTCTGCAGCAATTGGCAGTATAGTATGGCGGTGAGATATTATGGGTAAGAGAACGCACCTGGTGCTGTTTCTTTTGAAAAACGACCATACCAATTCATTCCAGTGAGTCTTTATTCGAGCGCTTGGAAATCGCTCCAATTCAGCCTTAATAGAGGATGGCTATAAACTGTTTTGTGTATGTCTCGTCCTCAATAGGTATAGGTATAATTGTTCAGTGGCTACTTTCCCCTGGTAAGGGTAGAAGAGACTTTTCAGCTATGGTTAGCAACTCCTATTGGAGAAGGACACTCCAAAATCAAACCATTGTTTTCTAGTCTTGGGTAATGCCCTAGCCTCTGTACCATGGTCTTCCACTGTCTTGGATTAGAGTTCTCTTGCTTGAGGGTACACTCGGGCACACTATTCTATCTTTCTCTTCCTCTTGTTTTGTTAAAGATTTGTAGTCATTATAGGAAATATTTATTTTAATGTTGTCACTGTTCTTAAAATATTTTATTTTTTCTACGTTTCCTTTCCTCAATGGGCTATTTTCCCTTTTGGGGCCCCTGGGTTTATAGCATTCTGCTTTTTAAATTTGGGTGATAGCTTAGCAAGTAATAATAATAATGAAAATTATAATAATAATAATAATAATAATAATAATAATAATAATAATAGTAATAATAACAATAATAATAATGATAATAATAATAATTATTATTATTATTATTATTATTATTATTATTGTTGTTATTATTTTAGGGTTAGTCATCGGCTATCACCTAAATGTATCTAGGGCGATGTGTCCGAAAGGATTGCCAAGGTCTTATCGATGGATTCCTTCGTAATCTTCAGTGGACATGGAGGTCTTGGGCTACTTTACGATGTCCCTGGATTTGTTTTGGTTCTCGAATTCTATCGGTTTTTCTTCCTTTCAGTTTTCTCTACCTGAAATTTAAGCTATTAAGCCCGGTCTGTATGCTAATTACCTCTAAATAACCCCTATTGGACAGTGAAATATTAAGTGTAAAGAATTCCTGAAAGGCAAAAATATGAAATATAAAGTTTTCATTGGATGATGATTTTTCTGCTTCTCAGGATTCCATTATATGTGGTTTCTCTTGCTTAATTGGATATTTTGGACTTAATTGGATATTTTGGTCATGTTTACGGTTCTTGTAAAAATATTAAGAATTTAATAAATATTTCAGTTCAGTCAAAACTTATTTTGTACGCCTATTATGATGATATCTCTCTCTAAAACTGATCAGTTCTGTTACAACATAAGATCATTATTAATAATACCCTCTATATGTGATATTAATGTTTAAAGTTCCGCATAACATCAGACATAATTCACGTGAAAGATTTAAATCCAAAAAGAATTGTTTTCAAATGATTAAACCTCCCAGCCTTTCATTCGCTGGCGGAGGCTAATTATAATTGAATTATAATTATCATCAAAGATGATTCAGACATCAGTAAACTTACCCAGTGAAGTTGAACTAATTGATATTCATAATTATTCTTTCCTTCGATATCATTCATGTGATTCTCTACTGAAGTTCGCAATTCGTTTTAAGTACGTTTGATAATCTCGAAAATTGTTATCTAACTTACTCTATTTTATAACGAAACCGAAGAATTGCAGCTTATAATTTGTATGATATACATTAATCCTTCACAAATAAGTAAAGGATAATTTTCTATTGAGGTCGAGGTATTCTTAAACAGTATATAAAGATTTATGAAACATCCTAGTTATGATTTTAAATTTTCATTTGAACTGTATGTTTTGCTATCAGAAAATGATTAAAGCTATGAATTGGAAATCTTCGTCATTGGTAACTTTCAGGGGAAAATGTCAGTATGTACATAGTCATCTACTTTGTTAGAATCAAATGCTTCCCTGATGTTTGTAATTCAAATTTCATAATGCAAAATCCAGATTCTCTCTCTCTCTCTCTCTCTCTCTCTCTCTCTCTCTCTCTCTCTCTCTCTCTCTCTCTCTCTCTCTCTCTCTCTTTTCTCCAGCAATTAGGTAAGTGAAGTACTTCAATGTGCATATCTTTATTGTGTTATCTGTGTAATCCATCCCTCATCGTCTCTTAATTTCATATATTTAGAGATCTATATCTTAGTACCTGAGCAAGATCTCTGAAATCTAATAAGCACATTCTTTAAAAGTCATGGCATTTATGATGCTGTTCATTTACATATTTCTTCAATCAGATTCCATTCAACTTAAATGGTTCCCACGCCTTATATAGACTTCGGAAATAACCAGGTTTGTTTGTTTCGAAAAGTCAAGTTGATCCAAGAGGATTCAACATCCCTTCCCTGCCAGTAACATCCATAAGTATCAGTAAGCATCCGTGTTGGCAGGTACACGATTATTATTATTATTATTATTATTATTATTATTATTATTATTAAATGCTAAGCTACAACCAGAGTTTTGGAAAAGCAGGATGCTATAAGCCCAGGGGCCTCAACAAGGAAAATAGCCCAGTGAGGAAAGGAAATAAGAAAATAAAATATTTTATGAATAGTAAAAATATCAAAATAAATATTTCCTATTTAAACTATAAAAACTTTAACAAAACAAGAGGAAGAGAAACTAAATAGAAAAACTGTGCCCGAGTGTACCCTCAAGCAAGAGAACTCTAACCCAAGGCAGTGTAAGACCATGGTACAGAGGCTATGGTACTACCCAAGAATAGAAAACAATGGTTTGATTTTGGAGTGTCCTTCTCCTAGAGGAGCTGCTTACCATAGCTAAAGAGTCTCTTTTACTCTTACCAAGAGGAAAGTAGCCACTGATGGTACTAAAGGTACTTTTTAAGATATTCTTAAATGCTGTTTATGAAACTATTGCTGGGTTGCAATAAAAACATAAAACCTACCGAAAGCTAAGACTGACTGAGGCTCGCATTTTGAGTAGAAAATGTTTGCCTGGAATCGAATGCGTTTCCTGCCCGCCTTTTCCTGATATTCGGTTTCTAGTACTTTATTGAAGCATTTCCTTTATGGATGCAGCCTCTTTTCACTACTTCAACCATAAACTGGGTGAGATCTTGAAATGAACGTGAACTGACTATTCTGTTAAGAACTTATTATTGCTTTTTGTTTTTTTTCCTTTAGTGTTGTTAATAATGCAATGACAATTAACATTTGTTCTTGTTTTGATACTGCTATTGTTATCCATATGTTTATTTGCATTTTTTAATCCAATCTCATAATTAACGTTTCCATAATAACCTAACAGGTTGCGAGCCATCACATTAAGAAATGCTACGCTTGTATCAAACGTCATCATATCATCCACTACAAGCTCGGCGGAAAAGTATTCATAGTTTGAAGACAAAATGGAAGCAGTGGAGTTGCAGGGACATTTCAGAACTGTAAGTACTTAAGCTTCTTCGTGCTATTTTGAAGATAGGAAAGGACTGGAAGAAAGAGTAGCGAGTATATTTATGGTAAATTATTTTTGTAAGTACATCGAGTATATTTATGATAAATTCTTTCTCGGGTAGATCGTCCGGGTGTAGTGTGGGTTATGGAAAGATTTGCATTTTCAGTAAGTCGCCTCGATTCATGATGACTTCTTTGATGAATCTCAGTCAGGTCAAACTATCTATGCACATCTAACTATCACCATAGATGATATCATTTCCATTCCTTGTAACTTACTGATGTGCTTATTTTTATTTTCACCAAATGAAATTGTAATTTTGGGTCTTTTGCTTAGGGGTGATAATAGTTTTGTGACAGAATAAAAAAAAGTCATGAAAAAGAGTTATGGAAAAAAAATTCCCAATAACTATTTTTGTTATTTAAAGGTTTCTAATGAAAAAAAGAAAGATAACGCAAGCATCAGTAGTGACATAATAGATTTACTATTTTAAAATTTGTAGCTACTTCATTTGTAATAACGAGATGATTAAAAATATTTAACCAAAAAGTGTACCCAGCATATATTAGAACTTGATTCTATATATTTGGATTGAGGGACAAATGGAATCCTGTCAAACATTTTAAAACCAAAAGAATTTTAGACTAGGAACTTAAAAAGACATGAAAAAGTTTTAGAAACTCAAAGCTGCGCAAGGAGAAAAACAGTAACCTAAATGTTTAAAGTAGATTTTCAATCGGAAGAATGATGGAAAAAGTTGGTGATTGAGTCTGAGTTTTAGAGAGAGAGAGAGAGAGAGAGAGAGAGAGAGAGAGAGAGAGAGAGAGAGAGAGAGAGAGAGAGAGAGAGAGAGAGAAAAGAAACTTCTTAAAGCACAGCTCCTGAAAAAAAAAATCCATTGTTTCACTGCTCAACAATGTTTTGAATTATAAACCCAATGGCTAGTTAACTGCAGTGGATCACAACCAGTTGAAAATGCATGGAGTAAACCACCTCTTCGCAAAACTATTTGCTAAGATCCGGAAAATGGTCAAGGTCCTTGAGGAGTGATCCAAAGTCCGTGTTTTGAGCCAGGTGTCATGAGCCATATTGATTGATTGATTGAGTTTTCTCTCATCGAAGGTGATTGACGCCTATATTGTTTGTTATAGATAAAGAATAAAAGGAAATTCAATTTAAAACTATAAAACTGAAGATATCCCTTTTAAAATCAAATAGCCTTCATAGGACTGTTTCTGAGATAAGTCTAAATATACCGCTAGCATGGTACGACACATCCTGCCCAAGAATCTTGGCAATGATGAACCTGCCTTCTCCACTTCGAGCCTCATACAAACTGAGAAAATTGCATACGGCCCACTTTGAACACATTATTTCAAAAGGAAAATGCAAACAAGTAAAATAATTTATTTGATCCATGTCCCATGATTTGATCTGAGCATTGTTTTAACTGAAACATAAATAGCCTACTCACCATCGCGTCCTATTTTTGGTAGCCTGGATAACTGGTTTTCTGTTGTATACATGTGTTAAGAGGCTTATAAGTTGCTACCTGTGTACCACCCACCATTAAACAGTTCTGAATATGGCAAGAAAAGTGCATGGGCTGGTAATTCCATCTTAATGAAAATAAAAACGTGTATGATGTACAGAATATATACATACATATATATATATATATATATATATATATATATATATATACATATATATATGTATATATATACATATATATATATATATATGTGTGTGTGTGTGTATGTATATATGTATATACAGTATATATATATGTATATATATACATATATATATATATATATATATATATATGTGTGTGTGTGTGTGTGTGTGTGTGTTTGCTTGTTTGTTTGTGTGTAAGTAAAGCATGTTGATAAGTCTGCTTCAGCGGTAAGCTAGTGAACATACAGCAATTCGTGTTCCAGCGGATATAAATGAATGTCCAAAACTTTCCCCCATTTTCTCCTGGTTTGTTCTTTATGAAATATTGAAATATTACCCAGTAGGGCTACCTTTTGTGGAGAAAGATCGCTCTACCGTGTTGTGGAAAACATTTTTCCCATTTCGTTATGCTACTTATTCAGTAGCTGCAACGCTTACATGAATGTGCTGTTTTTCGTTTTTGCAGTTTTATCATCATCCGAGACAGTTACGGGAATGATCTTTAGTTGATCCATCACTATATTCGTATAGTTATTATAGCGATACGTGTGATTTAAAGGTTTAAAGGCCACTCATGAATGGCAGAGGAAAGGGACAGTGACATTGCCCTAGAGACTGACCATATATCATCAGCGCCCAAGCCCCCTCTCCACCCAAACTACTACCAGGGAGGGCCAGGTAATGACTGCTGATGACCTAGCAGGTAGACCTATAGGTTCATACAAATGCCCCATCCTTAGCTCATAAGAATGATGAAGTTGCAGACACTAAAGGAACTAACGAGTTTGAGCGGGACTCGAATCGCCGCCTGACGATCACCAGAGAGAGACGATACAAATAAGGTCACAACAACCCTGAAATTTACAGCATATTATTATTATTATTATTACTATCCAAGCTACAACCCTAATTGGAAAAGCAAGATGCTATAAGCCCAGGGGCTCCAATAGGGAAAAATATCCCAGTGAGGAAAGGAAATAAGGAAATAAATAACTGAAGAGAACAAATTAACAGTAAATCATTCTAAAAAAAGTAACAATGTCATAACAGATATGTCATATATAAACTATTAACAACGTCAAAAACAAATATGTTATTTTGATAATAAAATAAATTTTTGAATATACTTACCCGGTGATTACAACAGCTGCAACTCCGCTGCTCGACAGAAAACTCCAAGGCAAATTGACATATTGATGTATTAGCATGAATTCCAAACCAAATAACAAAATAATGAATGAGCAATCTTTTTGAGGCACTGAAAATTTTAACGATTTCTTATGTATTTAGCTTTTGATTGGAAACCACTATAGTCCATTTCTTTTATAGAGGCAGATTTGCACCGACTCGCAGCGGTGCCCTTTTAGCTCGGAAAAGTTTCCTGATCGCTGATTGGTTAGAATTATCTCGTCCAACCAATCAGCGATCAGGGAACTTTTCCGAGCTAAAAGGGCACCGCTGCGAGTCTGTGCAAAAATGCATCGCTAAAAGAAATTAACCATAGTTCGGAAGTAACACCCAATTGCCTCCTGTGCATAATTACCAGTGTACTCAAAATCATGATTGAAACATCGAATAAATCTCTCGTGTTTAATCTGTTTGATCAAATAACATAAATGGATTTTTTAATTAGCATTAATTATATTCTGTGAATAATTTTTTTCAGTTTTCCCAATATCTCTGAAACAATTTAAGTAAAACGTGATCTTAGCATAATTTAATGGTGGAAAGCTCTTAATCTCTACGACAGGAATATTAAGTTATGTTTAATGAGCAATTAGTGAAGCTGTTAAATTGCTTTGATTAAATAGTTTTTGCCATGAGATGTGCAATTGAAATTAAAGTTAAGTAAACTTTGGCCAATAATTAATCTTAATTAGTAACCGACAATTGATCTACAATGATGCTTCTAAATCTTTTCAATACTTTGTCATCAAACTTATTTTTTTTAATCTCTCCGTATCCTACATTCACATTTATGCATAATGTTCTTCAATAATTCTCCTCTGTCCTCACACACCTGACAACACTGAGGTTACTAAACAATTCTTCTTCGCTCAAGGGGTTAACTACTGCACTGTATTTGTTCTGTGGCTACTTTCCTCTTAGTAAGGGTAGAAGAGACTCTTTAGCTATGGTAAGCAGCTCTTCTAGGAGAAGGACACTCCAAAATCAAACCATTGTTCTCTTGTCTTGGGTAGTGCCATAGCCTCTGTACCATGGTCTTCCACTGTCTTGGGTTAGAGTTCTCTTGCTTGAGGGTACAATCAGGCACACTATTCTATTTAATTTCTCTTCCTCTTGTTTTGTTAAAGTTTTCATAGTTTATATACGAAATATTTATTTTAATGTTACTCTTCTTAAAATATTTTATTTTTCCTTCTTTCCTTTCCTTACTGGGCTATTTTCCCTGTTGGGGCCCCTGGGCTTATAGCATTTTGCTTTTCCAGCTAGGGTTGTAGCTTAGCAAATAATAATAATAATAATAATAATAATTGGCAATGATTGGGATACCAGATTGTCACCCTAATCACATGGTCAAGAGAAGTTGAGTTTCTGGTATAAATTCAAGTACAAAATCTGCAAAACTTTAAGCAAAATATTTCGTCATGGAAAAGAAAACCTTTTTAAACTTTCTTGAATGCCACCGGTCAAGGTACAAGTGAGCTGTTGTTTTGCCCCATTGATCTTATAAAACCATCTAAACCCAATCTTACCTTCAAAAGACCTCCAATGATTAAGAAAATTATTTTCATTATTTTACATTTTATGTTTATCCCACGGTCTTAACAATTTCCACTGACCTTTGTGACAACAACAATAACAACAACAATATTGTTAACTCTTGGAAATTTTATGACAACCTTATAATTACCCCCCCCCCCAAAAAAAAAAAAAAAAAAATTATAGTATTTTGGAAAAGAACGTTCATAATGAAATGAGTCATTTTAAAGCCAATTAATTCCATTCGTAGTAATCTGGCCACGTTCAACTGAGATAAATTATTAAAGACCCTCAGTCCCAGGACACGCACCCAAAAAAATAGATATTTATACACTTATATCGGGTCTGATTTGTCCGAATTTATCAAGACACAGGAATTGAAAGAAGTGGACAATTCTTTTACTTCCTCTGTCTTGATAAATTCTGACAAATGAGACGCGATATAAGCGTATAAATGTCTATTTAATTTCTTTCTCTTCCTCTTTCCTGATAAAATTAGACAAGTCAAACCCGGTACAAACATATAAATGTCTATTTTCCTTGTGTCATGGGTAAAAGGTTAGCGTCAGACTATAAAACTTGTAGATACACAAGATAAAGAAATGATAAACAAATGAGATGTTTTGACTCCTCACCTACCCCGTCAGACATCATCAAAAACAGTTTAAAATTCGATAAGGTCAAAAGTAGGATTAACAACGAAATCGGATTTGTCCCGAAAATGCTGTCCAATGTTAATGGAACAGACACACGTCGCAGCCAGTAGTATGAAAAGGATAATCTCATGATCCTATTGCACAATTATGAGGCTTAAACAGCTCACTGTCATGCCACTTATGATGAACATTTTCATATTGTTTTTCGGGAATATCCTACTGAATAATCTATTCATATTGACGCATATTAGTTTGTTAGTGCCCCTTTTTAATATGTTTATTAATTCTATGCCGGATAGGTCATCGAAGTGTATTTCAAAGTGTATTAGTATTTTAATTCATTTGTATATAATAATTACTAGGTTATTGTTTTAATAAATGAAAATGATACCGAGATTGCTTTAAAATAGTTAATAGTTTTTATATTTCATGAGACAGATACTCCTTATTTTTCTCCGAAGGTTATCTCTGGCCTTTTCATTTTGATTCATTATTTCATCATATTTTGATATTACGAGTTCTTTTAAAGGCACAAATGTGAACTGAAAAATCAGACACTCAAATATTGTAGTCGTGCACCAGATGAAGTCATAAATGCACATACTCTCTTTTTCTATGATCATTAAAATAATAAGAAAAAAATCATACTCTTCTGACATGTCAGTGACCAGAGGCGTTTGCTTTTATCTAAGTAACTCCATTATTATTATTATTATTATTTTATTATTATTATTAATAATGTATTATTATTATTTATTATTATTATTATTTTTATTATTATAACTTGCTAAGCTACAAACAAAGTTGAAAAAGCAGGATGTTATAAGCCCATAGGCCCCAACAGGGAAAATAGCCCAGTGAGGAAAGGAAACAAGGAAAAAATATTTTAAGAACAGTAACATCAAAATAAATAATGCCTATATAAACTACATATAAAGAATTTAACAAAACAAGAGGAAGATAAATTAGATAGAATAGTTTACCCAAGTGTACCTTCAAGCAAGCATTTTTAATTCTTGGTTAAAGACGTTAGGAAAGAATTACAATTATATATAGATCAATAGATTTAACTTTGTCATTCAGGGAAGAAGGTTTTATAAATCCAATTTCTATTATGAATCTGCAGTGGAATTCCGTCTCAGAAAGGTTCCTCAGCTTCTCAATTCGAAGAAAACATACCAGCAACA
>NC_090764.1:23401033-23415351 GCF_036898095.1 Palaemon carinicauda
TATATATATATATTACGTCTGTATGTTTGTATGCATACAGTTTATGTATATATATCGCCCTACATGATAAAGATTAAGTTTGGTTTTATATATATATATGAATATATATATATATATATATATATATATATATATATATATATATATATATATATATATATATATATGTATATATATATACAGTATATATATACTGTATATATATATATATATATATATATATATATATATATATATATATATATATATATATATATTTATTAATGTGTGTGTACTGTATATGCTTTATACTGTACAGTCAGCCCTCAATTTTTATATCGTGCTCAACTGTAACAATTGCTCACATTTTTTATTACTGTTCAGTACTGTATACTGTGTGTACAAGTAATGTTAACCCCATAGTCAGGAATTCAAACATGGGAGACCTTTTTCTGTAATGGACAGGCTTTACTTTTTTTTTACTTTCCCTCACATTATGTTTTTACTAGAATACCATACATGATCATATAATGACCCCAATTTTATTAATCCAATTATGATAATAGGCAAATATAGTTTGACCGTAACTTTCTCAGATTTAATTATTTACTAGGAAGCATGAAATATTTGAATAATAAATTTGGTATTTTTGCCGATCTTCATCAGTCATTCCTCTTTTCATTGGTTATACAGTACTTGGTGCTCTTGATATTCTTGTTCGGTTGCTTAACCAGCAGAATGCACCTATTTCTTTGCCTTTCTTGCTGTAACCTATTTTTTGACAACATTAGCCTGTCTATATTCTCTTTCAGTCCACACATTTTGCCCTGCCTCATAAGAGAACATGGTCATCTGCCAAACCTAACTACAGTATAAATGCCAGAGAAACATTATGACCTTGAAACAAAGGGTAGAGGCTTAGAAAAAAGTTTACTGAAGGAATGTCTTTTGCTGCCTTGAGCTGAATATCAAATATAAACTGAAGCACTTTGCAGTAAGTTGAGAAGAAGAATGCTAACTTTTGTGCTGGCGTAGGTGCATTAGCCCCATTATCACTAGATATGTATGTTCCTGTACGTATACAAACCCTGATCGTTTTTCAGGGTAGCTGGAATTTGGCTGTTAAAAATCTAATGAGATGTCAGTAGCTACTGGTGATTGATGGGGAAGCGCCCTTCCCTCCCAACTCCAGCTCACTGAGTAACAAGCGGACTTTGTTTTCAGCCACCAAACACAGTAACATATTACACAAGTACTGTTGTCTCCAATTAGGGGTTTTAATCTTTTAGTTTTGTTTTAGATAAATCTATTGGCAGATCGTCGTTTGCGAAGGATATTAAAGAAGTAATATTTTCTAGTTTTTCTCCGATAACTGTAATTGGTGACATTTGCTGTGCATCCTGCTGATATCCACATTTTTTCCTCTGTTAGCATTTCTTTTTGCAGTTTATTCCCTCATGGGTGTAGCCTGGTGGTGTCTATGTAACCCTGAGGAAGTTGGTTGTAAGGACCTCGTTGTGCTCCGTCGGAGGTAGGAGCTTCTTCTGCCACCCAATGTGAAGGGGAGGGGAGCCGTCCTTCTTGTTTCCGTCCCCAGAAAGGTGCTAAGGACGCATTACCTGTCTAGATGATACCTTAGGAAGCAAAATTCAAGTTTCTCCTCTGCCTTTCCTTATTTCTAAGGAAATCCATGGGCATCAGGAGCCCACGTTTATGCGTTCCACAAGCAAGACATTCACACATACTGTACTGTATTGAGACATAGAGTCCCCCCTTGCTTTTGCGAGTTCATTCTTCGGGATTTTGCTCATTTGCGACTCAGAAAACCGTATAACCTATTAATATAAAGTCACATATTCGAGGGTGTGCGAGAAGTACTCTCTCAGCATGACGATTTCAAACAGACCGCGCTCCTTTGCACCCAGGTCACTTTACATCAGTTACCTCTCCAGCCAGCACAACATCCCATCTCACGCTGACTCGGCCTCAGTCTTGCATTGTCTCTCATCGTGTTTGCATCTTCCGCTTCGATCCTTTTTGAGAAGATTCACGTTTTCATGTAAAAAAGTGATGTATTTGTATACAGTGGTATATACTCCTGTACAGTGTTTATTTTACCTGGTAATGTACTGTAGATTTGTGATTCACTACAGTACTGCACCAGAGACAATGCATCAGGAGTTGCATCATGCTTCAAGACTGCTGCATAGAACTTTGAAAGAGAATAGTCAGTGGTCTTTGTATAAAATATGTACACTTAGTTCATCTTAATGACAGTATCATTGTATACATATTGTATAGTACAATATTATAGTAATGTATAGTGTTGTTTATTAACTATACTATATAGTACTTTACGTAAGTTAATTCATTTACTGTACTCTGTATTATGTAAATGTAGGGTATGTGTATGGTGACTTGTCAAATAGTGCAAGGCCTACACTTTTATTTTCATGTGTATACTTGCGAGTACTTTCACACGTAAACACCTCAGAATTCCATGCTCCTGATCTCCACCTTCCTGACTTCTACATGGATAGGCTCCACGGATGGTACGACCTTTCGTGCGGACTCCTGTTATTATTATTATTATTATTATTATTATTATTATTATTATTATTATTAAATGTATCAATCAAGGCCTCTTTCACGAGTACTGGCAAGTTCTTCATGACATGAACTTCACAAACACTATCATCCAGACGCACAAATTCCCCGTACACGATCGTCGAGACCATAATTATCATCCACAATCATCCATACACCCAATCATCCACAAGCACGATTAACACGCACAGGATTTCCATGAGATGATAATGGTACACCCATCATTATCCAAATTACCTCCAGTGTCAACACTTCCAGCCTGTCTCACAAGGGACCAAGAACTTGCTCCTCCTTCAGGAAGAGGTTGCCAGCCCTCTTCCCTTTTCCTTCATCATAATATTTCTGAAATCTTTTCATAGAAGTCCAAGAAGACCATTCAATGGGAGCTGCTTACATGACTTCTACGTTTTCCCTGCCATTTGGATAGTCAGTGAAGTACCAAGAACATTCCTCTCAGGGGAGGTATCACAATAAATTTTTGCACATGTACCAGGAACGTTCCCATTCCCAGTTTGACATGTCGGTATAGGTACTCATAAACCTGCTACCTGTGTTCTGTTTCTCACGAGAACAATTACGCCTTGGAATGAGAGGGCTCTGACCTCTTTCCCCTTCCTGGACATTGTTTTTCTTGAGAGAGGGAAGCGGGTTGTGATGGAAATTGGGAACAAACATTGGTACTCACCATCTTGTAATTGCTTGTTTCAGAGGTAACTTAACCATAGAAGAATATATTGCCCAGATGTCTCAACGATTTATGCTGCGTTTCACTGATTATCTCCATGATCGCAAGTTCGGTACATACTAGGAGGAGAGGTATTTACCAAGTTTGTACCCAGGACTGAGTGGTGATGCAGGTGTTCATGGACCTGTTATCAGCATTCACAGTCTTGTATGAGATTGAGCTTTGTGGACCCTCAGTCGGGATAAAAGGTTCCACCCATTTTCCCATCTTTCTTCTGACAGTTTCTGAGAGAGTGTGACATCAGAGCTTTTCTGCAGCTGTTTGCAGATTTTTTGGCCTCCCTCTACCGTAAATAGCTCCTCTCAGTCTCGGTAGTAAAAACTATTTCTTAGCCTTGAGCCATTGCTGTCCACTGAAGAGCTTAGATCTTTCCTCTTCATCAGAGTTTCTAGGCTCATGAGGAGCTTCCAGCAGTTTGGTTCTAGAAACTTGAATCACCTCAAATGTATAGGCAAGCATCAGTTAGAGAGTAAACTCTCAAAGAGAGTGTCTTCCCTTGCATTAGCCTCAGAGAAGTGTGTATGTAAATTTTGTGGACGCAGCCTGTCAAACCACAGCTTCAAAACCTTTTTGTTAGTACAGGTAGACTCTCGTGGACAATCTTTTAGATTATCAAATCCATCTGGCTTCTAGAAAAGATTGGAAAAGCATTTCTTCCTTCTGCTAGTAATCCAGAAAATACAGATTAAGGTCATGCTTATGAAGATTAAGGGATTGGATCTTCTGTAGTCTTCTAGAAGAACCTGTCAGCGAGTCAAGTGTTGAAGGCTGGAGTCTCAAATGTCAGACAACTTTCTAGGCCCACTTAATGCGAGAATATACCCACAAGTCCTTGAATACATTCTCAGTGGGACTTGTGGTCACTGCGCAGAAAGTTGTGTAGCTACCCTACCTCCTTCATAAGACAAGAAGCATCTCATCGAAGATAGCGGTCGCGAGGATGGGTGGTAAGAAATTGTGGCGCTTTTCCCATTTTTCATTCCCCTTTGGGATGCAGTGTTCGTGCCGTTACTCTGATCAAACGTTGATGCAGATAAACTTCCTTATGCCAGGTTTTCACTATGTTCCCGGCGGTCCCAGCAACCCCGTTTCGGGCCACAGTGAACAAAACGGGATGGACACGAAAAAACGTTATACAACTCTGTGGAACGTTATTGGCAAACATGACAGGCCCTGACTGCCGTGGATTCCGGCTCAAAATTTTAAACTGTCAAAAAATTTGCCCCGGCAGTCCAGGCGCAGATCGAAAACTTAGTAGACCGTAGTAAAATGGGATAATTGCAACAAAATGTAACATAACGTAGCAGTACGTAGTTAGCCTTATCAAAACTTGGAGGCGTTCCGTAGCGTAACGGGAAGCACTTCTGGCACCATAGTGGAGATGGCTGTTTTTCTGCACCGGAACGCATAGGAAAGTGAAGAGTAATTGTCTCCGGTGGCTAGATGTCTTAGAGTTAGGGACAACTTCAGCCCAGGTGGCAGTGCAGAACGGAACGTCGTGTCTTGTCTCTTGATGGCTGGTGTTATTCTTTCTGAAACCTCGTCAAATATCTCTGGAATCAATCTCAAATAGTTCTGGAATGAATAAACATCTTCAGTGCGGAGTTCTCTTACGAGAAATCTTGAGTAATGGCCCAGTCTCAGCCGCCTATCTTCTGACAACCATTCGCGCACCCACGTCGATCGTTGCCTTCTCATTCTCCTTCTCACCAGCCGCTCTCTAGCTCTCCCTCTCTGACCTCCGATTTGATGAAGAGATTATATATATAAACTGAGCAAACAGGCAAAAACAAAATCGTCATCGTTGGAATTCATGATTTTGTCTCGTCAAAGGTTAGATGAAATTATTGATGTTCCTTGTGAGGCCCTCGTTTTTATACCGTGGCCACAAACGTGCTCCAAAGCTGCCCGACGTCCACGTTTCGTCCGTTGAAAGCCTTGGCAAAACGGTAAATACGCGTCTGACCCTGATCAGAACGGCAAAAACGTTAGGCACCCTATCTGAACGTGAAAGACCTTATTTGAACGTGACAGGCCTGGGGGGAACGTGTTTACATTCGTGTTAGACCGCAGGCCAAACCGTAGTGCGCCTGTGAGCCTCTGGGGGAAGTCCCTCCCCCTCTTCCCACGGCATGTCACGGACACCATGGTAGATCGCAAGAAAACTTAGAATGCCGTAACATACCTTGAATATGGAGGAAAAAATGGCAAAAAATACACGTTGCGCTACGTTTCGAGAAAACGGGGCTACCGTGGCCGCCGGGAACATAGTGTAAACCTAGCATTACCTAGAAGGTTTTCTATATGAGTAGACATAGAAATATCTCCCCCATCCTCTTTACGAGGGGGAGGATGGACACGAATGTGGGCAATTCCATTATTTATTTGACCACACATTCGGACATCATACCATTTTAGGGTAGAGATTCTTCAGTGATATAATTTTCTCTTCTCTTACAATATTACCTAATATCAGATTTTCGGGTGTAAGATTTCCCATTGAATTCATTTTTATATTTTCAGCATAATCCATTCAGTTCTATTCAGGCATTTTAGAGTAGGATCATACAATTGTCTATTTTCAAGGTGCCAGACAAGAATTAGGACACATAATCAGTATGCACCTTTTTGAAAAATTACATCAAGACTCACAACCCCTCAAACTATTGATCTGTATAAAATCTATTTAGCGAATTAGGTCTATATAGTTTCTTAAGTTTGACTCCGAGATGTTGTTAAACAGTGGACTAAGGATATTAATAAGGTATTTAAATAGTTTACACGCTGAACCCACAGAACGAATTATTGGTTTGACGGGGAGAAAAACAGTAGTTTCTTGAGAAAAGCATAGCAGTTTTTTCTCATTCTGATTTTTAAAAGGATTTTAAGTGATTCTTTATTAACGTTTACCTTATTACGCCACTCTTTCTGAAGTTTGTTGAAACCCTTTTGAAATTCTTATAATTGTATGAAAGTCCATCTATATCACAAGGTGCGTTGTGTTGTGGCAAGAATGATAAAAACAACCATTTCAATGTTGTCTTCTTTAGGTCGTTATAGCTCTTTTACATAATTATGTAAAATGTTGAAGACAAAATTATGGCATCTCATAAATAGCAATAGGAGAAAGATTTTCTCTCGGAATCCTCATAAACACCATCTGTGATAGTCACAAGCTGGCTATAGCAATACTGTCATCATTCACATAAACGACACCACACATCTGCAATATCAGTATTCATGTATTCGACCCCTGATATCCATCCATTTTACTGATTATCTAAATCGCGTTTAAAGTCTTCTCTTGAAAACAGCTGTAAATCTCTTCTGTGAACCCAGGCCAAATGAATATCTCTCTCCATCTTTTTATGAAGTTGAATTATTTTGGAGTTCGAAGAAAAAACTTCAATATATGATTACGGGAAAATGGGTATACCCTTTGTGATTCTCTCTCTCTCTCTCTCTCTCTCTCTCTCTCTCTCTCTCTCTCTCTCTCTATGAGGATATTACCTCTATATAGTTATAGAGTATGTAACATCTTTAATTAATTAGACTATAGCACAAGAGGACTATTAATTCAAAGTACCTGACTACTTGAGTTGTTTTAATTATTGACCACCCCTCGAAATTACACCCTTTTCCCCGAAGTTTGAAGAATGACATGATCTTACCAGAGCATTTCTATGGGTGTGGTGTGTGGGTGGATCCCCTGCTTGTGTGTTACTATAATACCTCGTGGGCGGTATTATGGATTTTTGATAAATGAGGGTAAAAACATAACTTGTTGACTATGTTAGGTTAGGTTAGGTTAGGAACTTATAGTTACAAAGGAAGCATATCCATTAATGGATGCTAAGCCCCCAAAAAAGGTTAGGTTTTTGGATTTCCGAAAAAATTAAATCAATTCTCATTCTTCCTTATAAAAAAAAAACTTAGAATAAGTCGCGTTTAAGTATATGCCGCCCTTCCTGAATGGATTAAGGATGTATAACGAGGTACCAGTGTTTATGTATGGTTGTGTGATTATTCAAGATTAGTCCGTTCCCCCCAAGTGAGGATTGCTTCCACGAAAAATGACAAAAGTCACTACCATATTCACACCTGTATTGCTGAATCCCTAGTTGATTTACAAGCCTAGTAGTGCATTTAACCTTACTTCTCAGTTGTGATATTTCCTTAAATCTTGTATTCACTCTCTCAATTTGTAGTTTGAGACTCCTCCCTTCCAAAATACCTACTTCACACCTATCCATTTCCTTTTAACCTCTCTCATCCGTCCTTCAGATACTAAAAAAATTGTGGTCTCATCAATCTGTCATTCTGAATTCGTTCCACAACACTGACACATCTTTTTATTTTTGGTAACTCTTCTACCTTAGTTCATTATCTTGAAATTTTAATTCTTATAATAACTATTTCTACTCATCTCTAAAACTCACATTCATTGTTTAGTTCGCATTCACCGCTTACATTTCCTTAGGGCAAGGTTTAGCCATTAATCCATCCATACATTTCAACTTTTTCTTTTTTTTTTAACAACATCAAGACTATTCACTTCTTTTGTGACAGGATTAATTCTAAAGAATCTGCTAGCAAAATAATGATTTCCATGCTTGATTATTACTAGAACTCATTTGATGGATTTTTCCTTGTTGTTGTCTGCAGAATAATCTTGTATTTTGATTTATAAGTTCTAAAATTCATTGGACAATGTAAAAACTTCATGCATCTATCAGTTAAAAGAAATTTTGTTGTTCTAGTTTGAAGGTTCATTTATTATTTACATTTATTCCATGTTGATTAAAAAGAGCTACAATAAAAAGAGATTCATTTGTTGTTTGTATTCCCAGCATGAATTACGGTATGAAAGCTAAAGGTGGAAGTTGAAAGGCACGCACAAGCACTCATAATTATAAACGGCATGCGAAGCGTCTCTATGATAACCATCAACCCTCGAAGAAGAGGCCTGACGCTGTATGCCTTACTGTGAGGTAAGTACATTATATTGTAGTTCCCCCCCCCCCCCCTCCCCAACAACCCCCCAAAAAGGTTGCAATAACTTCTGTCATGTAAAATTAGCAAGTGAAATAAATTAAAAATATTCATTAATAGATATCGTATAGTAGGTGTGGCTTTTGAACAGAATATTGGACATTTACATATATTTATGTAATTTTATTAAGTATTATAAAGTATACAGGTCGGAAATAATCTTTTTTAAGAGGGCAATTGGAAAGAAGGGTCTCCTTCGTATTATTATTATTATTATTATTATTATTATTATTATTATTATTATTATTATTGATATTATATTTACAAAGTCATGATTCAAAATGTGTCATAACTATCGTATGTAAGCCATGTTAGCTCTCTCGAACCTTAAGAGTCTTTTCCTCTTTAAGATGACGCAAGTAAGTCTCTTGTTTGTTTTTGGAGACCTTCCGTATTTGTCTCTAGTAGAATTATGAAAAGTTTCATTAAAAATGAGGGGCGCATCACATCAGTTGGTTGTAAATTTGTCTTATTGTTATTTCCCGTGGTCTGGGGAATTACTCATTCAGGGGTTAATCTCTATTCATTTCGTCATATTCTCTTTCTTTTCATTTTTCATTTTATTTTTCACAGTCAAATGCCGAGATTACAAAACTTAAAATTTAATCCTTGCGGGAAAGGACGTGATCGCGATAAGGTAGAATAATTATTTTCTCTTTTTAAATTGGAGTAATGCTAGCACGCCATTTGTCCGATAGTGACCTTTTAAGTGTGGTTGTCAAAAGACAGCAAGAGGATTTTAAAGAAAAAGATTCAACGAGATGAAAATAGGTTAACTTTTGGTTATCAATCTTGCAGGGAAATGAATAATGAGACAAAAGTGGAATTGAAAGTCAACACTGCCGATGCAGCTAATATTTTTTTTTTTTTTAATGAACCTTATAGAAATCGACTTCTTTTACGTAAAACTGGTAAATTGTATTGTTTTATAAACAACGTATGGGATTTATAACTTTTCCCCTTTTATATACGTTTAGAAATTCTCTCTCTCTCTCTCTCTCTCTCTCTCTCTCTCTCTCTCTCTCTCTCTCTCTCTCTCTCTCTCTCTCTCTCCCCAGTTTTGGATCGAGCGAGGAGAAACAAATTGGCTCGTTCTTAAAGATTGAGAATACCTTTGCTCTACTAAGCAATGAATTAGGTACCTAATTTAAGATAACTGTTGTAGGTCATAGCTAAGGATTAGGAGAGAGAGAGAGTAATGAGAATAAAAAGTAGACGCGAGTGTGTGTATTTGTGTCACCAATTTATACTGTCAAAATGGGAGGGCCTAGATCCTCATTCCACGGGGTTGTGGGGGGTGGACCATTCAAAATATATTTCTCTCTCTCTCTCTCTCTCTCTCTCTCTCTCTCTCTCTCTCTCTCTCTCTCTCTCTCTCTCTCTCTCTCTCTCTCTTAGTTTAAAACCTCAATATGAAAACATCCAAGGTGCCTACAGTAGAGAATGAATCGTTAATATAAGTAAATCGAATAAATGCAAGAGAGCTATATAGAGCTGAATGCAATCAGACATTGACGATATTCTAAGTATTTGCAAGCTTATGCATATGAGTACTTTTTCTCAATAAAAAAGACATGTCATCGATGAAGAGCTTTAAAACATTAGAGGTTGATTTCAAATGTCCTTTATACTGGAAATAGTTTTCTTTGACGAAAATTGCGTGGATTTTTTTTTCCAGGGGAAAAATAAGTCATAGCTGCGATTTGAATTCATGCTTGAAGCCAGTGGTGGGAACTGTAATGGGAATGTCAGTCACTCGATAATGTTTGTAAGTGAAATGTGCCGTGGGTGTGAAACCATCTCAAGAACCAGGTCTTGGATTCCAAATGTGGGCTGCTTTTTTCAGATAGAATTTTCTGACAAGTTATGTGGCTTATCCGCCACCCTAATTAGATTTTGGAGGGTTGTATTTTTACCTCTGGGTTTGTGGTAGCATGCACTTTACGCTTTTTATCTCCGCCAACGAAGTTGGAAGGAGGTTATGTTTTTGCCCCTACTAGTCCGTTTGTTTGTGAACAACTTCTTGGCCACAATTTTACTCATACAGTAGTGAAACCCAGGAATTAATTGTTATGTTGAGACGTGGAAGTAATTCAATTTTGAAAATCTTAGGTCAAAGGTCAAGGTCAATATCGAGCAAAAGGTCGAGAAATAAGCTGCCGTGGTAGAGGTCTGCACTCTCAGAGTGCTTTTCTAGTACGTATTCGTATGTGTTTCTTAGAAATGGTATATAAGTTGATATGTTGGTGTCTGTTCTAAGCAACATTAATACTAGAGCAATGAGGGAAATTAAAATCTTATGATTCCTTTTGAGGACTTTCCAATTTTTTTATTCGAATTTTCATTTTCATCTGTTGTCAAGAACCACTTTGACATTACTCCCTCAGATATCTTTTTGATATGGAGGACTCTCCTTGCTACGCCCCTGGGAAGATTAAGTAGTAGATGATCGTCTTCCAGTGTTTTTAACCATTGGATTACTTGTTAAATTCTCTAATGTCAAGTGAAGCCGAGAATGCTCTGAAAACCGCTACGTTTTATTTGTTATTCTGAGTTTCACGGTTCTTTAGTGATGCTATCAGGAATCTAAAAACATAGTACAGAAAGTCTGCAAATTTATTTTTGCTGATTCGTAGCATACTACACTTAAATATGCAATGGAAGTTTATGCATTTTATAAAGGGTATTTTGTAACGAACTCGTCAAAAAAAATTTAATGATATTTATAGTGGAAATAGTTGTCTTGAAAGAAAGATTTGGAGGGTTTGCAAGGCTTTGCAAATTTCTTAGAAGAATATGGGTGACAGTAGAGACCTCAGTATTACGCCATGTTCATAGGAATCTGTTCTGTGTCATCTGAGTGTAGATTATACGTTTAAGGTTTTTAGTGATTGGGAATCCTAGCTATTTTGCCATGGTGTAGTGTAGTCTTCATGAGTTTGGTAGTCGCCTTTTATTCGTATAATATTTGAAAGCTGAATTTTTCAAATTCTTCGGAATTTGTAAGTTCGTGAAAGGAATTATCTTTTTTTCATAAGATATAGTTGTTTATTTTCCATTTTACATAGTCTCCACTTCAAGTGCTGAAATTAATTTAAATTGGATTTATGACATTTTCATGAAATTAATCCGTCCATGAAATCGATGATGCTTTATTGTACAAAAAGAAAGGTTGATATAGGAATACACTTTGATGGAAATTGTAAAGTTAGAATATGTTATCTTAGACAAATTAATATAATTGTTCAGTTATTTCACTATCAATACACGTAGATCAGACAATATTGCAACGCACACTTTTTCTATCGTATTTCTCTTCCCCTTGTTTTGTTAAAGTTTTAATGGTTTATAAAGGAGATATTTATTTTAATGTTACTGTTCTTGAAATATTTTATTTGTCCTTGTTTCCTTTCCTCACTGGGCTATTTTCCCTGTTGAAGGCCCTTGGGCTTATAGCATCCTGATATTCCAAATAGGGTTATAGCTTAGTAAGTAATAATAATAATGATGATGATGACGATAATAATAATAATAATAATAATAATGATGATGATGATGATGATGATGATGATGATGATGATGATGATGATGATGATGATGATGATGATGATGATGATGATGATGATGATGATGAACCCCATATCCTGATGAAGCCCGATTGGAGACGTTATTATTAATGATAAAATAAGTTAGAATTCCTCGTCCATGCAAATCAGAGATTCACTTCGACTGTGATCGTACTGTGATCCTGGGAGTAATAAATGGAACTGCTCTCCATGGAGAAGATAGTATCTTACGTCCGTGATTTAAAGAGAACAGAATTGCATTTTATGAGGGAAAGAATAGAGGCAACGGTGCAGAGGGATTAATACTCTTAATCCGGGGACGAATACTCCCTAACCAATGTGCCGTAAGGTCATTCAGAATCCATTTGGAAAATCGAAGGTCGAGAATCGTATCTCAATATTGGAGAATTGAAAGGCAGGAGATTAGAGAAATATGCGGGAAAAGGTAGATGGGAAATGAACACGTTGACTTAGTTCTGAAACAGTTCAGAGGTGTGTCTTTAAGGTTCTTCTGTGAATATATGTTATTAACTGGATATATAGAAATGATATATTTGATAATGAAAGTCAATATTACTTTAATAGATATATTTTAATTCCTGGTAGGGAATTTTGAACAACAATTCGCTATAAATGTAATGGGAAGAATACACTTCCACCCCGAAGCGCGAACGCGAACGCGCGCATGCACACACACATATATATATATAGATATATATATATATATATACAGTATATATATATATGTGTGTATTTATATTTGTGTATATGTATAAAAATATAAATTTTATATATATATATATATATATATATATATATATATATATATATATATATATATATATATATATATATATGTGTGTGTGTATATGTATGTATATATATATATATATATATATATATATATATATATATATATATATATATATATACATATATATATATATATATATATATATATATATATATATATATATATACATATATATATATATATATATATATATATATATATATATATATATATATGTATATATATATATATATATGTGTGTGTGTGTGTGTGTGTGTGTGTGTGTGTGCATGTATGGTTAAGATACTGTAGTACATGTAAAATATTAAATCTCTGGGTGTTTGAATGTAATGTGGTTAGCTTTAAAGGTGAAAAAATAAAACTATGATAGATATAAGAGAACACTCCACACTTATATGAATCTGAAGAATTGCACAACTCATGCAAAAATTTATTTATTGAAATTTATTTACGATTTGAGGAACCTTCTGAGGGGACTAGTTAATTCGGATAAAAGAGAAAGAAAGCTGAAAGTACTGGCCCTTAGCAATACAAAAGTTGAACGGTAGTGTGCAGTTATGGGAAGTACAAAGAGGGATTGTATCTCGGGTGCTCCAAAAATGTAGAGCGGGATATTGAATGTGTAAAAATTGTGGGTTGAAGGAGAAAAAGCTGCGAGCTGTAATAAATATGGTATGGGACCGAAAAATGAATAAGTAAAAAAACATTTATAACTTTCATTTCATCCTGGCTTTGTTAGTCGAATATGAAAGTACAGTTGTGTTAGGAGTTATAAATGTGAAGGTAGACAACGGGAATGGATAGAATTTCTTGTGGGTATCTAGTTCCTGATATATATGGGAATAGACAAAATGGATAAACTATCGTCAATTTTAATACCCACAATTTTTCAAACCAGTATCTATTTCTTAACGTGACATTATAGTGAAAAGTTCACTGATTCTTTGAATGAGGTTAAACTTTATCAACACTTATTCATGGACTACACATATTTTATTCAACTTAGTATAATTAAAAAAAAAAATAACTTCTGTATTTTAAATAATTGATTTATATACACTTTAAAATTATAGGTTTTTTAATTTCTCTAGTTAGTTTCAGTAGTTAATTTAATTTTTAGAACTCATTTTTAACATTAACAAGGAAAGGGAAAATCTCGCATTCAGAGCAAACAAAATTCTATGTGATTTGCCCATTATTTATTTATTATTTATTGTTTTATTTATTTACCTATTATTTAATACAGGAAAAAATCAATAAAACGTATTGAAAAGAAATGTTAAAAGTTTTTAAATCGAAAATGAAAGTAGATAATGAACAAAGCGCATTAAAGATGATGTTGGTAACCTATGTTGGAATGTGAATGGTATGGTGTAAGGGTGGACCTGAGACAGGGATGGGTTTTATCTCAGTAGATGATTAATCCCTTTATATATGGAGTAAATGCGGGAAGGCAGAGGAAGGATATTGGTGGATGAATGTGAGATAAAAGAAATTATGAATGGGATTTTGAATACTTAATGTTAGTATATGATTCAGTACTAATTGCAATTAG
>NC_090764.1:23415851-23463351 GCF_036898095.1 Palaemon carinicauda
CTGTTACCAATAATAAATAAAATTCTCAATTGTAGCTAAATTATTACAGAGAATGGGATACCTTCTAGGTAGCAATCAGCTGTAGCACTCTTTGCCAGTGAATCTGCCTTCTCATTTCCAGACACACCTACGTGCCAGAACCAGGCAAAATCTAACTGTTGTACCTTTCACACCAATAATTAAAAGCCACTCTAAAATCTTTAAAACTATAAGATTATTGGAATTAAAAACTTTGAAAGCTTATAGGACATTTTTTGCATCACTAAAAATGGTAAAATCGCCCTCGTCTCATAACGCTCTTTTCTCAATAGCGGTTAGTATGCCACATAGTTCGGCAGTAAATATAGAGGATGCTAGAGGAAGTGCACCTCTAACATTAAAAGCACTACTATATACTCCAAATCCAATGCCAGCATCAGATTTGGAGCCATCAGTATATACAAAAGTCGTTTCAGTGTTCTTCAACATGTTTCATAAAGAGCACCCTGGCTTCATAGTCAGTCATGTTCTTTGTTATACCAATAAAGTATTTATAAAAAGATATATCTGGTAATTTCCATGGAGGGGTTGATGATATCCTACATGGGAGCACTTTATTTCTAGCTAACTGTCCACTAATGTTTTTACCCAGAAGCCATAAGGTTGTGGAGATTTGGGGGGGGGGGGGCCAAAAATATCTAGAATGTGAGGTAAATCAGTTTTTGTTTGCGGATGATATGTACTGGTTGCAGACACAGAAGAGAAGCTTGGACGATTAGTGACAGAATTTGGAAGTGTGTGTGAGAGAAGGAAGTTGAGAGTTAATATGGGTAAGAATAAGGTTATGAGATGTACGAGAAGGGAAGGTGGTGCAAGGTTGAAAGTCATGTTGAATGAAGAGTTACTTGAGGAGGTGGATCAGCTTAAGTACTTGGGGTCTGTTGTTGCAGCAAATGGTGAAGTGGAAGCAGATCTACGTCAGAGAGTGAATGAAGGTTGCAAAGTGTTGGGGGCAGTTAAGGGAGTAGTAAAAAATAGAGGGTTGGGCATGAATGTAAAGAGAGTTCTATATGAGAAAGTGATTGTACCAACTGTGATGTATGGATCGGAGTTGTGGGAAATGAAAGTGATGGAGAGACAGAAATTGAATGTGTTTGAGATGAAGTGTCTAAGGAGTATGGCTGGTGTATCTCGAGTAGATAGGGTTAGGAACGAAGTGGTGAGGGTGAGAACGGGTGTAAGAAATGAGTTAGCAGCTAGAGTGGATATGAATGTGTTGAGGTGGTTTGGCTATGTTGATTGAATGGAAAATGGCTGTCTGCTAAAGAAGGTGATGAATGCAAGAGTTGATGGGTGAAGTACGAGAGGAAGGCCAAGGTTTGGGTGGATGGATGGAGTGAAGGAAGCTCTGGGTGATAGGAGGATAGATGTGAGCGAGGCAAGAGAGCGTGCTAGAAATAGGAACGAATGGCGAGCGATTGTGACGCAGTTCCGGTAGGCCCTGCTGATGCCTTAGATGACCGCGGAGGTAGCAGCAGTAGGGGATTCAGCATTATGAAGCTTCATCTGTGGTGGATAATGTGGGAGGGTGGGCTGTGACACCCTAGCAGTACCAGCTGAACTCGGTCGAGTCCCTTGTTAGGCTGGGAGGAACGTAGAGAGTAGAGGTCCCCTTTTTGTTTTTGTTTCTTTGTTGATGTCGGCTACCCCCCAAAATTGGGGGAAGTGCCTTGGTATATGTATGTATGGATTATATGCTAAGGAGTGAGGGTGGTAATTTGAAAGGCCTCAGGCCATTGTTCTGTTATGGATTGTATTCTACGGGGTTAGAGAATTTCACAAACATTCAGCCAGAAATCTTTGTTAAAGTCTGATAATGATTCTTTAAAAAGCTTTTTATTATTTAGAACCCAAACCATATATTTTGTTCCTTTACAATGCTTGGTATACTGTATATAAAAATGTATGCTCCAAATGGACTATTAGTTATTTCCTTCATCACAATGTTTCTACCAGGTTCTGTTTAATCATGCATTTAAGCTTTGTAAAAGTATCTTGGATCATTAGTTACTCAGCAAGCTGTTTTTAAAGTTAATAATAAAATATCTCATCTAAACAATGTACAGTATTTTCTTTAAGTTTGATTCCAACTATAACAATAGTCAAAGGATCCATATTTAAACAAAAAATATATTTAATACACTTTATTTTTCCTAACTAATCAAACCAGAGTCCTTCAATCAAAGATGACAAATTCGTAGGTAATTTGTATTTTTCCTAACTATACAAACCTTAGCTATTTAATATGGGTAACTACTTTCGGCGTAGCTGAAATGACGAGCCATTAGAATTTTAACAAGGGTTTACTACCCCATCACTAGTTAGCGGGGGTAGAGAGGGTAGCTTGCTAATACCCCCTCCCCCCCCCCCTCACACACACCTGTGCTGAGCTCACTTTGCTTAGAGGTGAAACTTCACGGGGGATAGGGCTGGCGGGCAAGTTTGATTAAATAGCTAAGGTTTGTATAGTTAGGAAAAATACAAATTACCTACGAATTTGTCATTTGTTCCGTAACTGAAATACAAACGACGCTATTTAATATGGGGGACTCAACCCTTAGGAAGGGTGGTAAGTCCCGGCCAGCACTGGCTTTTGGCTTTGCCCGGGGACTCGGTAACTGAGTGTGTCAGCACTCAACAATAAGGAGTCCCTGCACCTCGCTCGCAAGGGCTGCGGCCTACATAAGCTGTGTGAAGGTTTGAAGAGTGACTCTTCCTAAGAAGTTGACCTGAAGTCCTTTAGATGGAAACTTTAGGCTAGGACTCTCCCAATACCACCTCGTCAGGGTATGGGGATGTGACAGTATTAGCTTAATACTAGGAACACAAAGAGACATGGTTTACCTGCTGTGGTTCGAGGTCAGCTGTGCAGAGAACCCAGGATGCTGCTTTCCCCAAGAGAAGGGAGGATGAAGAAAAGAATAAAGGCCAGACAAACCTTTTCATTCATGCAGACTAAAACCAGGTAACAATACCCTCAACCTTCTGCTACTTGTCCATTAAGGAGCCTGAGGTTTAAACCAGCTGTTGTGCAGCCACCACAGGGCCGATAGAGAACGTATCGAGCCTCCTGTGGGTCGTCTTGCAGGTAGTGGGCTGTGAAGGTCGTCTGACGCTTCCACACCCCTGCTTGTAGAACCTGCGTCACTGAGAAGTTCTTTTTGAAGGCCAGGGACGTAGCTACGCCCGACATGTGCTCTAGGGCGACGTAACGGAGGAGGGTCAGGATTCAGGGACAGATGGATTACCCTACGAATCCATGCAGAGATAGTATTCTTGGTAACCCTCCTCTTTGTCCTCCCAGTGCTCACAAACAATGCCTGCACTTGGGGACGAACTGCAGCCGTTCTTTTGAGATATAGCCTCAGACTCCTTACTGGGCACAGTAGGAGATGGTCTGGGTCATCTGTTACAGAACAAACGCTCGAAATCTGGAAAAAGTCGAACCGAGGGTCCAGCACTCCCAGATTCTGAGTCTTGGCAATAAACTCAGGGACGAATCTGAACGTTATCTCCCCCCATCCCCTTGAATGGGTGATGTCATACGAGAGACCATGAAGTTCGCCGACTCGCTTGGCCGAGGCCAAAGCTAGTAGGAACACCGTCTTCCAAGTCAGGTGGCGATCTGAAGCCTGGCGTAATGGGTCGTAGGGAGGTCTCTTAAGAAACATGAGAACTTGAACCACGTTCCATGGTGGAGGTCTCACTTCCGACTGAGGGCAGGTAAGTTCATAACTTCGTATGAGTAGGGAAAGTTCCAGCGAAGAAGAAATGTCCACTCCTTTGAGCCTGAAGGCTAGACTTAAGGCCGAGCGATAGCCTTTCACTGCCGAGACTGAAAGGCGCATTTCTTCTCGCAAATACACGAAGAACTCCGCTATTGCTGGAATAGTAGCATCGAGTAGAGATACCCCTTCCACAACACCAACCACAGAAAACTCTCCACTTTGCCAGGTAGACCCCTGCGGATGACCTTCGCAGGTGTCCAGACATCCTGTTCGCAACCTTTTGCGAAAATGTCTCTCTGCGATGAGATGCTGGATAGTCTCCAGACGTGAAGTCGAAGCAAAGCTACGGCTTCGTGAAAGATGTTGCCGTGTGGTTGTTCGAGTAGCTCGTGTCGTGGAGGGAGTTCTCTCGGAAGTTCCGTTAGGAGTTGCAGAAGGTCTGGAAACCATTCCGCGTGATGCCATAGCGGAGCTATAAGGGTCATCGAGAGATTGACCAATATTCTGGTCTTGTTGAGTACCCTCCTCATCAGACAGAACGGGGGAAAGGCGTATACAGTGATACCTCTACATACGATCTTAATTCGTTGCAGAAACTACTTCGTATGTTAAAACGATCGTACGTTGGAGCAAATATTCCCATAAGAATACATGGTAATTGATTTAATTTGTTCCTCAGCCTAAAACCCATAATAAATCCTTAATAAATGGCTACACATAATTACACGTGACATTACAATAACTGTATAATAAAGGGATTTTGACGAAGGAAAAATCTATTTCTGGGGAGAGACCTGTGACGCCCGGCGAAAAAGTCCTTCTTTGTACTTTTTCTGATATAAATCTTCCAAATATACCAGAGAAAATTAAAAGCATGGAATGCAGAGGTTACAACCCTCGCGCGAGCACCTTGTTGGTGTCGTATATCTAACAAGGGCGTTCGTAAAACACTATTCACAGGATGTCTTCCATTTAGATAATCCCTTCATCAAAGGGGGAGGGCCGTGACAGGCCCTAGAGAATACAGTTGGGTTACCCCACCGACACCTACCACTCGCGCTCACCAGGTCATCCTTCTGCAAGAACATATGGCTTGGCAAGGAAAGGGTGGGTCCGTACAAAAATAATCGGGAAGGGTTTCGCCGGGCGTCACAGGTCTCTCCCCAGAAATAGATTTTTCCTTCGTCAAAATCCCTTTTCTGGGTCGACCTGTGACGGCCGGCGAAAAAGTACCAGAGAATGCCTTCCAAGCCCAAAAATTAATAACATAATGAGGAGAATACAATCACCATGTACGACAATACTATGATATAATAAAGTAATCGTCCAATTACCAACCAGCCAAATGACATAGGGAACGTAAGGTTAAATAATAACGACGACAAGGAACCAACTGAGTGTCGAATCGCAAAAGGCATCAAACCTTACATGTCTAAGTATATCTAAACATTAAAGGAACGGTAACTACAATAACAGTTAAACCATAGGAATTAAACATGGCAAATATCATAGGGCTAACGAACTACCAAGGAGAGCGGCGACGTGGTGTGAGTGGCGGGTAGGAGGGAGAAGAGAAGAGATGGAAGAAAGGAAGAAGAGGAGATTAATGGGGAGAGATAAGGCTCCCCTCTGCCATCGTCGGGTATTTAAGGGCCTGTAAGATCTTTAGATATTGGCGTTTGACAACCATAGGGGATTTCCAACCCGTATATTTTTTAAAATCATCAAAGTCCCTGTTCTGGAAGTCATTGTTGGAGGCATCTACTGTCCGTATATCATGAGCCTGGGGAAATGATTCCGGATTAGTATGTTTAATGAAGTAGAGGATTTGTTGCCTGATACCGTGAATGGAAATAGTACCTCCTTGTTCCCTGATAACCAAGGGGCCAGACGAGCGGGTGGCAGTTCTAGCTAAAAAGGGGCTTGAGAGTGTGACTGTACACGGAGAAAAATCCTGGGGATGAAGAATAATCTTCCGAGGGGAGCACCTATTTTGCGGATCCTCATTTTTTAGCTAGGGAAGCTTTGTCTGGAAAAGGAGTACTTCGGCTGAAGGGAGGAAATCTATGTTTTCCGGGTTTCGTGAGAGAGCTGCTAGTTCTGATGTTCCATCACCTGAGGCCATAGCCGTTAGAAATAAAGTCTTCCTAAGAAGAGTGATATAAGAGCAGGATTCATTGTCCGTGTCCATCGCAAGTTTGAGAACACCGTTCAGAGACCAAGAGTCCTTTTGTGGCCGAACCGAAGGTCGAAGCCTAGCACATGTTTTTGGGGTTGATGAGAAATAGGAATCAGCTAGGTTAATGTTGAACCCAACAAGGAAGATCTTCTTCAAAGCTGACTTGATGGTGGTTAAAGTGCTAACTGTTAGGCCTTTGTCAAATAGGAACCTCAAGAAAGAGATGGCTAAATGCGGGGACATACGAGTATGGTCTGCACTCTTAGGGGACCTACTAGTTGTTAACGGCCGAATCATATTGGCGAATTGTCGAGTCCCTTTTGTCCCATTCGATGAAGAGATCGTTTCCGGTTCAATGTTCGCATCTCTACGAGCTGCCAACTTCCTGTAGTCCACAAAGTTAGAGTTTTGGCTATCCTTGAGTAATCTGACACAGTGAGTTTGGATACTCGGGTCAGTTTGAGGAACGGGATCCGGATGGGACTGAGTTTCAACTCGAGGAGGAGAGGAAACCAACTGTTCTTGGCCAGTGAGGTGGTACTAAAGCCACTGCGCCCCGGAAGGAGCGTAGTTTGTGTAAAAGTTTTTAGAAGATTCCCTGGGGGAGATAGGGAAATCTTCTTCTAATGGTTCCAATCCCGGGGTAATGCGTCCATGGCATAAGCCCGAGGGTCCAGGGTTGGGGTCACATAACAAGGAAGTTAGTGATTCATCTGAGTTGCGAATAGATCTACCTGGAGGCCTGGAATGAGCCCGAGTATCCACCGGAATGAAATTATGTCTAGAGACCATTCTGACTCAGGTGGATCCGTCCTGGATAGTGAGTCCGCTCTCACATTCTGGCCTCCCACTAGGTGAGGTGCTGACAGGAACCAGTTCTCTTCTGTTGCCCAGGCGAAGATAGTGACCAGGATCTGATTCAGGTTGGGTGACTTGGATCCTCCCCTGTTGACGTAGTGTACTGCGTCTGTGCTGTCTGACACTACTCTGATGTGGGTCGACCTCGGAGGAGAGTCTCTCTTCAGGGTCAAGAACACTGCCATGGCTTTGAGAACAATGATATGGGACTGTTTCATGGAGAGTGAACAAGAACCTGAAACATCTGATGTTCGGAGTAATCCCCCCCCCATCCACTTAGAGACGCGGCTGTATGGAATGTCACTTGTGGAGGTGGGAATTGTAGAGGAACCGATTTGGAGAGGTCCTTCGGTTCGGACCATGGGCGTAGTCTCATTTTCAAGACAGAGGGGATCTTCGAGACCATGTCTCTTATAGGTACTGTAGCTCTCTTTCTCCAAACTCGATTGATGTCTTTGAGTTTGGCTTTTATTAGATCTGTTACTGAAGTGAATTGGAAAAGTCCGAGGATACTTTCTAAGGCTCTTCGGACACCTGTTTGTGTTTGAGAAAATTTTTTGATCTTTGAAACTATTCCTCTTACCTTTTGGAAGGGAGAGACAACGTGTGCTTCGAAAGGTCCCACTGAATGGCTAACCATTCTAAGCGGACTGATGGTTGCAGGCGAGATTTTTTGGAGATTGACCCGAAATCACAGGTTGTCGAGAAATTGAAGTAATTCCTTCGTAGCTCTGTTGCCTTCTATGACCGGCCGGGCCCAAATGAGCCAACCGGCCAGATAAGCAATGATCTGTATCTCTTGGTTCCTGAGTTGTTCTAACACTCTCTCTCCCAGTTTCGTGAATATCCTGGGATCAATGTTGAGGCCAAAGGGCATGTCTTGAACACAAAGACTTTCCTGCTTAGGCGGAAACCCAGATAAGAAGAGAAGTTTCGAGCTATAGGCGCAAGATAAGTCGTCGGTAAGATCGACAGAGGTGGTGACGGTCCTACGGGGAAGTAAGGTCCGTACCTGAGAGATAGTCAACATCCGGAACTTGTCGCAGAGAATGTAAGAGTTTAGCTTGACAAGTCCAGGTCCACTCTCAATGCCGACAAGCCTTTCTTCGGAATTGTGAACAGGTGGCTTTGGAACTTCAGTGATCGATCCCGTTTGATTGCTTCTTCTTGAGTAACCCTGTGGTGTACTCTTTCAGGATGGGAGTGGATTTCTGGGAGAAGGTCACTGGTGGAGGAGGAGGACCTTGTGGCCATTTTCACCTCAAACCTTTAGAGATTATGCTATGAGCCCACAGACCGAAGGTCCAATGGTCTCGAAAGTGGTAAAGTCTACCCCCTACCGGGACCACCGCGTTGTGAGGGGGTGAATCTAGGTACTTTCCTTCTCCGAGCCCCCTTTTTCCTAGGTCCGTCTCGATGGCGAGACTGTCTTCTACTCCTGTAGCTTCCTCTCTGGTGTCCACGAGAGGAGCCTGAGGGTTCGGATTTAGGGCTGTATGCAGGTAAAACATCCCAACGGGGTTGGGCTGTGTACCTGGGGAATCAGTGAGGTAGACCACCTGATGAGGGGGATTTGGATGCATAGACGTCGAATCAGAGGAAGGCTGTGATGACGAGTGGGTAACCGACTATCGATTCCTGTCTGATAGAGGCCTCAGACAGAACGTATTTCCCACAACTAACCCAATCAGACCATCAGACGTGTAGGTCGAATTGGAAGGGCAGATCTTGGAATTATCGCACCCCCCAGACTGACAACATCCTGGTCCAGACAGATCGGGCCTGCCCTTTAGGAAATAATACTGTTACCTTCGGTACCTTGTCTAACCTAACCAAGGCAATCTCTTTCAATCGAACGAATCCGTTGAACGGGAATTCTAGTACCTGGGAGTAAAATCTAGGTCCCCCAGAGGGAGGACGTCTATGCCATCCAGATTTATGGTACCATCTATATATGGAACATGTAAGGCAAATCTCTATGCGTTGTTTTTATCGAAGAAGGTTACTTCGATATGCCTGGGGCTGTAGGGGGAAACTTCCGAGTTCCTGAACGGATCCGACTCACTACCATACTTTTGAGCTCCGTCATAGCCCCTTGGTTTTCCCTAGAATGTGTTGCTTTTAGCAGTCACGGTTTATGCAGGGTAACATGAACATCAGGATCCATTAAGGGTCCTAGGTCGGTGACGTAGGTAATTGCAAAGCTGAAGGCTCAAAACTCATCCCCACCTACCTGCCCGTCCATGGGGTCGTCGTCCAACCTTAGAGAGGACACTCTGAGGAGATAGGGACCTCTAGATGGAGCATTTCTTCCCAACCTTGATACCCAAGGGCGGAGAGCCTCTCTTGCAGGCCAGAGAGATTCATCATCATCCTAACGGGAACCATGTAGGCGAACCTTCTGTAACAGAAAGGGGACATAAGTCTGGATGTTCCTTGAACTTTGGTTAGTGATCCTATTCACAGGCTGGGATCAGCTGTATAACTCATAAAAATCAATTTTAAAGAAAAGTCATTTAATGTACTATCTTTTGGGGTATAGTTCGACACTTGTATTCATGAAATGTGACACTGTTGGCGCATCCGCCACAGGTTGGCCACCCCTGACTCAGACGTTCAGAACCGGGTCTAATATTATTTACTGGCTATTAGTATTCTATTGATTCATCTGTTCACTGACCAGAGTTTCAAGGAACAGTAGATAGCCTCTCATGGCATGGTTAGTCTCGACCCGGCCCTTCATTAGAAGGGGCCAACGTTCGGTTCCCAGTACTGAGTGGAAACTTTTTTCTATTTGAACACTATGTTGTATGGATATTTATTCATATTTAGGCATAGTTAGAATTGAATATGCATAAATAAAGGCATAATCAATTTATTTCTATTTGAACACGATGTTGTATGAATATTTATTCATACAGTATTTAGGTATAGTTAGAATTGAATATGCACAAATATAGGCACAATCAATTTATTTCTATTTGAACACTATGTTGTATGGATATTTATTCATATTTAGGCATAGTTAGAATTGAAAATGCATAAATATAGGCATAATCAATTTATTTCTATTTGAACACGATGTTGTATGGATATTTATCCATATTTATACATAGTTAGAATTAAATATATGCATAAATATAGGCATAGTTATGTTCATATATTTTTATTAGGACTTTCAAGAATAACTAATGAATATTACCAACGCAAATTCAAAGTGTCATTAAAGTAAGTACAGTTTACTTTGTATTCATGTTAAATCCTTTCCTTTACAGCAAAACAAGAGATTGGCCACCCGTGGTCTGAGTGATCTCTGTCTGTACCGGAGCTCCGGTAACAATCCCCGGTACAAAGGTCCGTCATAGTGACAACGTGAACACCAGAGGAAAACTAATATTAACCTCAATGCTGATCGCCTGTACGATATCCGGTTAAGCCGGAGATTCGATGAAAAGGATCGTAATAACGATATTGTGATTATTCATGAAAAAGGGTTCATACCCTGATTCTGATCGTCTGATTGATCTCTGTTTGTAACGGAGAACAAGTGAGAAAGGTCCGTCATCGTGAAAACGTGATCCTAAGCGGTACGTTAACATTCTCTAATACTGAATGTTTGTGTTATCTCCAGTGAAGCCGGAGATTCGATGAAAAAGGGGCCGTAATAATGAAACTGTGAAGTCTTCATCGGTATCACATTGTTAACTCCGGTTCTGGCCGTCTGCTTGATCTCTCTTTGTACCGGAGATCCGGTAGCAAAGGCCCGTCACCGTGATATCGTGACCGTTCCCGGTACGATAACATTAACCTCAATGAATGATTGTGTTATCTCCCGTGAAGCCGGCCGTAACGGTGTAATTATGATCAAACATGACAAAGGTTCGTGTGTAAAAGGCTTCAGCCGGAGTCCGAGTGCCGGATTTCACCGTTGCACTCCAAAAATCTGCTCCTGTACGTTAACTAGTTCTCACCCAATGAGTATCCATATAGCGGAGCATAACTCAAGGCGGAGCTAAGCATAACTCAAGGCGGAGCTAAGGGTGTCGGTATAAAACGACCCCAATTAATGACTCATACACTAACGTACCTATTAATAGTGTTAGCTATATTAACAGTAACCACATCAACAAAAACGTTTATAATATTAAACGTACTATCATCAACTCTGATACTAAGAGGAGGCCTGAATAACTCGTCATCGTATAAAAACGGAGAACGGGAAATTCACCTCTCTTACTCGAGCTAACAAAGAAAACGAGAGAAGGGATAACTCATATCTGTAGAACAGGCAACGAGCAGTCTCTGTTTTCGCTCTCAAGGTTACATAATAAAAAACTAACATCACACAATAAAACAAGAAAATTAATAAAATTGATTGCTTTTCTTAGTAATTGTAATAACCAAGAACGAAGAATAACGACAACGTAACAAATAAACAAGGATATAGTCTAAATCGAAGCCTCTGAGGCGAGTACAAACTAACAGACTAAATCGCTAAACTTTAATTCGCTATTCTTTAAATCGCTATTCTTCGTAGGTCCAAATTGGACTTGCAAGCAAATAAATACCATAGTAAAAATTAATGATAACACAAAAAGGCCATAAAACTTAAGTGATATAACCTAGATGACAGAGTACCAGATGGGCAAAAATAAATAGAATATTTACCGAAGCGAACATAACCCAAAATGGCTGCCGATACCTCGGCAGGACAATCGCTTCCAAAACTAAAAACCACCATATTGGAAACAGAACAAATGCCCGGTACTGTCAAAAGCTGCCAAAGCAAACTATGGTACTTAACATTGGTAAGGGTGAAGTAGCAACGTCAGTCATGTTGAATTAACGACAATCACTTCGAAAAACACTGGGCAAAACACTTATCAACTTTGCGGGCAAGTCCAAAACAGAAGGATGACCTGGTGAGCGCGAGTGGTAGGTGTCGGTGGGGTAACCCAACTGTATTCTCTAGGGCCTGTCACGGCCCTCCCCCTTTGATGAAGGGATTATCTAAATGGAAGACAGCCTGTGAATAGTGTTTTACAAACGCCCTTGTTAGATATACGACACCAACAAGGTGCTCGCGCGAGGGTTGTAACCTCTGCATTCCATGCTTTTAATTTTCTCTGGTATATTTGGAAGATTTATATCAGAAAAAGTACAAAGAAGGACTTTTTCGCCGGCCGTCACAGGTCGACCCAGAAAATACATATTACAAACCAAAAAAAAAAGAATAATAATGAAATAATAAATAAAAAACGGGTTGTAATGTAACACTTTACCTTTGCGACAGGCCAGCGCAGGTGTAGGGACTTCTACGCAGGAAGAGACAGAAGATCAGCGAGGAGGTAGGGACGGTGACTTTGTACGATAACGTGTATGATAACTTATACTAACTTACACTACTACATGAACTTTAACTTAATTTAGCTTATTTTTTTTCATTTTTATAATTTTATATTTTTTTTTTACATTTTTTCTTTTCTTATTTTTAATTTTCATCACTTTCACTCGATTCGGTCTTCCTTTTCTTTGCTTCACTTTCTTTCTTTTCATCATGATCACTAGACCGTTTTAAAGATTTTTTAAAGAAACTATCGAGTGAAAGTTGCTTTGTACGGCTTTTGAGGATTTTTCTAAAATGCGTTAAGCAAACATCATCGAACTGCGCAACAACACGGCAAACCTGAAGTTTCTGTGGGTGATGCTTGTCGATGAAATCAACGTGTTGATGATATGCTAACATCTGTTTTATTTCCGCCGTACCTAAGATTTCGCCTACCTCCTCGATCTCCTCCGACTCACTCAACTGCGCTTGGAACTCATCATGCTGCATGGATAGCAGCTCCTTGAGTTCCTCGGTGGTGAGCTCTTCGTGATGCTCATCGACGAGTTCGTGATGTCATCTTCATCCACCTCCAGACCCATGGACTTGTCAAGGGATACAATCTCTTTGACGTCTTCCTCGGTGGCAAGCACAGGTTCATTCTCGGGGCCAAAACCTTTGAAATCTCTGGGAGCAACAGCATCAGGCCAAAGCTTCTTCCAAGCGGAATTCAGGGTCCGACGAGTTACTCCCTCCCAAGCCTGATCAATGATCTTTAAGCAGTACACGATATTGAAGTGGCTCCTCCAAAATTCACGCAAAGTTAAGTTGGTGCTTTGCGTGACATTAAACCACTGCTTAAATAAGTGCTTGGTGTACAGCTTCTTAAAATTAGAGATGACTTGCTGGTCCATGGGCTGGAGGATAGGGGTGGTATTCGGTGGAAGATACAACACCTTGATGAATTTGTATTCGTTGATATCATCATCTTCGAGTCCGGGGGGGGGAAGCGGGTGCATTGTCCAGACAAAGCAAGCACTTCAAAGTGAAATTCCTCTCCTGAAGATACTTCTTGACAGCAGGGCCGAAAACTATGTTTACCCATTCCACAAAGATATGCCTAGTAACCCAAGCATTAGAATTAGAACGCCATAGAACATGTAGCAGGTCTTTATTAATTCTATGTACTTTAAATGCCCTAGGGTTTTCGGAATGGTAAACTAACAAAGGCTTAATTTTGCAGTCCCCGCTGGCGTTGGCACAAAGCGCAAGAGTCAACCGATCCTTCATTGGCTTATGTACAGGCATTTTCTTCTCTTCAGCGGTAATGTACGCTCGACTAGGCATGTTTTTTCAAAACAGACCGGTTTCATCACACTTGAAAACCTGCTGCTCTACGTAACCTTCCTCCGCCACAATGCTTTCAAACTTTTTAACAAAGTCTTTAGCAGCCTTAGTGTCCGAACTCGAAGCTTCTCCATGATGAACAACTGAATATATCCCGGTCCGTTTCCTAAATTTCTCGAACCAACCTCGAGACGCCTTGAATTCCTCCGTTGTAGGATCGGCTGAACTCTCCCCCGCCTCACCCCGAGAGCGCACCGCCTTCAAGTCACTGTAGATAGGGCTGGCCTTCTCACAAATGATTGTTTCCGTGATCGTATCGCCAACAATCTCCTTGTCTTTGATCCATATTAACAAATGTCGTTCCATCTCTTCAAGGGTAGGGCTACGACGTTTAGAAATAATCGTGATCCCCTTTGAAGGTTTCACTGATTTAATGGCCGACTTCTGTTTTATGATCGACGAGATCGTAGACATATTCCGGCCATATTGTTTAGCCAGATCGCTAACACGTACACCTCGCTCATGCTTTTTTTTAATGATTTTCTGCTTTAATTCTAATGGAAGCATAGACTTCCTCTTTTTCTCACCACTGCTACTATTTCCTGAACTGAAACTAATCTTTTTAGGACCCATGATTATGGAACACAGAAAACAACACGTGAAAAGGCAAGATAAAAAACTGTTAAAACTGAGCGAATAGAGGACAACCACACGATACGCACGCGATGAGAGGACTGATCAAGGTGACGCTCAATTGGCGTCCCTCCGATGTGCTGCCGTCTAGCGGCGTCAACAACAAATTACGCTGCACGCTTTCGAGACAATTCCACGGGTAAGCGTATTGTTTACGTTGTATGTTGGAGCAACTCTTCGTATGTTGAGACAGAAATTTGGTCGAATTTTACTTCGTATGTTGGAAAATTCGTATGTTGGGGCAATCGTATGTAGAGGTTCCACTGTACGTCGATGTTGTCCCACCGATGTTGGAAGGCATCTTGCCAGAGTGCCTTGGGATCCGGGTCTGGGGAGCAGTACAGCGGTAGCTTGAAGTTCAGCGCTGTAGCGAACAGATCCACAGTCAGGGAACCCCACAAAGTCAGGACTTGTTGGCTACTAGATGATCCAAAGACCACTCGGTACTCACTATCTGAGACGCTCTGCTCAGACTGTCGGCGAGCACATTCCTCTTGCCTGGAATGAAGCGAGCCGATAGTGGAAGAGTGTGGACTTCGGTCCATCTCAGTATCTCTACTGCGAGATGGGATAGCTGCTCTGAAAAGGTATCTCCCTGCTTGGTGATGTAAGCCACTACTGTGGTGTTGTCGTTCATCACCACCACAGAGTGACCCGCCAGGTATTGCTGGAACTGTTGAAGGTGTAGGAATACGGCCTTCATTTCTAGCAGATTTATATGGAGGCACTTTTCTGATTCTGACCACAGGCCTGAGGTCCTGTGGTGCAGAACGTGGGCCCCCACCCTTTCTTTGAGGCGTCCGAAAACAGCATCAAATCCGGGGGGATTGAATTGAATATGGGATTTAGGCATTAAGCCAAGCACTGGGGCATCAAAGGCCATTCAGCGCTATATAACGAGAATCATTCAATCATATCTGTACACTCACACCATTTAGTATCATTTTAACCTTTAATACAAATCGTAACACTTTCATACAATAAAATCTAGATGTGAAATAAATAGGGATTAAAAGGGTAAAATAAATAAATAAATTAATAAAATCAATTATAGCTCGTAATATAACCCAATACTTTGTATAAATTTTCTCAAGTTCAGGGTATTACAGTTTTCCCCCAGTATATCTCTTAACGGTTTGTCCTGGAGTAAATGTGTCCTCCTCTGGAGATTAAAAACAGGACAATCGACTAAAATATGTTTAACATCCATTGTCACTTGACAGGTATTACAAAGAGGGGCCTGTCTACCTTCCCCACTCTTCATTAAATAATTGTGCGTTGCATCGTTGCATGTGTATGGCCAATACGCAGCCTAGTTAAAATAATGGTATCCCTTCTACTTGTAGAATTACAACATGACCATTTGTCCACCAATGGGTGGATTTGTTTCAATTTTGTATTGGTGGTCAGTTCAGACCATCGAGCTTGCCACTTATTTTTACAGTAAAGATGAATCTCTCTTTTAAGATCTTTGTAAGGAATACTCAAGGGGGATGGATTACTTAGCCCTGAAGGTTCCTTTGCTGCCTTATCAACTTGTTCATTCCCATCCACCCCAACATGGGCAGGGACCCAACAGAAGTGAACACTGATACTCTTCCTAGATTGCAGAAGTACTAACCAGTCCTGCACCTCTTGTACTAGATGATGGCCTGGCATAATTTGTTTTAATGAGAGTAAAACACTATTGGAATCCGTAAAAATTGTATAAAAACTATTTTGGTTGCCATTTTTAAAAATATGTTGGACTGCGAGAATTATTGCGTACAGCTCAGCAGTAAAAATTGAACAAGAGTATGGGAGTGTCCTTCTAATAACAATATCCCCCACCACAGCTGCACTTCCAACTCCTGCAGCCGATTTGGAGCCATCTGTAAAAACATGTTTCCCATGATGTTGAGCAGCATGATTTAAAAACTCACTTTTCATTACCCTACTAGGTAAGGTATTTTTCCCTCCTACCGTAAAACATACTTTAACAGGTGGATTACACCAAGGAGGAGACTTGGGATATCCTACCTCTGCTATCTGTGCTGTTAACAAGCCTACTTCTCTAGCATCATTTTTCAGCTGTACTTCCAAAGGCTTAGGCACTCTAGATCTGTAAGGAGCCCGATCTAAAGGCGCCCTAACATATTTACAGTTAGGATTGTTTCTCACAGCAAGGGACCTAGCTAAAAACCTCAAACTCAACTCCTCTCTGCGAATGGAAAGGGGAGGTATGCCAGAATCAACATAGAGAGACTGTCAATGGGAGATGTTCTGTAAGCACCTGTGCAGATGCGAAGCCCAGCATTGTGAACAATATCAAGTTTTCCAAGTAAAGTCTTTGTAGCTGACCCATATATTTGGCATGCATAGTCTAACTTGCTCAGACACAAAGATGTATAAATTCTAAGCAAAGTTGTTCTATCAGCACCCCAATCAAAATGCGATATCACTTTCAGAATGTTCAGTGACTTCTTAACCCTGATAGATAGGTCATTTATATGGGGACCAAATGTCATTTTCTTGTCGAAAATGACTCCAAGAAACTTGACACTATCCTCACATGGCAAAATACAATCATTCAAGAAAAGGGTGGGGATCTCTTCCCTTTTACGAGTACGAGTAAAGCGAATGGCTTTGGTCTTCTGAGGAGAAAACATGAATCCGCGAGAATTTGCCCATGCGGAAGCAGCATTTATTGCAATTTGAAGATTTTGGCATGCTTGTAGTGCAGATGATCCACTACAATAAATTGCAAAGTCATCGACAAATAGTGATCCTTGTATGCCAGGAGGTATGTGACTAATGAGACTATTAATAGCAACAGCAAACAAGGTCACACTCAATACGCTGCCTTGGGGGACACCTTCTTGCATGTAGGATGAAGATAGTTCTGACCCTACTCTCACTTTAATGGAGCGGTTTGATAAAAATTCTTCAATAAAAGAGAACATATGTCCTCCTATACCCCACGAGGCCAATTACCACCCCTCCAGGTGGTGTCATATGCCTTTTCAAGGTCAAAAATGACACCCACCACCTGGTTTTGGTTAGAAAAAGCATTTGAAATTTCCCTTGATAACATCAGCAAAGGGTCTAGAGTACTTCGGTTCTTCCTAAAACCAAACTGTCTGTTAGATAAAAGATTTTTTGATTCTAGATACCACACAAGTCTGTTGTTGATCATTCTCTCAAATAGTTTGCATATGCAACTGGTCAAGGATATGGGCCTATAACTAGATGGCAGTTCTGGGTCTTTACCAGACTTGTGGCCTGGAATTACAATTGAAGTATGCCAGGAATCAGGAGATGTATGGGAAGCCCATAGACCATTAAAGGTTTCTAATAAAAATTCCTTGGTATCCACTGGAAGATGTGATATCATTTCATACCGGATGCCATCCTCACCTGGGGCAGTTAAAGAAGAGCTGGAGATAGCATTTTGCATCTCCTCCATACTAAAAGGCAGGTTAAAAGCTTCAGTATTTGAAGAAGCAGGAGGAACAACAGATGTTGATGCTCTAATTTGTTGAAATGCTGGGGAATAGTTGTCAGCACTTGATACAGGAGCAAAGTGCTTAGCAAGAACCTCTGCTACATCTTTGGGGTCAGATATATATCTATTATTTTCCCTTAATATTGGTAGAGGCTTAGGGACGAATTTACCTTGAAGTTTTCTAATCTTGTCCCATATTTCCTTTGAAGGAGTTTTGGTATTAATATTAGATATATATTTCTTCCAAGATGCTCTCTTTGCTTTTTTAAAAATTCTTTTTTGTTTGGCACAGGCTCTGAGATATGCTATTCTATCTGCTAAATAGTTTGTCCTCAAGTATCTTCTGAAGCAAGTTCGGGTCACTTTTCTTGCGTTGGCACATTCTTTACTCCACCAAGGAACTACAGAGCGATGAGGTAAACCGCATGTTTTAGGTATAAACTTGCTAGCATTATCATCAATAATATTTTCAAGATGTTGATAGGCATGCACTGGAGATGTAAATTCATCATATTCTTTATCAGTGTGTGAACAGTTTTCATAAGCTGCCCAGTCTGCCTCATCTATCTTCCATTTTGGTGGACACTGAGAAGGAAGATTATGGACATAATTTAACATTATTGGCCAATGGTCACTGCCATGTAGGTGTTCATTTACTGACCAAAGGTAGTCCAATCGAATGGATGAGGAACAGATTGACAAATCAATGGCTGATGTAGAGTTGTGGAATACATCATACCTAGTTGGAGAACCATCATTCATTAGTATTACATTATTGTTGTCGATTAATTCTTCAACAAGATTACCCCATCTATCGCACACATTTCCACCCCATAAAGTATGCTTTGCATTAAAATCACCCATTAAAATAAAAGGGGCAGGAAGCTGATTGATCAAGTCTTGGAGGTCAGAAAGTCTAAGCCTTCTTGGATTACCAGCATGATCTAAGAGGAAAAGTTCTAAGGATGGTTCAATATATAGCGAGCATAAAGTAATTTTTTTCCCGATATGAGTTCTAACTGCACATGCCTGTAGTGGTGTATTGAGTGGGATTGTTTCAAATTTTACAGATTTGTGAATAATAAAACCTGTACCACCTTGAGCTCTTGCAGCTTGCAAAGGAGGGGATCTACAAAAATGATAATCGAGTCCAGGATTAAATGGTTTGTCACCGATCTTGGTTTCCTGTAGGCAAATTACCTTCGTGTCTGAGTCCCTGGTTAAAGTTTTTATTTGCTCAATGCTAGTACTTAGACCTCTGCAATTCCACTGGATGATAGACATTATCTTTTGTTATTATTTTTCTTTGTCTCATTTGTCTTTTGGGACTTTTCAGATGAAGCCATGTAAGGCCTGGAGATGGAAGGCTTTACTAGGCCACCACTCTTCTTTTCTTTCTTTCTAGAATCTTTATAAGAGTCAACCTTAGGATCATGAGCAGTAGGGCACTTACCTGACTTAGATGAAGGTGAGGATGATGGGGACCTTTTCCTCTTTGGAAGATCTTTTTTTCCAATCTCCATCAAATCAGGTAGAGATTCTGCCTGAGACAATACATTTAAGGTGGTGGAAGCCACATTGGCTTCCTTGGAGGATTGTGCTAGAACTTCAACAGTTCGAGCACTTAACCCAGAAGGCTGGGCTACTACCTCTAGGGGAGATGCTCCTATCGGTGACAATACTTTTGGTGTGTTGGACACCATATTGACCTCTTTGGAGGTTTGTGCTCTGGCTTTTATAGCCTGAGCACTTAACCCAGATGGCTGGGCTACTACCACTAAGGGAGATGCACCTGACGGGCCAGGTGCTGCCACTGGTCCCCCTGTGGTAGTAAGGGGTAGTGGATTATAATCTTTTGTTGGCATCTTAACCGCGCGAGCAAAATTAAGTTGCCGATTGAGTAAATGCTTTGCATAACCTACACTTATATGTTCAGCATTTGCTTTCAAGATTGCAGCTTCTTCATTCTTGTATTCTCTACATCTTTTATCATTTGGTTTATGATTATCTTTACAGTTTGCACAGGTTGTATCTCTGTTGCATTGGCCATGTTCTAACAAAGAACAGTTAATACAGATCTTCGTATTATTGCAGTACCGGGAAGGGTGACCGTACTTGAAACAATTAAAGCATTGTAAAGGCCTAGGTTTATATTCTCGAACACGTACTCTTTCATTCTCAATAATTATATGATCTGGTATAACAGGGGTTTCAAATGTTAAAACTACCATGCTTGTTTGAGGGATCTTACTTACTTTCCAAACATTAGCAGGGCACATGTCCAGAATTTCTGGTTCTGAGAATTCATATAGATCTTTATCAAAAACTACTCCTTTACCATAGCTGAAGCTCATATGTGGTTTAATATCCTTAATAGGATCAATTTCTGCAATCTTCACGCCACAAAGCATGTGAGCTTGAGTATCTGATTTTGCATTAATCAAAACAGATTGCTTACCGTATCTACTAATATCCTTACTTTTAATTAATCCAACTTTTTTTTGTATAAATTTACTAATCTTATAATAGTTATAATTATCTATCTTTCCAGATGCAATTATCCATGTTGGGGGCTTGGGGGTTCTTACTTCTGGAAGTCTATGCTCTATTTCTTTTTCCATCCATTCTTCTGGTTTATATACCTCTAGGTGTCTTGGTGCTTTATCACATAAAGCCCCAGAAATCAAACAATTGTCAATTTTTATGCTCTCTAAATTTTTATTTGCTTCTAAAGCAATCTCAAAACTTGAAAATGATACCCAAGCTTCCCAAAAGCCTTTACTACCATTAAGCTCCATTAAAATTTCTTTGATTGCTCCAAATTTACAGAAGGCTTCATGAATTATGTCATAGCTACAACCAATTGGTATGTTTTTTAAGTGGAGAATTTTCAGATTTTTTGTTGGATCTGGTAATGAGCCAGAACCAGAGAGTAAAGTATTACGGTTATTACAAGCATCATTTTCCACCAGTGCCGATAAATTGTCTTTAACAACACTGGTCAAAGAAGTATTGTTGGAGGAATCCTTTTTATTGCCGAGGTTGTCAACAGAGCTTTCCCTATTTAAACAAGCAGAAGTCGTCAACGGTGTCTGGGGTTCGCCATTTGATCCAGGGGTACGGGGAATATTAAGTTTACTCATTAATTATTTTTTCAGGGGGAGGGAAGGGGTCATCATAACAATGAAAAAAAAAACAATGGAAAAAAATATAGTTTAAGGGAGAGAAAAAATTAAGACTGTCTGAAATTCCAAAGAAGACACCGTTAGCCTTTCCTGGAATTAATTTCTCCACCAATGACACCTGTGAAAGCTGCTTACCAAATGTCCACTCCCTACCCTACCACAAAGGGATGGTACCACTATGATTAGAGTGGCTCAAGTGTATGCCAAACCCGCTTGATGGAACAGAGAGCATTTCAAGAATACAATCATCCCCACTCTAATCATAGTGGCAGGCAAACCGGACAGAATGCCGAGAGTCCTATCTCTATAAAATCGCCAACCCCTGGAATCCGAAGGCCAAATTTCCTAAGAGATAGTTCCGCGTGCCAGTATGGGAATACTGACACTCCTAGGTGTCCAAACATTTTCGGGCAGTTGGCAAGACCACCACAGCTCCCACAATTGATTTTGAAATAAAAACCGATCATGGATACAATGTCCCCTCTAAAAAACCTGGACAGTGAAATGGGTAAAAGAGTTTTGACAGCAAGGTTGGAGACAGCTGATAATTATGAAGGAGGAATAAGCAATAAGAGGTAATAGAAAAAGAATGAGAGAAATTTAGAGTCAAACTGAGGAAAAGAAATTCCCCAGTTCGAGAGCCCTCTTGCCCGTCACAAGCCTTCAGCACGGGAATGATATGCCGTGCTGAAGCCCAATGACTTCATCAAGGCATTCTCTCGTTAAGAGGGCAAATCCGGGGGGAGGACGAGAAGATCCACTCCCCTTCGTAGGTTCTCATCTGTCACCCACCACTGAAGATCCGTCCATTCCGCAGGACCCATAGGGATCATGACGTCCGGGGAATCGTGTCCTTGATTCCACCGGGACTTGAGTCGCCATTGCAGAGATCTCATTCTGAGGCGACCGTTGGGAACTAGACAGGCCAAGGATGAGAGGTGACCGAGGAGACGATTGGGCTGGGAGTTCTTCTCGTCTGAGGAAAGGACTCGCGGCCCTCCTCAGCCTTGCTATCCTGTTGTCTGATGGTAGGCTTTGTGGAGATTGGTGTCTATGATCATGCCTAGATATATCAGTCTTTGAGTAGGAAGCAGAGAAGACTTCGAGATTTACCATGATCCCCAGATCTTGGCAAAGTCCCAGAAGTTTGTCTTGGTGTCGAAGAAGGGCCGACTCCGAGTCTGCTAGGATCAGCCAGTTGTCCAGATAACGGAGGAGACGGATGCCGATCCTGTGTGCCCACGACGATATTAGGGTGAACACTCTGGTGAAAACCTGGAGGTGCTGTGGAGAGACCGAAACACAGCACCTTGAACTGGTAGATCTTGTTGTCTAGGCTGAATCTTAAGTACTTGCTGGAAAACGGATGGACTGGGATCTGGAAGTACGCGTCCTTCAGATCCAGTGTACACATGAAGTCTTGCGGTCTCACTGCAAGTCTGAACGTGTCTGCCGTCTCCATGCTGAACGGGATCTGCTTGACAAACCTGTTCAGAGCTGAGAGGTCGATGACTGGTCTCCAGCCTCCAGACGCCTTCTTTACAAGAAAGTGTCGACTGAAGAAGCCCGGGGACCCATCGACGACCTCTTGGAGAGCACCTGTCTTCAACATAGTCTCCACTTATGCCCGAAGGGCTTGCCCCCTTGCCGACCCCATAGCAAGGGAGCTCAACGACACTGGATTTGCTCTCAGGGGAGGTAGAGATGTTATGAACTGGACGCTATATCTTTGACTGATTACGGAAATCATCCAGGAATCGGCCCCCAGTTGCTGCCACCTGCTTACACAACTTTGTAGGCATCCCCCCCACTAGTGGACATGCAGGGGGACTGCCAATCCTAGCGTTTGCAACCTCTGCCACTCCTAAGATTTTTCCCTCCCCTGGAGGACTTTTTGCCTTTCTTGTCCTTGACAGGAAAGGGCTTTGACACCGTTGTCTTCGCTGCCGCTGCCAGTTTCGTGGTCTTGGTAGGGTGTGCTTGTTGGGTTGCTGGAGGTTTATAGGGCTTTGATGTTAAAGCCCTATGTATTTTGCTTATTTGCTTATTTTTTGTTTGGGTTCCCCCAGGTCCCTCAGTGTGAGGCACCTCGTATATCCACCAGAGAGTTGCTAATGCATCTTCCGGTGTATTTTGCATCTTCCAGTCTTGGATGGTCTGGGATGCATCTTAGGTATTTATCGAGCTTATTCTTAAACACATCTACGCTCACTCCTGATATGTTTCTTAGATGAGCTGGCAGCACATTAAATAGTCGCTGCATTATCGATGCTGGTGGTGCGTAGTGGATTAATGTCCTGTGCGCCTTTCTTAGTTTACCTGGTATATTTTTTGGCACTATTAATCTACCTCGGCTTGCTCTTTCTGATATTTTTAGCTCCATGATGTTTTCAGTAATTCCTTCTATTTGCTTCCATACTTGTATTATCATGTAGCGTTCTCTTCTCCTTTCTAGACTGTATAGTTTTAAAAATTTCAGTCTTTCCCAGTAGTCAAGGTCCTTAACTTCTTCTATTCTAGCAGTATAGGACCTTTGTACACTCTCTATTTGCGCAATATCCTTTTGGTAGTGTGGGTACCATATCACATTGCAGTACTCGAGTGTACTACGTACATAAGTTTTGTAAAGCATAATCATGTGTTCAGCTTTCCTTGTTTTAAAGTGTCTGAATAACATTCCCATTTTTGCTTTACATTTAGCCAACAGTGTTGCTATTTGGTCGTTGCATAACATATTCCTATTTAACATTACACCAAGGTCTTTAATTGCTTCCTTGTTTGTGATTGTCTCATTATTAGGTCCCTTGTATGCATATACCATTCCTTCTCTGTTTCCATAATTTATTGATTCGAATTTATCGGAGTTAAATACCATCCTATTTATCTCCGCCCATTCATATATTTTGTTTAGATCTCTTTGTAGTGAGTTCCTATCTTCATCACAAGTAATTTCTCTACTTATTCTTGTGTCATCGGCGAAACTTCTCACTACGGAGTTTTCAACATCACAGTCTATGTCTGAGATCATAATAACAAACAGCAGTGCAGCTAATACCGTACCTTGTGGCACACCAGATATTACCTGGGCTTCATCTGATTTCTCGTCATTTGCAACAACTATCTGTTTTCTGTTTTGCAGGAATTCTTTTATTACCCATTTTCCTATCTTTCCCACAATATTATGCTTTCTCATTTTTTTCTCCAATATGTTATGGTCTACCTTGTCAAAGGCTTTTGCAAAATCTAGATAGATCACATCTGTGTCTTTTTCATTTATCATATTTTTGTATATGTTTTCGTAGTGTGCTATCAGTTGGGTCTGTGTACTTTTTCCAGGCACGAAACCGTGTTGACCCATATTAAACAAATTATTTCTAACCAAATGGTTCATATTTTCTTTTTTATTACCCTCTCATACACTTTCATAATATGTGATGTTAGACTAACAGGTCTATAATTGCTTGCCTCTAGTCTTGATCCACTTTTGAAGATAGGGGTTATATAAGCTAATTTATGTTTAACATATATCTCGCTCATATCTACACTTTGTCTTAGCAGTATTGCAAGCGGCTTCGCGATAGTGTTTGCAGTTTTTTTTAACAAAATCGCTGGAACTCCATCTGGTCCGGCTGCCGATCCATTTTTAATTTCGTTTATAGCCGTGACAATATCTGCTTCATTAATATCTATATCCGTTAGATATTCAACATTTTCTTCTCTCATTTCTGTTTCATTATTCTCATTCGCAATTCTTGGTGTGAACTCACTCTTATATTTTTCTGCTAATATGTTGCATATTTCCTTTTTTTCATTCGTTAGCCGTCCTTCAATTCTTAGAGGGCCTATTTCTAATCTCCCTTTATTCCTCTTTTTTGCATAGGAGTAAAGTACTTGGGGTTTCTTTTTATATTTTGAAGTGTCCTTTCTTCTAAGTCCCTTTTTTCATTTTCTTTCGACTTTATAATCTTTTGTTCTGCTTTTTCTATCTTACATTTTATTTCCCTCATTTTCCACACATTTTTTTTCTTTTGCAAAATTTTTCTTCCACTTTCTAATTTTCTGAAATAAGATCCTTCTGTCTCTTGGTATGCATGTCTTTTGTTTATTGTTTTTTTTCGGTACATATTTTTCAACAATTTTCTCCAGTATTTTGTACAGTATGTCCGTATTTACCTGTATATTATCACTTACAAATACATTTTTCCATTCTTTATTCAGTTCTTCATTTATTTCTGACCATTTTATATTCTTACTGTAAAAATTATATTTTCCATATCCTTCCCAAAGTTTTGTGCTTTTATTAATTCTGCGATCACTTGCTTTGGAATGGACTATCAATTCTATGACATTGTGGTCTGAAATTCCCGTGTTATACACTATTATTTCTTTAACATAATTCACCTCATTCACAAATACTAGATCTAGGACATTTTCCTTTCTTGTTGGAATGTGGTTTATTTGTTGCATATTATGTTCTAATAGCATATCTTGAAGCTTTTCAAATTGCCTCTTATCTTCTGCGCTACTATTACTATCTTTTTTATATGTATACATACAACCACTTTCTTCTATCCGTTCTTTCCAATCCACGAAAGGAAAGTTAAAATCTCCGGATAGGAGTATATTCCAGTCTTTATGGTTTCTACATATATCATCTATTTTTTCTATTATTATGTCAAACTCCTTAGTGTTTGGGGGTCTGTAACTACAATATTCACTAGTTTTTCAAATTCAAATTCTACCGCAATCAATTCACATTCTGTGTTCTGTATTTTTCACAGACTTTTCCTTGATTTATGTCTCTTCCATATATTGCGGTTCCCCCTTGATTCCTATTTTTTCTGTCTGACCTATAAGTTTGGAAACCCTTTATCTGGTCATCATTGCCAGTCTCTCGGGAATAACATGTTTCACTTATATTTAATATATCTATTTTTTCAATTTGGGTTAGTTCTTCTAAGAACTCTATTTTCCTTTTGGAGTTACTCGTGACTAAACCCTGTGCATTCATCACTATTATGGTTTGTGTTTCATCCCCATTATTTAATATTGGTAATAATATGGATTCTCCCATGCTTCCTTCCTGTTCTGATATGATGTTCTTTTCTTCATTTCCTGGAATTCTGCCATTAAAAAATCCAACTTTTCTATTATATTTGCTCTTTCGCCTTCATATTTATTTTTGTGTGTACAGTATACCTGCAATTGTCCCCATATCTGCACCAACCCCTGGCATTATAGATGCATACTTTGTAGTTGGGCTCTAAATGTGCAGGTTTAGGTTGAAAGGCCTCATATCTTGGGGCTCTTGGTTCATAGCACGGTATATACACGGCCTGCTTTTTTGTTTCTTTTTTTGTTTCTCTTTTGCTTTCATTTTTCTTTTCAGTTTGCTGAGTTTTCTTACTTTCATTCATGGTTGCAGGATGCATATATCGACATTTTTTGTTGAAACTGCATCCTTTTCCTTCTTTTAGTTTTTGCATATTTTTGGATGGAGATCTCTGCATTCGTCTCCATATCCGTCTGAATACGCACATTTACCATATATTTCATAATTATGGCATATCTTTGGATGCTTGTAGTAGCATCTTTCGCCAAATCTGCAATTCCCTCTTTTCAGCATATTGCAGACTATATCCTTTTTTTCTATTTTTTCTTGTTCTTGCTCTTCCCTAAAATTATGTAGGTCCAGGTAGTCTCTCTTGGGTCTATTATTTGTTTCCATCTGGTAATTTATTTCTTCATAAGTATGTTGTTGGATGGCATCATAGGTTATATCAATGATATCTTCTGCATCCTTACACATATCCTGTTCATTGTTCTCTTCTTCTTCTTCTTCTTCTTTTTCTTCTTCTTCTTCTTCTGTTTCTTCTTCTTCCTCTTCTTTATCTTCAACTATTTGCAGATTTAGTCTCGACTTAATTATATTTTCTATCCAGACTAAGCATGTTGAGCAGAATACCTTTGTCTTTATTTTTTATTTTTTGCTGTATTTCAGCACATGTGGGGTGTGTTGGAACATGACAGGCATTACATTTTCTAATCAATTGTTGAGGATTATTAATGGAATACCATATCTTACATGTATTACACCATTTTGGCATTCTTTTTCCCATTGCATCAATCAGCATATTCACCATATTGGACTTCTTATTGTTCTTTGATGGAATGTGTTGATTGATGTAGACTTTCTTTATAAGTCTCTTTATCACTTGGATCTTCTTTGGAATTTCTTTTATTATTTTGCTGATGTTTTCCGCAGATTTGCTCCAGTTTATTGGATCATATAGTTTCAATATGTCTGCGAATATTTTTCCGTCACACTGGTTGACGTTACTAGTGACCTCTGTTATCAGACGGTCGAGCTCCTGTTTCGCCAACTCATGGAATTTATTTTTGCCGAGTCCAGCGATGTCTCTCCAAGCCTTGCCCGTGTTATACATAGCCATCTTGATTAGATTTTTAGTAATTCACAAGATAACTATTCTATGCTGACGTTTTATCCCACTTCTCTGACCTCACTAATCACTGACTATTCACGAAAACTTGTAGCTATATTGCACTCGATAGCCTTTTGGTATCCGCGTTAAATCAGGATATTTATAGGGTCGCAAAAGTGTAATCACTCACCGGCACACACATACAAAACTGTTGGACTTCCTCCACCTCTCAGCCGTCTGCTCCACGTCCTTAGGCTCAAACAGATTCCTCCCCAAGATGGAAGAATGTCTGAGCCTGCTGATCTCGGTGCTGGGGACCTTCTGGTGGAATCTCTCAGACACCGCATCTCGACGCTTCAAGATGGTATTAGCCCACAAGTTCGAGACTTGGTGGGCTAGAAACTCGATGGTACGAGTGCCTGAAAGTAGAAAGGTCTCCATGGCCTTCCTGGTACTCTCTTTGGACAAGTCCTTAGATCGTAACAGGATGCCCAGAGACCATAGCCAGATATCCAGCCACGAAGTTGCCTGCATGGCGCACTTCGCCACCTTCTCCTGGCTAAGGATCTCCGTAGCCGAGAAAGACACTTGCCGGTTGGAGTGTCTCTCTAGAGGGACTCCCCTGGTAAGCTCTTCCAAAGAGTGGTGTAAGGGAAGAGCTAAACAAGTCTCCTCCATGATGTCGAAGTACCTCCTCTGATGGACACGAGGAGGCGGGAGGAGTTTGTTACCGGCGCTGTAACGGCTGGAGGAGGCAAGCTCGTAGAGCTGGCCCTTGACCTTATCTCTGGCACTCTTAACCCCTTGGGACCAGGGCAAAGCCACGCTGACCTTAAGAGGGTTTTTGAGTACCAAAGACTCTGTCCAAGACCGTGTCCTTGCCCTCACGAAGAGGAATCTCTGGATCCGCGAACCCATTGAGATTCCTCATAAGGGTCAGAACCTGCCAGAACTTATGCTCTGACTCCTGTAGCTCTCCTCTCCTGAAGGGCTGGCAGCGAAGTCTCCTGTCCCCAAAGGCTCTTTTTGGGGGGGACTCGTGGACGTTCTCCGAGGGCTTGGCTGGCTCTGGTGTAATCCTTGAGGACGACTTCGGAATAGTCTTGGAGTCCTTCGACACCCTCCTAGGAGGGATACAGGACTCCAACAGTGATGGTGGGAGGCTCTTCTCCAACCCTACCCGAGAAGACTTCTCTGCGCGAGGTGGGGTTTCCCTCATTGGTGCGATGGGGGAACGCCTCACCTCACTTGACTCCCCTGAGGACGGGAAATCTTCGTCCGAAGGGGAGGAAGAGAAAGTCTGGGGGGGGAGGAGGCCTTCCTCAAAGACTTCCGAAGAGTCAGCTTCGCCCTTGTAGAAGTTACCACGTCAGCTATTCCTCTCTTCCTCTTCAGCTCTTCAGAGGAGTCGAAACTGCCACTGATTTGTGGCCCACCTCAGAGAGAACAGGCTTAAAAGCCTGCATGACCGCTCTGACAAGGGACCCAAACCAGGGCTGCCGACTGACAGCTGTGCTGTCAGCTACTGCCTCAGAAGGCAAGGGGATCGTTTGATCCCTAGGAGGAGTTACCAAAGTAGGATCTGCATGAAAAGAAGAAGTTAAGTTCCTGGACCTATCTGGAGTTCTCCTTCCCTCCGGCGACCGCGCTGTTCTGCGCTTGTGTGTGTGTGTGTGTGTGTGTGTGTGTGTGTGTGTGTGTGTGTGTGTGTGTGTGTGTGTGTGTGTGGGCGCGCAATGACTATGACCTGGCCGCGCGTCGTCCTGCAGCCTCACGCATGGGATCGCGCTGGGGGTCGCGTGATGGAATTTTTCCTGGATCGCGCGCAGGCGCGCGTGGGCGATGGCAAGGGCGCGTGCGGGCGAGTGATGGTGCGCAGGCGAAGGCGCGAGTTGGCGCGTGGGCGAGCGATGGCGCGTGGGCGAGCGATGGCGCACAGGCAAGGGCGCGCGGGCGATCGATGGCGAGCAGGGGCGCGTTCCGGTGATTGCAGCGGGCGCGCAGCAAGGTGAATAAGCGCTCGTGCGCGCGAAGGCGATTGTTCGCGCGGGCGCGCAGGATCCCGAAGAGCCCATGAGGGCGATATCGTTGGGCGCGCGCAGGAAGTATATCCCTTGTGCGCGGGCGCGCATGAGGGTGCACATCAGGAACAACAGGAGGGCGCGCAGGGCGCGTGTTGGAGACTGCGCGCGATGGCGCGTAGGTGAAGGATGGCGAGCAGGCGGGGTCCGATGGCGTGTTGGAGAGCGCTGGCGAGCAGGGGAAGAGGTTATCGTCCCCTTTGCGCCCAGATCAGAAGATCGTGGGCGCGCAGGAGATCGTTGGCGCGCAGGCGAGTGCTAACGCTTAGGAGAGCGCTGGCGCACAGGTGAGCGCTGACGCGCAGGTGAGCACTGGCGCGCAGGTGTGCTCTAGCGCGTTATAACAGGAACAGCAGCTGGAGAGCGCTTGCGCGCAATTGCGCACTGGCGCGCAGGGGATACCTGGCGCGTAAAGGACTTGGACACATTGTGTGAAAGTCCCTTGTGCCCCGAAGGAACCGTTGCCCATTAAGAAACAGGGTTCTTGGGCGCCCACAGCGCATCAGCGGCCAGGAACGGCGACGGCAGGTCAGCAGTTCTGGCGGGTGGAAGGTCGGCGTGTCCTTTGCAAGGACGACCTTCCACCGAAGGAAGATCACGAACGATCTGCGGAGACGTCCATGGATGTAGCTGGAAGGGTCGGCGAACGACGGCAAGGTTCCTCTGCGGCGGACTGCGGTGGTGATGAACTGAAGAGGCGCCTCCTAACACACTTGTGAGGTGAAGGAAGGGCTCTACGGCGAAGAGGAAGGCGGGCTTTACACCTTATAAGACCTCTGGGGGCCGTGGGGTCAGCAGCCTGACCATTAGCAGTCCTCCAAAGAGGAATCTCTGTTAGTGAACTCCCCCGAGGGGGAGAATCACCGGTAGGAGAGAGACCGTTGGACTTAGTTCCTCCCTCGAAGGATGTTCGGAGGGGGGAACCAAGCCTTCAGCAACATCAGCAACATCAGGAGCAGAGGTTTGATACAACTCATCAGAAGCCTCTGCCACAACAATGTCAACGATAGATAGAGGATCAACCTCTGCTAAAGTCGGCGATTGTTTGACAGCTGCTCCCAATCTGATCATGTCAAATAAGGCTTCCTTGGAGGGTGAACCCTCAAGCCCCAAGGAAGCCCAAAGCTGCAACAAATCATTATTAGTTACATTGACATTTACATTCAAATTTAAATCCTCCCCCGGGGAAGGAGGAGGAGCTGCCTCGCTATGGGAGGCAACTTTCTCTCCCAAACCCCGAGATCGGTCAACAGAACTGCGGCCTACGCTACCACTCGACAGCTTCTCGGAAGAAACCGATCGAGTGGGAGCTTAGGAGGTTTGGGGCACGGAAGAAGAGCCCTTGGGATTTTCTCCTTTCAAAGAAATCTTCGAAGGAGAAATATCCCGCCTGGACTACTTCTTCCGGCGCCGGGAAAACCTCTCCCACTGGGAGGTAAACCACTCCCTGCACTCATCACATACGTTACTCTTATCACACCGTTGGCCCCTACAGTAAGGACACAAGGTGTGGGGGTCCGTTTCGACCGCCGACAAATAGGTACCCCAAGGGCAGTCAGGTAAACCAGGACACTTGCGCATCGCAGAGGCCAACTTCACAAACACACTGTCAAAGAAAAAGCAAACAAAAGATTAGTAATGGCTGTCAGAGAAGGAGAGGGTGACAGTGGACACGTCCGTCTAGCACCCGAGCCAAGAGCAAAGTGAGCTCAGCACAGGTGTGTGTGTGAAGGGGGGGGGGGGGGTTGTAAGCAAGCCCCCCCCCCCCCCCCCCCCCCCCCCCGCTAACTAGCGGTGGGGTAGTAACCCCTCGTTAAAATCCTAATGGCTCGTCATTTCAGCTACGCCGAAAGTAATTACCCATATTAAATAGCATGGTTTGTATTTCAGTTACAGAACAATTAGCTGTTAAAATCTATGAGGAGTTTTTGGTAGTTATTGGCGGGTAGCTGGTGAAGCCCTACCCGCTGCTAGCTCACTGAAATTCTATTTTAACCTTCACCTAGGACTTTTCAGGTGGATAACACTCCTACATTGGATACCTCTCTCTTGTTAAGGCTCATTTTTCCTTTGCCTACACATACACCAAATAGCCAGGCCTTTCTTTCCACATTCTCCTCTCAACATATACCTAACAACACAGGTTACCAAATAATTCTTCTTCGCTCAAGGGGATAACTGCACTGTAATTGTTTATGACTACTTTCCACTTGGTAATGGTAGAAGAGACTCTTTAGCTATGGTACGCAGCTCTTCTAGGAGGACAATACCACAAAATTAAATAATTTTTTTCTAGTATTGGGTAGTGCCATAGCCTTTGTTGGCTACCATGGTCTTCCATTAACTTGGGTTAAAATTTCTCTAGGTTAAGGGTACACTGACACTTTACTAGGTTTCCTTATTTCCATTCCTTACTGAGCTATTTTCTATGTTAGAGCCCTAGGGCTTAAAGCATCCTGCTTTTCCAACTAGATTTGTACCTTACCTAGTACAAATAATAATAGCAACAAGCTGAGCATACGAGTTGTTTTGTTGTTTGGCTAGGTCCCTACCATGTTACCAGCATCCCACGGAGTATCCTACATCCGTAAAGATATTGTCTGATGTATGGTCTATATGAGAAATGGGTTGCATACATTTCATACCTCCTACCCAATGTCTGGGAGGATGGGGAAGAGATTTCAGTACAGAACCTGTCTGTAAAAAATAGGTACTTGGCCATGTAGCTCGCTTACATATAGCATCCGATCTAGCATATAATATAGTGACACTGATTCCCCCCAAAGGGAAAAAAGGAAGAGGAGAACAGCCAGGTATTCAATATCTCCTTAAAGAATTATGTCCCATGTACCAACTTAGAAGAGATGCCATTTGTCTTGTGAGGGAGCTTGGTCTGCAAGTACTTGCTCAGTAGCTACCCAATGATAACGTTATCCAGGGACTGAGGCTAAATTCCCATAAGTAGTGGGCTGCATAAGTGGTCTGTCATACAAAACTTCTATACAGGAATAGCACCATTGACAGGTTTTTCTGTGGGTTCGGGTAGATCTGATATCCCTGGCTTCATGCGCTCAAACCAGGATGGTACAGTATTTAAAAAATTTCATTGGATCATCATAGCTTAATGTGGAAGAGTCAGAAGAAGCAATGTTCTTGGATTCCTTCATCTGTACCCTTTTGGCATGGGATTCTCTCTCTCTCTCTCTCAAGGAGATCTCCAAGAACTGTTGCTGTCTTTTCATGGATATCCTCACCTGTAACGGTACCTTTTTGGCAAGGGAGTCTCTGGGACCAGAGACTCCTACAAGCGTTGACTTATCTTCACAGGACAGAAGACAAGCGTCTTTCTGTACCCCGCTAGCATGATATTATCGTTGTGCCAGGCTAAACGCTAGCTCTTGAACACAAACTCTGGCCAACGGAGAAAAAGGTCTTCCTTCATTGATACAGGCTCGTTGCATATGATATTTCATAGGGTACACTCATAATGTCTATGATGAGGCTCTCGAGTAGTCAAAGGGTCAAATCCTATCTGATGCCTGGTATAGAGTACAAGGGAGGGGGGAGGGGCACTTTAGAGACCTGGGAACAAGCAATGTCACTAAGGGGTCGAGTTCTGGAGCATGAAGACTGTCGAAACTACTCGTACACCCAGACTGATCCTCCAGAGGGTAGAAACCCAAGCGATTCTGTATCAGGTCTAGCCAAAGGCTGCCACACCAGAAACTGAGCAGAGCTATTTAGTAAAGGAAAATGTGAACCACAATTCATTGCAGAGGCTCTGCTCAGCAAAAAAAAAATCCTGTTAATGCCACTTGCTTATTTGCAGTGGAAATTTGTGGAATAATGAGTTGGGACAGGTCAAATCTGGCAGGCAAGCGGCATGTGCGCCACCTAGGGGCACAAAAGGTAAACAGGGATATAAATAGATTCACGAGGGAAGCCTCAGCTACCGGAACTGTTATACTACAATTATCTTAGGAATATTACCTTGATTTATTTGTAAGTAATAGTATAAGACGGTGCATCATTATTATGAGGCAGGGGGGGGCATTATGTTTTATTTATATTGCGGTCTACATAGCAGCCAGATGAGAGTCACACATTTGGATAGACCAATCATGGGCACATTTTACAGTTCTCCCAATCAGTAATTTTATGCAGGTCTGGCAGTAAATATAAGCACGCATCACAGTGTACATGCACAGATTAATATATATAACAGTGCATATCGCATATCCATGCATGCCATAAGAAGGTCATATTTATATGTATATATATATGTATGTAGCAGGATGGCCTATCACAGGTATGGTAGCCTATTTTATTTCATAAGCATTACAAGTGTGTAATTACGTACATTCATTTTTTCAGCTTCAAACATTCATTGCATGTACTTCAAATAAAGTCATCAAATGCACGAATGTCTTATTGACCCCGTTTGAAGATATATAGACAAGAACGCAGGACAGACATGGGCACGTCATTGAGGTGTGAGGCTCCTGGGTCCACAGAGGTGAAGCAGGCGGATGATATGACAACGTGCATAGCACTGATGCAATTGCAGTACAGCAAAAGAACAAGCATGACGAAAACTCGTCACGCCAGAAACTCCCCAAAATTAACCGCCCATTACTGAAACAAGGCGTCAGCGAAGATGACTGGACCGCTTTCACAAGGCGGTGGGAAATGTTTCGCGATGGAACGTCTTTAGCACCTAACCAGACAACAGCTCATCTGCTCGCATGTTGTGAACCAGAACTTGAAGCTACCCTATTCAGAGGGGACCGCGCCATCGCAACAAAAACCGAGGTGGACGTACTAGCGGCAATAAAACATCTGGCAGTACTGAGTGTGGCCTTAAGCGTACGGAGGACGACACTACTACAAACAACTCAGGCCCCTGGTGAACCTGTAAGGCAATATGTGGCAAGGTTGCGCGGGGCAGCCAATGTGTGTCAGTGGATCGTCACCAGCGCCTGCAAGTCCAACACCTGCACAGCGACGATTACATGCGACTACACAGAGGAGATTGTGAAGTTGATCCTGGTAAATGGCCTCGCAGATGAAGAAATCAAAAGTGATGTGTTGGGAACCCCAGAGTCGATAACAAGACACTAAGCGAAACGGTAACACTCATCAACAGCAAGGAAACAGCTAGCCAGGCCATGTTATGTGCAAACCCATCAGCATCAGCCAGCGGGTACAGGAAACAAGCGAAAATGACAACAAACACACCCTCATCAACCACATCAAAAAAGGGCGACGAACAAGACACCTCAAGACATAATTTTCGTTGCCAGTGTGGACGCCTCACTCCAAAGTTTGTCAAAGTGAGAGGCAAAGTAAGGAGTTAAAGTCGTGCCTAGTATGCTGGAGGGAAAATATCCAACGGTAACAGAAGCCGCAGCAATTATCGGCAGGTACTGAAGCAGGGGCGTTATTCTATCGCACGCAAGAAGAGGACACAGAAGTGGACAACAACATAGTATATGCTTCAGGGATGAACTCCTCAAACGAAGTTTTACCTCACCCATTGATACCCATCCGCATATCGGTGAACCCTGCTGCTTACAACAAAAAGATGCCGAACAAATCCTCATCCATTATGGCGGTCGTGGACTCCGGGGCTCAGACGTGCCTGATGGGGCTGCCAATCTTACTGAATATGGGTCTACAACAGCAACACCTCAAGACAACTAACAGACACATCTTCGCAGCCAACCACCAGGAAATCAATGTGCTCTGCTCCATACACCTCATACTATCAGGCAGGAATGAGCAAGGAGCGCACATCACAACAACTGCCATGGTGCATGTCACGGACACCGACAACAAGATTTACATCAGCCGAGCAGCTATGACGAAGCTTGGTATCATTGACCATGATTTCCCCAGGATTGGTGCCACAGGCAGGGTCGCAGTATGCCTAAACGAAGGGTAGTCCCACAGCAACAACTCCCTCGCAGAGTGCGGATGCCCACGCCGCACTCCACCTCCCCGGCAACCAGCCAACCTGCCGTTCAAACCGTCAGCAGATTTCACCGAAAATATGATATTTTGATTATAAAATAAATGTTTGAATATACTTACCCGGTGAATATATAATAGCTGACGTCTCGGACGGCTCGACAAACACAAAAACTCGCGAGCGATCGCCATGAAGGTTGCGGGTGTGCCCACCAGCGCCAACTATCGGCCAGATACCGCAATACATGTAAACAGCTCCAGTTCTTCTCATTCCGCTGGGTCTCTATCGGGGAGGAAGGGGGGGCCTTTAATTTATATATTCACCGGGTAAGTATATTCAAAAATTTATTTTATAATCAAAATATAATTTTTAAATATTAAACTTAGCCGGTGAATATATAATAGCTGATTCACACCCATGGTGGTGGGTAGAGACCAGTATTAATACAGTTTACGGCGTATATGCTTAGAGTTTTTGACAGTTATAACAAAACCCATATAAATATAGGTACCTGGTAAGGAAGCTGACTCTGACGATTACTTTGCCTTGTTAGTCTGCTTTCCTCACGAAGCCCAGCCATCCTCTTAGGATGCTGAAAGACTCCCAGGAGCTGAAGTATCCAGGGCGACAACCCATACAACAGGACCTCATCAAAACCCTCAATCTGGGCGCTCTCAAGAAATGACATTTGACCACCCGCCAAATCAACCAGGATGCGAAAGGCTTCTTAGCCTTCCGTACAACCCAAAACAAGATTAAAAACATTTCAAGAGACAGATTAAAAGGATATTGGAATTAAGGGAATGTAGTGGTAGAACCCTCACCCACTACTGCACTCGCTGCAACGAATGGACCCAGTGTGTAGCAGTCCTCATAAAGAGTCTGGACATCTTTTAAGTAAAATGATGCGAATACCGACTTGCTCCTCCAAAAGGTCGCGTCCATAATACTTCGCAGAGATCTATTTTGCTTAAAGGCCACGGAAGTTGCTATAGCTCTTACTTCGTGCGTCTTAACCTTAAGCAAGCAACGGTCTTTTTCACTCAAGTGAGAATGAGCCTCTCGGATTAAAAATCTAATAAAATATGACAAAGCATTCTTTGACATAGGTAATGATGGCTTCTTAACTGAGCACCACAAAGCCTCAGATCCACCTCGTAAGGATTTGGTACGAGCTAAATAGAACTTAAGAGCTCTAACTGGACACAGTACTCTTCCAAGTTCGTTGCCTACGATCTCTGACAGGCAAGGTATATCAAATGACTTAGGCCAAGGACGAGAAGGCAGTTCATTTTTGGCCAAGAAACCAAGCTGAAGTGAACATGTGGCTTTATCCGTGGAAAAGCCGATGTTCCTACTGAAGGCATGGATCTCACTGACCCTTTTAGCCGAAGCCAAGCACACTAAGAAAAGTGTCTTGAGGGTGAGATCCTTCAGGGAGGCTGAATGTAATGGCTCAAACCTGTCGGACATTAGGAACCTTAGGAACACGTCTAAGTTCCATCCAGGAGTTGCCATACGACGCTCCTTAGAGGTCTCGAAAGACTTAAGGAGATCTTGGAGATCTTTATTATTGGAAAGATCTAAGCCTCTATGTCTAAAGACAGACGCCAACATGCTCCTGCAGCCCTTAATAGTGGGTGCTGAGAGGGAGCGAACATTTCTCAGATGTAAGAGAAAATCTGCGATTTGGGCTACAGAGGTACTGGAAGAGGAAATAGATGCTGACTTGCACCAGTCTCGAAAGACTTCCCACTTCGACTGGTATACTTTGATGGTAGAAGCTCTCCTAGCTCTCGCAATCGCTCTGGCTGCCTCCTTCGAAAAGCCTCGAGCTCTTGAGAGTCTTTCGATAGTCTGAAGGCAGTCAGACGAAGCACGGGGAGGCTTTGATGAAGATCCCTTACGTGGGGCTGCCGTAAGAGATCTATCCTTAGAGAAGACTCCTTGGAACGTCTACCAGCCATTGAAGTACCTCTGTGAACCACTCTCTCGCGGGCCAGAGGGGAGCAACCAACGTCAACCTTGTCCCTTCGTGAGAGGCGAACTTCTGCAGTACCTTGTTGACTATCTTGAACGGTGGGAATGCGTACAAGTCCAGGTGAGACCAGTCCAGTAGAAACGCGTCTATGTGGGTCGCCTCTGGATCTGGGACTGGTGAGCAATAGATCGGGAGCCTTTTGGTCAACGAGGTGGCAAAGAGGTCTATGGAGGGTTGACCCCAAGTCGCCCAAAGACTCTTGCACACGTCCTTGTGGAGGGTCCATTCCGTGGGGATCACCTGACCTCTCCGACTGAGACAGTCTGCCAAGACGTTCAAGTCCCCCTGGATGAATCTTGTCAACAGGGAGATGCCTCGATTTTTTGACCATATGAGGAGGTCCCTTGCGATCACGTACAGTGTGTGGGAGTGCGTGCCTCCTTGCTTGGAGATGTACAGTACGCCAAAGCTGTGGTGTTGTCTGAATTGACCTCTACCACTTTGTTTCGAAGAATGCTCTCGAAACTCATCAAGGCCAAGTGGACTGCTAATAGCTCCTTGCCGTTGATGTGCATGCTCTTCTGAACCGACGTCCAAAGACCCGAGCATTCCCGACCGTCCAGAGTCGCACCCCAACCCAAATCCGACGCGTCTGAGAACAACACGTGGTTTGGGTTCTTGACTGCCAGGGACAGACCCTCTCTCAGACTTATGTTGCTGTCCCACCAGTTCAGGCATGCTTTTACTGGCTCGGAGACCGGGATTGATACAGCTTCTAAAGTCTTGCTCTTGTTCCAGTGAGTGTCTAGATGGAACTGGAGAGGGCGAAGGTGAAGTCTCCCTAGTGAGACAAACTGCTCCAGGGATGACAGAGTCCCTACGAGACTCATCCAACTTCTTACTGAACAACGTTCTCTTTTCAGCATGAGTCGGACTTTGAGCAGGGCTTGTTCTATTCGGGTGGCAGACGGAAAAGCCCGAAAAACTAGACTGCGAATCTCCATCCCCAAATAGAGAATCGTCTGGGATGGAATCAGTTGAGACTTTTCTAAGTTGACCAAAAGTCCCAACTCCTTTGCCAGACCCAACGTCCAGTGTAGGTCCTGCAGACAGCGATGACTGGACGATGCTCTGAGAAGCCAGTCGTCCAAGTACAGGGAGGCTCGAATTCCCGATAAATGAAGGAATTTTGCCACATTCCTCATGAGCCTCGTAAACACGAGAGGAGCAGGGCTGAGGCCGAAGCACAGTGCTCGAAACTGGTACACCACATTCCTGTAAACAAACCTCAGAAACGGTTGGGAATCCGGGTGTATAGGAATGTGGAAGTACGCATCTTGCAGGTCGAGAGAGACCATCCAGTCTCCCTCTCTGACCGCTGCTAGGACGGACTTTGTGGTCTCCATCGTAAATTTTGTTTTCGTAACAAAAACGTTGAGCGCACTGACGTCCAGCACTGGCCTCCAACCTCCCGTATGCTTTGGGACTAGGAAGAGACTGTTGTAGAATCCCGGTGATTGAAGGTCCGAGACTTTCACCACCGCTCCCTTCTCTAGTAACAGAGACACTTCGTGATGTAGAGCTTGTCTCTTTGACTCCTCTCGATACCTGGAAGAGAGGTCTAGAGGAACTGTTACTAGAGGAGGTCTGCGTACAAAAGGTATTTTGTACCCCTCCTTGAGCAACAACACAGACTCTTGGTCTGCACCCCTCTTCTCCCAGGCCTGCCAGAAGTTGTTCAGTCTGGCCCCTACCGCTGTCTGAGGACGTGGGCAGTCAGACTCTGCCACGGGAGGACTTGGCTCCTCTCCTCTTACCTCTCTTTCCGTCGGCACGAGAGCCTCCCCTGCTGGGAGCTCTGCCACGAAAGGGCGGGATAAACCTAGACGCAGGAGTCTCGATTCTGGGTCTCACAACAAAGGATGAAGAAGGAGCTCCCTTGCGAGCAGAAGAAGCCATCAGGTCATGTGTGTCCTTCTGTACAAGCAAAGCAGCAATGTCCTTAATCAGCTGTTGAGGAAACAAGGCAGCCGATAAGGGAGCAAAGAGAAGTTCCGATCTTTGACAGGGAGTAACTCCTGCTGAAAGGAAAGAGCAAAGGGTTTCTCTCTTCTTCAAGACTCCAGACGTAAAGGTGGAGGCGAGCTCATTGGAGCCATCGCGGATGGCTTTGTCCATACAAGACATAATAAGTAAGGACACATCTTGGTCAGCAGACGAGATCTTCCTACTTAATGCTCCTAGAGACCAATCTAAAAAGTTAAAAACTTCGAAGGCCCTGTATACCCCTTTAAGGAGATGGTCAAGGTCCGAGGAGGACCAACAAATTTTAGAGCGTCTCATGGCCAGGCGACGGGGAGAGTCTACGAGGCTTGAGAAGTCACCCCGGGCAGAGGCAGGGACTCCCAAGCCGAGAACTTCTCCCGTGTCATACCAGACGCTCGATCTAGAAGCTAGCTTAAAAGGTGGGAAGGCAAAGGCCGTCTTCCCCAAACTCCTCCTGGTAACCAACCAGTCGCCTAGAAGACGTAAAGCCCTCTTAGAAGAGCGAGAGAGCACTAGCTTAGTAAAGGCAGGCTTGGTAGCAGCTAAGCCTAGCGCAAACTCAGACGGAGGCGAACGAGGAGCAGCAATAACAAAATGATCTGGGAAAAGATCCTTGAAAATCATCATGATTTTCTTAAAATCCATAGAAGGTTGCGCAGCCTTAAGCTCTTCTACGTCTGATATTAAAAGGATTATCAGTAGGTGGAGGATCAGCAACATCCTCATCTGAAGGAACCTCGTCCGACAACTGATGAGTCTCAAGCAAGGGAGAGACCTGCCGTGGTGGCAATGCTTGACAAGCAGAGTCCACACGCAAAGGAGCATCAGTAGCAGTCAAGGACGCTACGTCATGTAACTGCTTAAAGGACTGACCAGCAACAACAACAGGAGCGGGAGGACGCTCGACGTCAAGTCGAGACTGCCTTGACTGCCTAGATTGAGCAGTTAAAACAACTCTTGACTGCGGTGCTTGACGCTCAACGTCAAAACAAGTCAACTTAGCTGGTTGGCGAACGTCCTGAACGTCAACACGAGCATGCGGCAGCGGCTGAACGTCAACAAGCGGCTGAAAGTCAACACGGGACTGCATCGAGTGAGGCTCCAAGTCACGTGACTGACGTGACTTTGTAACGTCAACGTCAACAGGACGAGCAAAGGCTCGTTTGGGCGGCTGACGGCCAGGATCTCGATCAGCGTAACGGCGAGGATCATTTGGAACCTGCTCAACGGTATACTCCTCCATAAGGGAGGCAAGCTTATTCTGCATATCCTGCAGGACAACCCATTTAGGATCAACGGGAGTCGGTACGGGCCGAGACGATGGTAACGTCTGTGACGGCAAAACATTGCCTATACTAAGACTCTCGGAGCCCGTGTTACGCTTTTGTTTAGGCGGCGAGCAGTCTTCCGATGACTGCACAGGGTCAGAGCTGTCCCAATGGCTACAGCCAGGACGCTGGACCTGTCTTGAAGGGACTGACTTCTGCTTTAAGGGTCTAGAAACCTTGCTCCACGGTTTCTTACGCGAGAAGCCTTCGGAAGACGAGGAGAAAAACGCCTCGCTCGTCTTATGGTAGGGGCGGTCTTGACGAGACACGCCCGAAACCATAGAGGTAACGTCTGTTCGTTGGTTATAGCCTCTCGTCCCCATAAGTCCTACGACATTACTTCTCCCTGGTGCATGGGAGCTTGCAAGAGGTCTCGGACTAGGCGAACGACAAGCACGAACAGACGAACCCTCGGTCGCAACACTAAAAACACTTTGCGCACTAATCACTTTATCCCCACGATTTTCTAATGTGGCACTCTGACACTTTAACACTTTCACATCCGCCATGAGTTGATTACGGTCCGTAGCCAAAGACTCAACTCTCTCGCCCAATGCTTGAATGGCAAGCAACATATCCCGCATGGATGGTTCATGAGTGCTAGTAGAAGGTTCAGACACAACTACTACAGGGGAAGGATTAGGTTCAGGGTCATGGGAGGAGGAAAAATCTAATGATCTAGAGGAACTTCTCCTCACCGTATCTCTCTCAAGCTTACGAGAATACTTATCAAACTCTAGCCAGTCGAATTCCGAAAGTACCACGCACTCATCACACCGATCTCCTAATTGGCAGGTTTTACCCCGGCAATTAGAACACACGGTATGTGGGTCGAGAGAGGGCTTTGGAAGACGTTTGTTACAATCCCTAGCATTACATTTACGAAATTTAGGAATCTGAGAAGGGTCAGCCATTTTGAAAAGTCAAAGAAAATCCAAAAACAACCCAAAGTCATCAACAATAAAATCTATCCAAAAAAGGGTTCAAGAGTTTTAATTGAAGATAAAAACACCTGCACTGCGAAAGCTCAAAACCAAAAAGAAGTACTTCACCAAGAATGACGAAAAACTCCAGGTCAACAGCGAGTAATGGAATCAACTTGTCGACAAGACCGACAGAGAAGAACTGGAGCTGTTTACATGTATATGCGGTATCTGGCCGATAGTTGGCGCTGGTGGGCACACCCGCAACCTTCATGGCGATCGCTCGCGAGTTTTTGTGTTTCTGTCGAGCCGTCCGAGACGTCAGCTAGTATATATTCACCGGCTAAGTTTAATATTTAAAAATGAAAGCGTGGCTACTGGAACGATATGTATCGTCAACCTTCAACAAGTGTCCACACCAGCCACTGCCAACAATGACCGGACCACCCATGGAGATACGGATCATCGACCCTCAGGCAGAACCAACGGTGACAAAGAGACCCCCAAACATACCGGTAAACTGGCAAAAAGAGGTGGCGGCCCATCTCGAAAGAGACGTAGCACTAGGTGTGATTAAACCCGTACCACCCAACATACCAGTGACCTGGCTACACAACATGGTTCTCACACAAAAACCAGATGGCACACCACGCCGCACTGTGGACTTCCAGCCCCTAAATCGACATTGCGTTCGAGAAACACATCACACCATCCTACCCATAAAGCAAGCCAGAGCAGTACCTCCTAGTGTACAGTGAACCCTCGTTTATCGCGGTAGATAGGTTCCAGTCGCGGCCGCGATAGGTGAAAATCCGCGAAGTAGTGACACCATATTTACCTATTTATTCAACATGTATATTCAGACTTTTAACACCTTCCCTTGTACGTAGTACTGTTAACAAACTACCCTTTAATGTACAGAACACTTAATGCATGTACTACAGTACCCTAAACTAAAACAGGCACAAATATTAAAGGTGATTTTATATCATGCATTTCCTAAACATGCTAAAAAGCACGATAAAAAATGGCAACCAATGTTTTGTTTACATTTATCTCTGATCATAATGTAGAAACAAACTGGTGGTAGAGCTTTGCTTATTACCCAGACATATTTCCCATACTTTTCCCTTAGAACTACATCACATCTTCCTACTTTAGATATATAGATATATATATATATATATATATATATATATATATATATATGTGTGTGTGTGTGTGTGTGTATATATATATATATTTATATGTATACACATATACATACCTACATATATACATAAATACATGCATACATATATATATATATATATATATATATATATATATATATATATATATATATATATATATATATATATATATATATATATATATATATATATATATATATATATATATATATATATATATATATATATCTGTATATATATGGGTTATGGAAAAAATCCGCGAAGTGGTGAATCCGCGATGGTCGAACTGCGAAGTAGCGAGGGTTCACTGTATACAAAAAGGTCACCGACGCATGGAATGGATTTCACTCCATTGATATCCGCAAAGAGGACAGACACAAGACAACTTTCCTCACTGAGCAGGGATGATTCCGCTACCGTCGCGCACCCATGGGCTTTCTTGCATCACAGGACACGTACACACAACGATATGATGCGATTATTGCGGACGTCCCAAGAAAGACAAAATGCGTCGATGACACCCTACTGTGGAACTCAAACTTACAGGAACATTGAGTGCGCATCATAAATTACTTAGAACTCGTTGGAAGGAACGGCGTCATTTTCAACCCAGCCTAGTTCCAATTCTCAACTACAGATGTGGACTTTGCAGGATTCCAGGTTGGAGAAACGGATGTAAAACCCTTACCAAAATACCTGAACGCATCTGCAACGTTCCCAAGACCAAAGAACATCACAGACATTCGGGCATGGTTCAGAGTAGTAAACCAGGTATCACACTATGGCAGAACAACTGACTTAATGGAACCGTTCAGGCCCCTACTCAGCCCAAAGGTACGCTTCCAGTGGGGCCCGGAACTGGAGAACGCATTCGAAAGGTCGAAGGCAGCAATTATACGCGAAATCGAGAAGGGGATCGCGATTTCTAAGGGACGCAGTAAAGCGTTATGCACCAATTGAGGGGGAAGCCCTGGCCGTAACATGAGCACTCGAGGACAGCCGATTCTTCACCATAGGGTGCAAAGACTTGATAATAGCAACGGACCACGAGCCACTCGAAAAAATTCTAGGGGACAAAGAACTAGATACCATCACAAACCCAAGGCTCTTCCGACTCAAGCAGCGAATGCCAAGGTGGAGGTACCGAATCATTCACGTGCCAGAAAAAGACATACCCGCAGCAGACGCCACATCAAGGAACCCTTCACCCAATACCCAGCCAAACACATCGGAGGTGATAACGGCTTTAAATGCCATTCACTCGACACCCAACCACCTAGACGACATGGAAGCTGCTGTGATAGCAGTGGTATGGTCGACAACGGACTCAATCAGAGCTGTGACATGGGAAAGAGTCAAAGGAAGCACTGCTGTGGACCCCAGCCTGCAAAGTCTGATACCATTCATTGAAAACTGGTTTCCATCTACATGGGACGAACTTACTGAAGAGCTACAACCATATTTGCAGTACTGGGACAGGCTGTCGACAGTGGATAGCATCATCATGATGGATAAAAGAGTCCTGATACCCTCGGCACTACGGGGTGAGATATCGAGAGCCCTACACGCGGCCCACCAAGGAACCAACAAAATGCAAAACAGAGCTCAGGGTTCCGTGTTTTGGGCAGGACTCACCAAGGACATCGAAAACACAAGGAACAGTTGCCGAGCATGTTGGGGGATGTCACCCTCACAACCACGCATGCCACCGACACAACCATTTCAGGCCATTGCAGCGGATTTCTTAGAAATGAAAGGCTCTGGCTACCTGGTCATCGTCGACAGATTCAGCAGTTGGCCCTACATTGTGACATCGGGTGCAGGGGCCAGGGGTTTCAGCAAAGCTATCCTGCACTACTTCGCTACCTTTGGAGTGCCTCAGGAACTAAGCACCAACGGGGGACCTGAATTCTCTGCAAAGGAGACCCAGAGCCTACTACAGCGCTGGGGAGTCGGACACCGTCTCTCATCTGCGTACCTCCCCCAGTCAAATGGCCGGGCAGAGGCAGCAGTCAAGTCTATGAAACGCCTCCTGACATCAGACACCAATACGTACGGCAGCCTAGATACTGAAGCTGTAGCAGCAGGCTTACTCCAATACAGGAACACACCAGACCAGGAAACCGGCATGTCACCATCCCAGATCATATTCGGAAAAAACCTCAAGGATCTGCTACCTGTGGCGCCTGGGACGCAGGTCTTCTCCAATCCAGCAGTCCACCCAATATGGTGGGACACATGGAAACGCCAAGAGGAAGCCCTGCACTACCGATTCGCCAAGCAGGTAGACAAACTGACACCCAACACCCGGCAGCTGCCGCCTCTGAAACCAGGAGACCGGGTCCTGCTGCAGAATCAGGCAAGCAATGCCAGGGGGTGATGGGACGGAACAGGTATAGTCGTGGAAACAAGACATGACCAATACTTAGTCAAAGTAGACGGGTCAGGGCGATCAACACTGCGCAATCGCTAATTCCTTCGCCATATACAAGGACTAGCAAAGGTTGGACCACCAACTCTCACCAGCTCTGCACAGACACATGCACCCAATAGAGAGCACAGAACTCCCGTGCAGGGCAACCGTCGTACATCACACGAAACGCCCACACCACCAGGCACACAGCAAGAAGGGAACCCCACGGAGACACCACCCAAAGCCAAAGATCAGACACCTGGCAGGTCGCCCACCTAATCAAGTCCATCCCCGACTCTTCAAAATTCAAGCCAACCAAGTCACCAACCAGAGAAAAACCCAGCCCAAATTCACCCATAACACAAAGCACAACACCCTCTCAAGGTAACACCAGATCACGTAGATGCAGACAACCCCGAGTACCTGAAGGAATGTCACAGAATAAGTGGTTCTCAGCTGAAAAACTGGGGGGATGTGGAATAATGAGTGAGGACAGGTCAAATCTGGCGGGCAAGCGGCATGTGCGCCACCTAGGGGCACAAAAGGTAAACAGGGATATAAATAGATTCACGAGGGAAGCCTCAGCTACTGGAACTGTTATACTACAATGATCTTAGGAATATTATCTTGATTTATTTGTAAGTAATAGTATAAGACGGTGCATCATTATTATGAGGCCAGGGAGGGCATTAGGTTTTATTTATATTGCGGGCTACATAGCAGCCAGATGAGTCTCTCACATTTGGATAGGCCAATCATGGGCACATTCTACAGTTCTCCCAATCAGTAATTTTATGCAGGTCTGGCAGTAAATATAAGCATGCATCACAGTGTACATACATAGATTAATATATATGACAGTGCATATCCCATATCCATGCATGCCACAGGAGGGTCATATTTTTATGTATATAGGCCTATATGTATGTAGCAGGATGGCCTATCACAGGTATGGTAGCCTATTTTATTTTATAACCATTACAAGTGTGTAATTATGTACATTTATTTTTTCAGCATCAAACATTCGTTGCATGTACAGTACTTCAAATAAAGTCATCAAATGCACGAATGTCTTATTGACCAAAATAAAGGTAAAATTCAATGAAAGCACATTATTTACTGTAGGAAAAACCATTTTTCCTATTAATAATGTTGACCTGCGTTGTTCTATAATTTTATCAGTATCTGATCTTGCTTGTCCAAAGCAGGCTTTTTTAATGAAAAGTCTATGTAATAGTAAAATTACAGGCAAAATGGTGCAAAATGAATAAAACGAGGTAACCAGTTAAAACTTGTCAGGAACAAAAATATATAGGGGATTGCATAAGTTAACACCTACAAACGATATTAGGAGGCAGCATTAATAGAATACTTGAATGGCCTGTGAAAAAAAAAATATTGTCTCCCATTCGAAGAAGGTAAGTATGCACAAATGTAGGGGAGTGGCTAATGCTCAGTAAGCTTAAAAGTGGTTAAAACGCAGTAACGCAACAAGGTATGTACACGAACTGACAGGAGCAGATACATGCGAACCATAGGATGTAAACAAACCAGAGAGAAATATCTTGGGAGAATAATGTATGTAGAAGAAAAGGTTAGTCTTGTCATTATCAATGCACCTGTAAATTTTCCCCAACCAAAATCAATGGTTCCCACCGGGTGGACCCCATTACCGTAGGATATACTAGGGTAGGCCTACTTCTAAATAAGTTGTTATTTGTAATGGAAATAACTAATTTACAAAGAGAATGGGAGTTTTTCTACATACAACCCCATTTCTTTGTTAGTAAAACTTTTTCCATGATAAACTATACCACCTTTTTTTTTTGACAACAGAAGGAATACTGTCCAACAAACCTTACATCAGATCGTGCGGAAATACTAAAAGCCTACAAAATTATCACTAATCTTGACGCTGGAAAAAAAAAAAAACCTGTATGTAACCGCTACACATACACCAACAATAATGGCCTCATCCTTAACAACTTAATTCATCACTACAAACTCCACCTTCATTTGTGTCCAATAAGCAAGCAGTAGAGATTCTAACTTTATGGCAAGGTGACCATTGTTAATGTATTATATTTATTACAGTTTACTATACCATTGCATTGTATTATATGTACTACTTACATTTTATTGAAATGCTATGTGTAGGCTACAGTACAACAGCATTAAAGCGCAGTACTGTAGGCTATAGAATGTTACTCTATACAGAAGCTTATCAACGTAGGTACTGTATTCGGTTTTTATCTGAAGATAGCCAGTTCCAATCATTTTTT